>NC_056748.1:412663512-413018512 GCF_019279795.1 Protopterus annectens | reverse complement strand
ATATATATATATATATATATATATATATATATATATATATATAATAGGAAAAGTAGCCAGTAAATTAAAAAAAAAATGTATTATTATGAGGAGAGCTAGGCATGTCATTAGTGGTAGGCATGTCTGGCATAGAGTTGTAGATGTTGCTGTGATTGTAGTGCAGAGTCCTGGGTTCAAGTCTTGGTAGGGAGGACTTTATGGAACTCCTACCTTTTCTCGGGGCCTGGGCTGAGTGTGTGAGATGTGTTGCAGTACTGAGTGCAGGGAGCTGTTACCCTATGTCACAAATGGCTGTCATGGAATTACCAGGTGTTTTTAAAGTGTGTTTCTTTGTTTGTTTTGCTTTTCAGGTAGTGAATTGGAAATTATGGCAGAGGTACAGGCGTTGAGGCAGAAATGGGGGAGTATTGTGGCACAAGCAGAGGACTTGTTTCAGGAGATGTCGAATGAGGTTGCGATGACTAGCATGCAGGGTCCTAAGACTCAGAAGAGGAGGTAGATGGGGAACAGTACACAAGCATCCAGAGCCAAGAGACCAGGACAGATGACGACAGAGGAGGAGAGGACAACGGAGGTTGAAACGCTGGTGGCACCACCTTCAGCCCTGACAGGTAATGATTTATTAGGCTCTGCTGTGGGGGGGAGCTGAAGGACAGGTAGCGGGGAGTGAATGTTTGGGGTTGAGTGTTGGGATGCAAGGCATGGTTAACGAAAGGCCCAAGGTCTTGAGGGGTGTAGGTGAAGGCTATGCCATTCGTGCAGGTTTTACAGGCATTAGCGGGTCATGAATTGAGTTTCACTAGTAGCCCTTCGCTGTTGGAGGAGGACATGGACCCTTGTTTAGATGAGGTAGGGTCAGATTTTAGGACATGGCTGAGAGATTGGTTGGTGACACAGACTTTAGGGCAGGAGGGTGCAACTATCCTTTTAACTCCACATATCTCGCTTGCAGTGAAGAAGAAGATTTGGAAAGGGGAATGCATAGATATTTTTGAGTTAATGATGCGGATGGGGTACAGTGTTTGATGGAAGCTGAGATGGTGAACGGGAAGGACCTCTTGGCAGCTTTGGTGGCATTAGGTCGCAGGCATGTGGGTAAGTTTCGGCAGAGAACATGGGAAAATTGGGTCTTGGGCTTTATATATTATATGGCAGTGTGGATGGAGAAGGATAATTCTTTGGCCCTTCCATTCCTGGCCTATTTTTTAACTATATGAGAGGCACAAAGGATACGGCCAGCTAATGCATGGCTATGGTATGATCAGAAGTTCCGGAAAAGGAATGGTGTTGACAAATCCATGTGGTGAGAAGTTAGACACCCTGATATCTGGTTGCCCACCATGATGGACAGCTTTGGGTTGGGTAATAGAATGGGTATGCCAGCAGATGGGGGCATCAGGGTATGCTGGGCTTTTAATGCAGGTAGGTATTCTTGGTCAGGTTGCAGGTTCTCCCATGCTTGTTCAAAGTGTATGGGTGCTCAGCGATGCAATGTGGTAAGGGTGAGAGTCAGTTTGAGGGCCAGGCATCATATTTTCTGGGTCAGAGAGGATGGAGTGGGCCTCCCATGGGACTATAAGGGGTACAGGGCAGGGCCAATTTTTGTGGCCAAAGGGGGAGGTCCTTTCAAGGAACTAGGGGGCACCCAGGGGACCCATTCACTTATTAAGGTCCAGGTCCTGTGGGAGTTGCTGGCACAGTATTTACTGTCGGCAGTGGCTGGGGAATTGATTGTGGGTTTTTTGAGGGGATTTTTGATCAAGTCTAAGTTAGTGGGTGATGGTAAGGAGGGGAAAAATTTTAAGTCAGTGGGTGGGAGTGAGGATGTCCTGAAAGCTTTGACTGAGAAGGAGTGCCAGGTGGGTAGATAGTTGGGCCCATTTGATAGTCCACCATTTACTCAAATTAAAGTGTTACCTTTGGGTTTGGTTCCCAAGAAGAGGCCAGGTGAGTTTCACTTAATACATCATTTATCTTATCCTGAAGGCAATTCTGTTAATTATTTCATCCGTTGGGAGGAGGCTAGAGTGACGTATGCATCCCTGGATGATGCGGTCCACATCATTAGAAGTTTTGTGGACCCTTGGCTGGTGAAGGTAGATAATGAGTCGGCCTTTTGTCTGTTGCTGGTTCGGGAGGAGGATTGGGGAACAAACCAAAGCCACACAGGGTAGACCAAGTGCAGGGATTAAATCATATACATTTGTACATCCAAAAGCAATCCAGCACAAAGGAAGGTAAAATAAGTAGGCTTTATTGTGGCATCTCCATCACGCAAACCGGTTTTGGCTAAGAATCAAGCCTTCATCAGTGCAACAGAAAATTCAATTAGAGCACATCCTAGTGTCTGCTTTTATATCGCAAAATTTAAAGAGATACATTCAAAATAAATAAATGTGAAGCAGAAACACCAAAACAAAATTTAACTTAATTCATTAAGGCCAGGCCTAAATAAAGGTCCCAGCCTGGTGATCCAAGAGGATTCCATATTGTTTAGTATATCATGCCAACCTGCTTTGGAAGTTCTGTGCATTTGAATTTTATCTATTATGATAAACTTGAATTTTGCAGTTTTATGGTGATGGTGTGTTTGTAAAGGGCGTTAGAAACTCTTTTATTTCTGATCTCACTTAAGTGTTCACTTATGCGGTGTCTAAAGGGTCTAGATGTTTGTCCCACATAGAAAGATGAACACGTGCAGGTAGCTAAATAAATTAACCAGTCACTGCTGCAGTTACCAAAAACTCTGATCTGATACACTTTAGAAGTGTTACAACTAGTAAATTCTTTGCTTTTAAAGATGTGTACATGCACTGCAGTGACCACAGGGAACACAGCCTACTTAAGAGTCACCAAATAGTGTTTTCTGCATTGGGATGGGTGGGTTGTGGCATTTGTAATGGGTAAGATGTGAGTTGATAGTTCTACCTCTATGGTAGGAAAAAGCACATCTATCTTGTAGTATCCCATTTAAATGTTCAAGCGCACGTAGAATATCCCAATGATTGTTGATGATATCCCTAAATCTTGGAGTGTTACTTCCAAGTGTAGTGACTAGTCTAATTGGTTGGGATATCTGTGTATTGTGTCCAGTGGTACCAAGCTGGTATTTCAAAAGTTGTGATCTCTGCATACGGTTAACCTGGGTTCCAGTTTGGGTAATGCGATCCTTGTTATAACCTCTAGTTATCAGCCTGTTTTTGTTAGATCTTGTTGACACTCCTGGTGAGATTTGTTCAGAAGAGCATATACGCTTAATATGTAATAATTAGGACTTTGGGATGTTGTTGATAATATGGTGGGGGTGATGACTGGAGGCATGAAGTAAGGTGTTGTATTTTGGAAATTTTCTGTGTACCCGAGTTTCCAACGTATGATCTTGTCGAGTAACAATGACATCAAAAAGATTATTTGTTGATATTCAATATTTAGAGTGAAATGAATATCCCATCTATTACTGTTGAGATATGTAACAAATTCATGTACAAATGTCGCATCACCCCACCATACCATCCAACAATCATCCAGATATCGTCTCCAAATATCTAGCTCGTCTAAAAAAGAGTTATTGTTGGTATCATAGATAAACCGCTCTTCAAAAAAACCCATGAATAAGTCAGCATAAATGGGAGCAAAGGATGCTCCCATGGCTGTGCCTCTAACCTGCCAATAGGACTGGCCATCAAAGTAAAAAATGTTTTTTGTTAAAACAAATTCTGTTATCTTGAGTAGAAAATTATTGAAACCTGGAGTGTATAATTGGGATTTCTCTAACCAATATTTGATGGCCTGTAATCCAGCACCATGTGGTATGCTGGTGTAGAGGGAGGTGACATCCAGTGTGCAGAGAAACCAGTCTGGTTCCAATTGTGTATCACGAATGATATTCAAAAACTCAGTGGTGTCTGAGTCTGGACCTAACCATGGACAATAATGGTTTTAAGTAGTGCGTCAGAAAAGCAGACAAAGGTTCAGTAAGAGAGCCCTTACCAAATACAATAGGTCTACCTGGTGGACATGTAGGATGTTTATGTATCTTGGGGAGTAAATATAGGCACTGAGGAATCGGGTCTGGAACCTTCAAAATATTGATCAAGGGTCTCAACTTTGTATGAACGTCTTTTGTTCCTGAGCATGTTTTAGTTAATGAATTGAATGATTTTTGTAGACTACTTAACCTTAAAATATTTTTTCAGATGCGGAAAACACTCAAAGATCTACTGGGTTTCAATTTGGGAGATCTGATTTCCAACCCCCCATGGACAAACATGTGGCTATATTTAAAGAATGCGTTCTTAAGGATTTGCATTTTTCTCAAGGTTATCAGCCTATTCGACACAACCTGACTAAGCAAGAACAGCAAGCACTAAATGAACTTAGTTCCAATCACAATATAGTCATTTTACCAGCTGATAAGGGAGGTGACATTGTAGTGATGGATTGGGAGATGCATCAGGCTGAGGCGCACAAACAACTGTCTGATGCTCGTTTTTACATACACATGGTGGTGGATCCCACACCCAATTTCAAAAAACATATTGATACATTCCTGGATTTAGCTATGGAGGAGGGCATTATTAATCAACATACATGTAAACAACTTAAGGTTCCAGACCCGATTCCTCAGTACCTATATTTACTCCCCAAGATACATAAACATCCTACATGTCCACCAGGTAGACCTATTGTATCTGGTAAGGACTCTCTTACTGAACCTTTGTCTGATTTTCTGACGCACTACTTAAAACCATTATTGTCCATGGTTAGGTCCAGACTCAAAGACACCACTGAGTTTTTGAATATCATTCGTGATACACAACTGGAACCACACAATTGGAACCAGACTGGTTTCTCTGCACACTGAATGTCACCTCCCTCTACACCAGCATACCACATGGTGCTGGATTACAGGCCATCGAATATTGGTTAGAGAAATCCCAATTATACACTCCGGGTTTCAATAATTTTCTACTCAAGATAACAGAATTTGTTTGAACAAAAAACATTTTTTACTTTGATGGCCAGTCCTATTGGCAGGTTAGAGGCACAGCCATGGGAGCATCCTTTGCTCCCATTTATGCTGACTTATTCATGGGGTTTTTTGAAGAGCGGTTTATCTATGATACCAACAATAACTCTTTCTTAGACGAGCTAGATATTTGGAGACGATATCTGGATGATTGTTGGATGGCATGGCGGGGTGATGCGACATTTGTACATGAATTTGTTACATATCTCAACAGTAATAGATGGGATATTCATTTCACTTTAAATATTGAATATCAACAAATAATCTTTTTGGATGTCATTGTTACTCGACAAGAAGACCATACGTTGGAAGCTCAGGTGCACAGAAAATTTCCAAAATACAACACCTTACTTTATGCCTCCAGTCATCACCCCACCATATTATCAACATCATCCCAAAGTCCCAATTCTTACGTATTAAGCGTATATGCTCTTCTGAACAATCTCACCAGGAGTGTCAGCAAGATCTAACAAACAGGCTGATAACTAGAGGTTATAACAAAGATTGCATTACCCAAACTGTAACCTAGGTTAACCGTATGCAGAGATCACAACTTTTGGAATACCAACTTGGTACCACTGGACACAATACACAGATATCCCAACCAATTAGACTAGTCACTACATTTGGAACTAACACTCCAAGATTTAGGGATATCATCAACAATCATTGGGATATTCTACGTGCGCATGAACATTTAAATGGGATACTACAAGATAGATGTGCTTTTTCCTGCCGTAGAGGTAGAACTATCAACTCACATCTTACCCATTACAAACGCCACAACCCACCCATCCCAATGCAGAAAACACTATTTGGTGACTCTTTAGTAGGCTGTGTTCCCTGTGGTCACTGCAGTGCATGTACACATATCTTTAAAAGCAAAGAATTTACTAGTTGTAACACTTCTAAAGTGTATCAGATCAGAGTTTTTGGTAACTGCAGCAGTGACTGGTTAATTTATTTAGCTACCTGCACATGTTCATCTTTCTATGTGGGACAAACATCTAGACTCTTTAGACACCGCATAAGTGAACACTTAAGTGAGATCAGAAATAAAAGAGTTTCTAACGCCCTTTACAAACACACCATCACACATAAAACTGTGAAATTCAAGTTTAACATAATAGATAAAATTCAAATGCACAGAACTTCCAAAGCAGGTTGGCATGATATACTAAACAATATGGAATCCTCTTGGATCACCAGGCTGGGAGCTTTATTTAGATTTGGCCTTAATGAATTAAGTTAAATTTTGTTTTGGTGGTTCTGCTTCACATTTATTTATTTTGAATGTATCTCTTTAAATTTTGCGATATAAAAGCAGACACTAGGATGTGCTCTAATTGAATTTTCTGTTGCACTGAAGGCTTGATTCTTAGCCGAAACCGGTTTGCATGATGGAGTTGCCACAATAAAGCCTACTTATTTTACCTTCCTTTGTGCTGGATTGCTTTTGGGAGGAGGATTGGCCATTATTGGGCATGGTACTGCGGGATAGTTTCTATTTTGACACAGCTATGCTGATGGGATGTGCAGTGGCTTGTTCCACTTTTGAAAAGTTCAGCACGGCCTTGCATTGGATCTAGCAACAGAGGGTGGAAGGGCAGAGAGCAGTACATTACCTAGATAACTTCTTGCTAGTGGGTGAGAGGAAAGAAGGGGCACAGGTGCTGATGCGTGAGTTTGTGGGGATGTGCAAGGTTTTGGGAGTGCCACTGGCTAAACATAAGCTGGATGGCCCAACAAATGTGTTAGATTTCCTGGGATTGAATGTGGATGCAGGTCAAGGTCTATTTTATTTGCCAGGGGAGAAGCTGGTTTGTCTACACGAGAAAATAATGTGGGTGAGGTCCAAGAGTAAGGTTCGAGTGAGAGATGTCATGGAGTTGTTGGGGTTGTTGAATTCTGCTTGCAGGGCAGTGCATCCTGGATCTATGTTTTGTAGACCAGTGGCTTTTCTACTAAAAGGAGGTAAAAGTAAGCAGCACAGGGTAAGGGTTAGTAAGTTAGCATGGGAGGACTTAGCTTTGTGGTCACAGTTTCTACATCAGTTTAACGGGATCATACTTTGGCAGACAAACTGGGTAGGTCAAGGAGATTTACAATTGTTGACAGATGGAGCTGGTGGTCTGGGTATGGAACCATTTTTTGCGGGGCAATGGTTTTCAGTACCATGGTCTCCTCCATTGGCCTGAGGAATGGAAGAGGGATGTTGCCTTCCTGAAGCTTATGCTGATTTAGGCTGCAGCAGTGGTATGGCAGGATCATTTAAGGGGTAGGATGGTAGTGTTTAATTCAGAGAATATAATGCGGTATTGAGAGTGTTGCAGGTTAAGATGGCTAAATTGGCACGATTACTATTGGTTCTTCATAAGCTAGAGTTGCTGAGTTTGTTGATTAATTTTTCTTTTATAGGGGGGCATATGCCAGGGGAGAAGAATGAGATAGCTGACACCCTGTCTCGTTTTTGGTTTTGCAGGTTTTGGCAGGTGGCTCTGACAGCAGCAAAGGACCCCATGGTGGTACCAGACAAGATTTGGCAGATTGGACAGCAGTGATCAGTGGGTTGGTGCAGCAGTCATGGGCAGTATCCACCAGGGAAGCGTACGGTAGTGCATTGTATGATTTTGATACTTTTGTGAGGTAATTATCAGAAGAGGAGTGTGTGTGGTTGGAATGTTTATTGCTACATTATTTAGCCATGCTGAGATTACAGGGCAAGGCAGTAAGATCAGTGAGGTTAGCTTTGGCAGCAATTGGTGTATTTGCTTGGTCGGCCAAATTAGAGGATTGGACTAAGTCATGGACAGTTTGGCATGTTTTGAAAAGTTGGGGTAGAGGTGAAGGCCTTTCTAGGGATAGGAGATGGCCAGTGGCTACAGGGATTTTAAGAATGTTGTTAAAGGGTTTAAGGAAAGTATGTGGAAGCTCTGAGGAATACGTGATGTGGGGGTATGGTAAGTGTATGGATGTACGGTGGAGCTTTCCGTGTATCAGCGTTACTGGGTTCATTGGGGTGGGATCACGTGCTGATATTGCTAAGGGCAGTGCACATTAGGTTGAGGTCATCAAAAACTGATCAACTGATGAAGGGAAAGGGACATCTATAGTTCTAGGGGAAAGTTAGGGCAGTATGGATGTGTCCGGTAGTGTGGGGAATGAGACTGTGCGCGGCTAGAGAGGGTAGGGCACAAAGATTAGTTTTTACTTCCATAGGTGGCACAGCGTTAATGAGAGAGCAGCTGAATTTAGTCATGAGAAGGGCTCTTCTCAGTGTGGGCATAGAGGGGACAAATTTTCTACTCATTCTTTCAGGATGGGTAGGGCATCTGATCTAGCGAAAGGAGGCAGTTCAACTGAAGTCATTAAGAGGGTGGGGTGGTGGTCTTCTAAGGTACTTTTGACTTGTATTAAATAAGGTTTGGTATAGTTATTTTGTGGTTATTTTTTTTTCTCCCTAAGGGAATGGATTGTCATTTTAGGCTATTCATTTGTTTATTGGACAGCTAGGTGGGCTGTGGTTAGAATCAATGGCATGGATTTGGGCTTGCTGCATTTTGGATTGAAGGTTACCTGTCATGGTATTGGTGGCTTGATGTGGAACTGGATACTTCAGGCATTTATAATGTTACACAGCCAGTGGGAGTTGCCTCCAATTTTGTTGAATCATCTAGCAGGGAATGATTTGGGTGTGATTCCAAAGAAACAGCTAGTTTATAATATTTGTGAAAATGTTTTAGCTGTAAGGAAGTTTTATCCATCAGTCTGTCTGGTTTGGTTGGAAATTATTCCCAGGTTTGTTTGAAGGAAGGCAAAGAATCTTACTGCAATTGAGAGGGTTTGTAGGTATGTTAATTCTACCCTGGAAAAACAGTTGAAGGGGATGGGGGTGCATACTATCTGGCATAGTGAGTTTGAGGACAGGGATCCCATGTGGTATAGAGAAGATGGGGTTCACCTTAGTGAATTTGGACTTGATTTGTTTAATTTAAATTTTGGGCTATTTTTGGAGGGATTGGTTAGTGGGGTTAAGGTGTAAGGGGGAACAACTCGTGGGGCTGGCGGGTGAAGAAGTTGACAGGCTTGCCCCTCTGATGAATAATTTGGTTGAAGAATTTCAAGGTGGTGAAAGACTGATGGTGGAGGTGTTTTTGGACTTGATGGTTTGGACTGGTGTAGAGATGCTGAAGGTGAATGGTGGAATGCTGCGTTGTAAGTGCAAGGATAAGTGAGCAAATGGATGCTGCTTATCCCAAGGGTGAGTGGTTACGCTGCCCTTATGGTTATTTATTTTATGTTTTCTTTTACAAGGAATTGAAGTTGTATTGTGCTTAATAAATTTAATGCTTTTACCATTTATTATGTTATACAATACAGGTCGTCAAAGGTTTTTGGGAATTTGAGTTGTTTATTAAAGTGGAACGTGACAAATTAAAATTCTCATCACTACCATAACATTTTTATTGCGATGTGCAGCTGATAATCTCTTTACCCACACTGTTCTGCAACATCACAAGATACCAAACAACCTAAGCTCAATACACCTACAGTGTAGTTCCTACATCTACCAGCACATCATGCAATCATCATCAAATAAAATTCTGTTAATTGCACTTTGTTTTCCATTTTTAAACCATCATATTAGTACAATTATCACCAAAAGAAATAAACAGAGTGACAGAGGGAAAGTCTACATTATAGTTGTCTTTAAACACACTCTGCTAGACCTCACCCCATTCTCCAACACCAACACCTTACTGACCTAGTACAAGAGCAAACACTTCTCTACAAACATTTTCAGAAATACATTCTTTTATTTTTTTAATTTATTTTTGTTTAATTATTAGGGTAGAGCACTGATAAAAGTTGGCAAACTGCAGGCCAGGTCTAGCACAACAAAGTTCATTTCAGTCAGTTCCTCTTCTACAGTTATCAAGTATGTTCTTACTTTTGAGCAGTGAAATGTTTTTTCAGACGTCATTCCTCTCTTCCCATCCTGAAAAGGTCAATACAAGTCTCCATTGTTTCACAGAGTGCTATTGAATAAACTCTACTTGCCTACCATCTACCAAATTCCCTTGACAATCTCCTGCCATCATTTTAAAAGACAGCATGACATCTTCATTACTGATAGCTGGGTGCACAAGACCCAGGATAAAAAGGTACCCAATCCTGGTAGGCACACTGGTGCCAGGACTGGAAAAAAACGACAGTGTAGAATCCTGGAAATATGGAAACATTCCTACAACGGGGCCAGGCCAGGACCGGGGGGGGGTGGGATGGCCCCCCTGTTGTAGAAGGAAGTAGCTGTCCACAAAACTCACAAAAACTGATAGGCCAAAGGACAGCCATAAAGACGATAGAGTGGACTAGAGGATAAGAAACAAATTATATATTGTTACTATGCAAAAAGCCCATAACTTCTAGACACAAGATATACGAAAAGATTAAGAGAAAAATTAGAGGAAAGAAAAATACTTTCACAAGAAAAACTGTCACAAGCCTCAAATAAAAATATGTGTTCATTAATTGAACAGATTTGTGAAAAACATTATATAGACCAAGAAACTTTGATCTGTTTGGAAAAAGAAGCATCAGAGGAAGCGTGAAAATATAAACAACAAAATCTTGAGATTTTTGAAAAGTATATGGGAAAGAAAGAGGGATTTGATATGGTGCCATATTTTTGCAAAGGTGAACACCAAATTAATCAATATAAAGAAGGCAGCCCCAAAGATATTTGAAGAGAAATATAGGCGCATCCAGATATGGAAAATTTCACAATAAAAAAATAATATCACAAAGAGCGAATGTAGAAAAGAAGATTAGTAAAGTAGAAGTTAAAAAAAATAGAAGATGAAGTTATGGAGTGCCTGCAAAGTGAAGGACTCTGTGTAGAAAATCCAATTCAGAAAGCACCACAACAGGATAGAGTAATGGACATCCAAGTTAAGGTGAAACCAGTGGAACGGGAAGCAATTGGTCAGGTGCCATATTAAGAAATTTTGCAGCCTTCCACAGGAAAGCAGTATAAATGTTCACTTCAAGCTGGACGGCAAGGAAAGGAACAGAAACTGTGGAAATTGACGCAGTCAATATTGAGGAGTGATAGGCCAGTGAGTTTCCATATAACAGAGCAATGGATAGCACAGGATAAAACTGAAGAGACTGTGCTACAAGAAGATGCTATAGAACTTTCTAAAGAATGGCCACAGGAAATAGAAAACAAAATATGTGCCCACAGGTTTAGAAGAAAATGAGCTAAGAGAAGAGTTGCTTTGATTTAATAGAAACAGATATAGTAAGATCAATGAAAGAAGATTGTAGAAGGGCAACAAAACCCACAAAGTCAGAAGTTGGATAAAACAAATGAACACAGTAATTAGGACTATCTATAGAGATCCATGCAATATAAAATAAGTAAACAGGCTATATTACTGTGCAGCTAAATTAATAACTGATAAAGTTCTACCACAACAACACGGGGTAGTGAGGGAAAGGAAGGGGAGAAATTAAATACCATTGTGGAAATATCGAATAGAGAAAAGTATAAAGCAATTAAGACAAGAAGTGTCACTGTTAGAAGGGTATAAAAGAGGGAACATATCAACAAAAATACTTAGAAAGATAGATGTGATAAAAGCAATACAGTATTAGAACAGATCAGGATCCATCATGCACTATCGCAAATAAACGAAAAATCTCAGCACAGGCAGAAAAACTTAGAAGATATGGAGATAAATATAATGGAAAGTACCAAATAAGCAATTTATTGATGGCCCAAAAAAATTTATAGAGAACTGGGAAACAAGGTAAAAGGAATTGAAAGACCACCAAAAAAAGAAGAAATATATATATTTTGGAGAAGTATTTATGAAGATCCTGTGGAACATAACAACGATGCTAAATGGATAGAAGAAGTAAAAGAAAGAACAAGAAGTGTAAAGGAACAGGATATTAAATGGGATGAATTAACAGCCAGAGAGATTGAAACAAAGTTAAGAAAAGCATCTAATTGGAAATTCCCAGTCCCAGATGCAGTACCTAACTTCTGGTTAAAAGTATTAACATATTTGCTTGAAGATTTAGCCATATGTAAGTACTATTTAAATGTGCACTCCAGACAGACACCAACCTGGCTAACAAGAAAAACAATGCTCCTACTTAAGAGTGAGCCTGCAAATTATCCTAAAAATTATAGGCCAATAACTTTCCTTCTGATGACGTATAAACTATACATTGGAACTGATGCAGACACAGTTTATAGTAATTTAAAAGAAAACTCAATTATGGCAATAAAACAAAAGGGCAATAAAAGAAAGTCACATTAAACAAAGGATCATTTGTTGTTAAACAAAGTCATAGTGGAGAACTGCAAAAAAGAGATAGAATCTAAGTATGGCAAGACTTGACTACCAAAAAAAAGCATTTGATAGTATCACACATTCATGGATAAAAGAGTTCTTAAAAATATATAAGATACACCCTACACTGATCAACTACATTGCAGTGACCATGAAACAGTGGTAGGCCACTTTGCAATTAAGCCATGATAAAGGATAAATTATTATCCCAGGGATAAAAATTCAAAGGGGATATTCCAGGCTGACTGTCACTGCTGCTATTCTGTCTTGCACTTAACCCATTAAGCTGTCTATTTAATAGCTTAGGCCATGGCTATAATTTGTCTCCTAGAAAACAACCAAGTGTAATAGGCCGCGGTGGTGCAGTGGTTAGTGTTATCGCCTCACAGCAACAGGTTCTCACGTTTGATTCTCGGCTAGAGCGCCTTCTGTGTGGAGTCTGCATGTCCTCCCTGTGGTCGAGTGACATTAAAGACATGCAGATAGGTGCGTGCATGAATGGGCATGCCTTCTTTGAAGGTTGGGTGTCAGGCTGGCAACTTGGCACCGTAAAAATCAACTGCCAATCATTAGTGGATAGGAGTTCTGCTGTGGCGACCCCTAACCGGGAAAAGCCGAAAAGACTTTAAGTAAAGACTTCTCATCTTCTCTTTCTTGATGATTTAAAACTGTATGATCAAATGAGGAATTGGAAGCACAACTGCAAGTTGTCAAAATGTTTTCAGATGATATAAGAATGTCATTTGGTCTTGATAAATGTGCAAAAGCAATCTTTAAAGCAGGAAAACTGCAGCACCAAGAAAACATCAGTTTGGCACAAGAACGTGATATAAAAGAAATTGACCAAGAGGGAGCGTACAAGTATTTGCAAATTGATAAAGATCAACAATAAAACATGAACAAATGTGAATAAAACTTAGTAAGAAATACTTTAGGAGACTTAAATTAACTCTGAAAACAGCACTGACATCTAGGAATAAAATCCAAGCTATTTATCTTCCTGTCCTAACTTACGGTTTTGGAGTGATTGACTGGCCCCAAAACGTGTTGGATAGATTAGATAGGAAAACAAGAAGGATGCTTCATGCTGACCAAATGATTTAGAAAAATCAGTGCATACCAAGATTATATATTCCCAGTTTTGAAGGAGGGGTGTGCCTCCTTGAAATTGATTACACGTATAGATCTGCAATTGTGGGACTGCACACATCTGCTGACCTCACAAGACTCAAACGTAGTGAAAGTTCTGAAACATGAAGAGAATAAATCTAAGATGACTTCTTAGTCTAGCAGAAGTATATTGATGCCAAGCAGGAACAGAAATCATACCAGTAGATAAAAAATCAGGCAGCAACTGAATGTGCCAAAAAACAAAAGAAAGAATATAAGGTGAAGGGTCAGATGAGAAGGCAAGAAATGTGGGGAAATGCATAAAATATAGTTGGAAGTATAAACTTCTGGAAGAACCTGATGTTGATCAGGATTGAATGTAAGAATGGTTATGGAGAAGTAAATTAAAACCAAGATATGAAAGGTTAATATTGGTGGCCCAAGAAAGTGGGCTACATACATGTTGGTTTACAAAGTTTATTGAGCATGTGGGAGAAGCAGACAAATGTAGATTTTATAAAACAAAATTGGAAACAGTTGCACACCTTGTTGCTGGTTGTGACATACTAATGGCAGGAGGACTGTATACTGACCGGCATAATAATGTGGCAAGACTGTTGCACTGGGGATTTTGCAAACATTATGGTACTGTAGTGGCTGAAAATCACTACAAATATGAGCCACAAAGCATCATAGAAAATGAAGAAGTCTATATCACATGGGATCATGCATTACCATCAGTTCAAAAGATGCTAGATAACTGGATATAGTGGTCCATGCAAAAAAGTAGCATTGATCATTGAAATTGCCACTCCCAATGACTACATTGCCTTGCGCAGAGAGAGACACAAAGTCATGAAATATCAGGATTTGCAGGCATAAACAAGAGCAATGTGGAAGAACGATACCCAGACAGTTCCAACAGCAGTAGGAGCAATGGGTCTTATAAAAGAGAATCTACAGTCGGACTTAGATATGTTACCAATACATGTAACCTTGTACGAATTGGAGGAGTCGTTAATGGGCACATTGCACGTGCTGTGAAGAGCACTTCTGGCTGACAAAGATTGAAACAATGCTAATATCGTGAATTTTAATCATACGTTGACTTACGAATGAGGTTCATTAACGTCATGGTATTAGAAAACCAAAAGACTTGGAGAAATTAAAAAAGACGGAAAATGTAGAATAAGTGTATTTGAAAACTTATGATAATAATGCCAAAGTGGGTATCGGGCCTATTTTTGGATACTATTTTGAACTCTCAAGATTCAGTCTGAAAAAGGAGCTTATTTATGCAGTTTATGTACAAGATTTGACTATAGAAGCAAATGCAAAGGTTTAAAAAAAATATGAGGAGACTGAGCCCACAATGAAAAATCCAGTTATAAATTCACTTGCCAGTTGCCAAAACAGGCTCAGTTAAATAAAATGAATTATTTTTCTTTCTTAAAACATTAAACAGTGATGTGGTAGTGGCTAGTGTATTAATACTTTAACCAGTTTTATTCCTAAAGCTAGTATAAACAAACAAAAAAATTATGCTGAGCATTTTCAGTTACATAAAAGCTGAATTTTGAATGTAAATAAACAAAAGTGTCCAGATAAATGTTCTCGGATGCAAAAATATATTAAAAAAAAAACAGACAAACCAAAAAACACATGAGGGCAGAGACAAAGCCAAAATGAATAAAATAAAAAACAGTTTTGATTTTATTCGTTTTGGCTTTGTCTCTGCCCTCATGTGTTTTTCGGTTTGCCTTAATTGTGAATGTACCACATTAAAAGTTCAGCAGGAAACTCTGCCTTTCCCATTATTTTAAAATATTATCATCAATTTGGTCAGTAAACAAATGAAATATGCATTATAACTATTAGAGTATTTATTCATACTAAATGCATACTTTAATAGCTATATGGTTATAAGTCTAACTTTACAAGTCATGAACTTATACAGTACAATAATTCAAACACACTGAAGCATTTATATAATATGCCAATCACTAAGGCTGAGCAACTTCTTTTTATGGCAGTCATAACAAGAATGTTTGCAGTACATGAATATTTTTGCAACAATATTTAGCATGTTAGTTGCATCTATGAATAACGATATTTAAATGCGACTCATGAGAAAGTTGTAGTAATGTAAATATATATATATACATATAGACAGTATCTGATTGCCATGTAAAAGCATTTTATACTATTATTTCTTTTGTTAGTACATCTCTTATTTCACTGTATACTACAAATTTTATGTACTTTGTAACATTTTGTTGGTGTGTTTGTCTAATTACTTTATCACTTATTTAACCTTGTTGAAGCTTTTCTCCCCAGAACTCCACTGAAAATGGGCTCCTTCGGCCCAATGGACTATGCTGGTAAACAAACTGTAAAATAAAATAAATAAAATAATGAAATGAACCTCTATGTACTGGACTCAGGCCTGGATGTTTCAGCTGCAGTTGCTTCATTTCATCATTACAGCTACCCTCGAACCCTGATTTGTTGCAAATACCTTCTGATGAGGTGAAGAGTTCTCAGATTTTGGAAATATATTTGTTTTCATCTAGACGCCGTGGTGCAGCAGTTGCATTTTTGCCTCACAGCAAGAGGTTCTCCTGTTCGATTCTCGGCTGAAGTGTGGGGAGTGCCTTCTGTGTGGAGTTTGCATGTCCTCCTCACGGGTCGCGTGGCGTTCTGAAAGATGTGCGTGAATGGTCGTGCCTTCGTTGAAGGTTGGTCGTCAAGCTGGCACCTCGGCACCATCAAAATCTACTGCCAATCATTAGCAGACCGGAGCTCCACTGTGGAGACCCCTAACTGGAAAAGCCGAAAGACATTTCTTTTCATCTAGAAATGAGTATATCATAAGCTTGAACTGTATATGATTTGAGATGAGTGGAATAATCAATTATATTAACTTAGCGTGAGAGTTGATCACATATAACGAGTCTTAACACGATCCTTAATCTTCTTCATTTCTTTTACGCTGATAATGTCCTGCTTCTGTTTCTGTTCTCTGCTCTGTAGCAATGCATGTGCTGTCTACTCTGAAATCAGTTAGATGGGTGCATCTCTACATACAAGTGATAACATATCGCTGCTATTTGTCAGGGATTTGCTGCCTTTTATGTAGGTATGACATCTAGAAAGTTTAGTAAACGTCTCTTAGAACATTTAAATGATATAAAAAAATGCTAAAACAGATACTGCTCTGTGTAAGCATTTAGCTGAGCTTCTTGAACATAAGAAATTCGTATTTCATGGACTGCAATAAATTATACCAAGTAGGAAGGGAGGAGAGTATAAAAATATGATTGAACAAAAGGAAAGTTTACAGCAGATAAAATAGGGAGCCAATAAATTTCCAGGGCTTAAGGAATATTAAATGTTTTCTTAAGAATAGAATACCGAAGAAAATGTAAAGTTTTTAAAATGTAATTATTTACTTATCTAATTATGTAATTGTTCATTGTTTATGTGTTGATTGAATGATGTATATAATGTGTATTATTTTAATCCTCTGCAAGTATGATGAAGTCCTAGTTTCGTGTGGATGAAAGCTCTTAATTATTTTCCGTGCTTTATAGTTTTGATGACAAATAATCTGCTGAATTAGCAGATTTGTATCTCTTCATAGTGATGACAATTTGCCTGATTTGAAAATTCACATTTAAAATAGTCTAGATTGTCTGATTTATCTACTTGCCCACTGAGCCAAGGGTATCATGGAATTGATGTAATAAAAATAAACTATCACTGGTTGCAAAGTCTTGGAATTCCTGACTAGAAAATTATGATCTACTGTCAGCTATAATTTGATCTGGAATCCCATGCTTAAAAAATACAGGCCTCAGAAACATAATCGCTAACTAAAATAGTAGCATTGCTCATTTGCACTACTTTAAGACACGTCAAACAGTAATCCAAGCAAAGTAAAAAAACGAGATTTCATCTGTTAAAGAAAGTCAACACTCAGGTTTCCACAGCAACAGTGAAGGAATTTCATTTAGTAATAGTTTCTCCTTTCAGCTGTTTTTATATATTTTACAAACTACACAGAGATGTGTACTTTTTTTCAATCTGTACTGATAAATTTGGCCAATATCTGAAGCCCCATGCCCTTTCCATGCATTTTATCATGCCTTGATGAGATTCCTGTAATTCAGTTATTTGGTCATGTAACTGCATAATGATAATTACTTTCTCAGCCTTTAATTTTAGTTCATATGATTATGACAACATCTTTAAATTGTAAGTATGGCAAAATTGGTGAATACAAATGCTATATCCCATGTAATCATCATGTTATGATGTAACCTCACAAATAACTGTAGTTCAAATGGTCTCTTGTGCAACAATTATGCTCTTGCAACTTTTCTTGGACAGTTGTATCTGTGACAAAATCTATAATATTTCTAATTCCTTCTCCAAGAGATAATCTGTGTGCTCATTTAAGTGTGTTCTCCTGATAGTATCTGTAATATGCATACACTTTTCTAGATACTACTGTACATACATACCATACTATACAAGTGACAATGGGAATCTTTGTTGACATTTAGGAGCTTTCTGCAAAGGCATCTTAATTATACCTTACATTGTTCTGTAATATACTCCACTGCAAGACTTCTGCCATCAATGTATATGTAAAATGTTTTATAAATCTGGAGATTTACTGCTATTACTTTTTCAGTTACTGCATATTGTGTCGTGATATCTGCTATTGCTATCAAAGCACAGGCAATAGGTACAATTTCTGTATAAAAACATTCCTTAAACCTTGCTGACTTGCATCTACTTCCTGGATTGTAGAAAGCATGCTGCAATATTTCAGAGTTGGTGCTGGGGTAACTAGACTATTCAGAATTTGAAATTCTTCTTGGTCATCTGAGGTACACCATACTGTGCCATGCTGTAGCAACCTTGTTATTAGCACAGTCATCTCTTTTAAGTGAGTAAGCAGTCAGAAACCAAATCATTCTCAAGAATTACACCACAGAAGATTTGTCAGTATGTTTCTTCATATTCACAGTATCCCCAGCCATCAAGCATCTTGTTTAAGACCATCTTCTGTCAACGTCTGCCTCATATACTTTAAGTCACACACATCAGCATTTGGCTTAGCTGAGTTTCAAACCATGAGATTTCGATTGTCCAAAAGATTGATTAGTCATCTGTCACATTCTTGCTTTTTTTTTTTTTAAACAGATCAAGATACCATCTGTAGTACTGAGTAACCCATTTAGTCCATCTGCTATGTTTGCTGCTGCACTATAAACCCATCTGGGGATAAATAGTTCCTGAAGGACAGCACCGAGAATCTATACTGATCAAATGCTGTACTGAAAGCACAATATTTGAAAATGGCTCCCGCCAACCTTGTTTGCCATAATCCTTAGTATGCATCATGTACTGAGAAGAATCTAGAATTAGTAGTCACTACAACCTCTTTGATAACATAGAAGATGGTCTAGTTTAATACATTTATTGAGGTAATTTGCATCAATATGCATTCTAATGTTATCCTACTTTATGACTGTTGCTAAAACTTTAGCCTAGTCTGTTGGTTCTGGTTAACTGACTCCATATGCTTTAGTTCTTCTAAAGTCCTAACTTTAAATGCAATTGGTGGTTTATGTAGAGCACAAATCCTAGAAACTGCCTCAGATGAAATCCTTATATCGTACATGGCCTACAGACATCATAAACTGTTAAACACATCAGCATACCACTTGGGAATGTGATGTGTTTTTTTGCACAACAGTCAGTGTACTTTGACATATGCATCTGGACTTGCACAACTTATAAATCACTGTGATGCCCCTGTACTGGCTTAGTAATCAAGGAGCCTCAATCCTCACCATTGGCAACAGTGACAGACTTACACCATGGGAGTATTACAAGTGCACCATGGGAGGATTACAAGTACACAACAGTAAAAGTACAATTCCCCGTAAGAGCACGCAGAGACCACAGTTAGTCTGGGGCTGGTTTCTCCCTCTTTCTCCAGATCCCCAATAAGACTCCCCACTGGCACAGCTATATGGTTGAGTTCTCAGCTGAGGGGACAAGCCAAGACCTCCAGCACCCTCTCCATCCAACCAGTGCTTCCTGTCCCTGCCCAAGTAGCTGACATACACACACAGTTTGAAATTTGATTTACACACACACACACACACACACACACACACACACACACACACACCTGGGAAAGGCTGGCACAGGTTTACTAGGTATGCCCCCTTCTGCCCAGTTTTTAATGTAGTTATCACTGCCACCAACCACTCTATCTGCTACTCTAAGGCCCTTACAAAGGGTGTCCAATCCTACTGTGTACCATTACTAAAAACCCAAATGGCAGTTTTGATCAAACAAATAAAGGTAGTGTATGATGCAGAAAGAAGACAGACCAATCAACATGAAAAAATGCACCAACATGGGTTCAGTAAAATGACTCTTCTTAAATAATAAAGCACACTAAACATTAAGCTTTTTCATCTCTCATCCAGGAGACTTCATCAGAATAAAAAGCAGTCATGTCTGAATTTTTAAATAGTACACCCTTAACACCTATTGGTAGTTAAATAATCCAATAGTCACACGTAATGTTATCACATAAAACCAACCATGCAAAATGTAAAACAATGTAATTGTTAAAAAGTTTTAACACAGCTCACCTATATAATTGGTTGTAGAAATGTATTAACCAAATAAGGTTTGCTCACATAAAAAAAACCCGATTTACCAGCCCTGATGGACAACCTTCAACGAAGGCATGCCCATTCACGCATGCCTCCACACAGAAGACGCTCTAGCTGAGAATCGAACGGGACAACGTCTTGCTGTGAGGTGACAACGCTACAGCAGCACCAATACCGCGAGTCAATGTTTTTTTTTTTTTTTTAAAGTAAACTCTTAAAAAATAATACTCTTAAAAAAATACACACTTAAAAATACAAGGAATATTACACCTTCCCAGCCTTTTCTTTCAAAGCTGGAACTATAGATACAAAGTCATTAATACCAGGATCAAAGTTCGCAGACAGCCTTAACTGCCATTGCGATTCCCTTTTACATAGAAGATTTTTCCAGTCACCCCTCTTGCATCCACATTGACAACATCTACAATCTAAAACATCTAAACATTTAAAATCCCAAAGCTATACATTTAAAATCCCAAAGCTATAGCCCACAAAACATTGACAGACTTTTGAATGTCTGTATAAAGCATTTGTTTCCTTTTTATTTTTAATATCATACAAATGCTCATAAATCCTATTTTGTAATGCCTTTTTCATTTTCCCAGCATAGAATCCACAACATGCATCACATTTCACCAGATAACCCACCCTATTGGTAAAGCAATTCCCTTTCTTAAAATACATTTTTGTTTCCGTCTTATTGGCCAAAATTATATATTGGGCTTAAATAATGTAAGAGCATTGAGAACATCTCCCACACGGTTTAGTGACCACCTTGTTTTCCTTACTTTTAGCCATTTTGTTTTCCATAAGATTTTTAATATCCTTGCCTACCTTGTTGATAAAAATTGATTTGTGTCTCAATACAGTGTACACTTCATTGTTCACTTTAAATATGTTCCAGTTTTTAAGATGTTCTTTACTTTTCTAGAAATAGGACTGTATTGCACAATACAAGCACTGTTGTAGTTAGCAAACTCAAGAGATGACCCATCTTGGCTCTTATCAGAAAGGTCAGCTCCTATGATTGGTTTATACCTCTCTCACCATTCTTTAAATACTTCCTCTATTATGTTCTCAACTAAAAGTTTAAGGTACTCCTTACCAAAAACATGTCCCTTAATTTAATTAACTCCTCTTTAACATCAACCAACTGGGCTGTCATATATGCAACTCTTAAAGCTTGCCCTTTTAGTAAACTTTTTTTGCGCCAAAGGATGATTACTTGAAAAATGAAGATATGAATTACAAAACATTTTTTATGATATACAGTAGATTTAAAACCTGTGGGTGCACGTGAGATGGCAGTATCTAAGTAGTATATACAACTAGGATTACATTCATATGTGAAAGTCAGAAATGCAGTATTATTTAAATATTTTATAAAGAAAGGTATAGTATCCATATTATCCTTCCATAGAATAAATATGTTGTCCAAAAATCTAATGTATAATTGAATATTTCAAAATTCATTATGAAAAACATGTTTCAATTCCAATCCTAGAAGCAATAGGTTAGCATATACCGGGCCACAGGCTGCCCCCATTGCAACACCACTCACCTGTTGAAAATATTGGCCCTCAAGTATGTGAAATTATTTTCTAAAATTAGTGCCATCAATTCACAAATTAAATTAACCTGTTTGTGGCACAGTCTAGAACATGAGAAAATAATTTCTTCAAATATATATATATATATATATATAAACCTTCTTGTTTAGGAATGCAAGACAATAGGTCCTTAACATCAGTGGTTAAGTATATTAAATCGGCAGACCAAATCTCTTTTTTAAGTTGTCCAAAGAATTCCCATGAATCCTTTACTAAATGAATAGTTCCTTCTACTACATGTTTAATCATGTTGTCAACAAAAATAGCCAAATTGTGAGTTTTAGACCCATTGGCAGCCACAATTGGCCTAAAAGGTGGTTCAACAATATTTTATTGTATCTTGGGAAAACCAAACATAACGGGTACAGCAGGATAGTTGTTCCTTAGAAACTCAAAATTATCCTGAGTAATACATTGTTCTAAAACATACTCCTCTAAATACAAGTCAATACGAGTCAATACGACGGTAGGAAATATTAATTTGATTTTTAGATACTTGGACATAACATATTTTGCATAACGTTTGAGTAGTCCTCACAAATGAAGATAACTATGCCCCCTCATTTATCAGGTGTTATGATACACAACTTGTTGTCCTCCCTAAGTTGATTCATAAGTGCTTGTTCTTCTTTAGTTAAGTTGGCATATAATCTTCTTTTTTCTGCCCATGCTTTATACAGACATTCAACAGTCTGAGAAAGTTTTGTGAGTTTTGGTTTTGGGATTTTTAGATGTTGTCAATGTGGATGCAAGAGGGGATTGACTGGAAGATGGCAGTTAAGGCTGGCTGCAGACTTTGCTCCTGGTATTAATAACTTTGTATCTATAGTTCCAGCTTTGAAAGAAAAGGCAGGGAAGGTGTAATATTCATTGCATTTTTAAGAGTATTTTATAAGAGTTTACTTAAAAACCAACTATGTGAACAAACCTTATTTGGTTAATACATTTCTACAAACAATTATACAGATGAACTGTGTTAATACTTTTTAACACCCACATCGTTTTACATTTTGCATGGTTGGTTTTATGTGATAACATTAAGTGTGGCTGTTGGTTTATTTGACTACCAATATGTGTTATGGGTGTACTATTTAAAAATTCAGACATGATTGCTTTTTATTTTGATGAAGTCTCCTGGGTGAGAGACGAAATCACAATGTTTGGTGTTCTTTATTATTAAAGAAGAGTCATTTTACTGAACCCACGTTGGTGCATTTTTTCATGTATTTGTGACCAACCAAGGCTATTGGAGTGGCCTGTACAGTGTCACCAAATACATATGCAAGTACGCTAAGAGCTTAAATATCTCTAAACAAACCAGCCACAATTAAAAGGTTTACATATATTTAATAATAAATAATAAAAGAACGACAATATTCAGAAAAACTGTTACTTCAGAGTTCTAAATCACAAGAAATATTTTAAAACATTGTGGGACAGTCTCAAATAAATACAGAAAACATCTAAACTAATCCTTATATATTCCTATCTATCTCCAAGAGATACTATGCCCTAAATCTTATTTACAGAACAAAGCAAGTGCAGATGGTGATGCAGATGTTCTTGCTGGGTCCAAGACAAAATACAAAATGCACAGTTTCTCTCTCAGAGAGTTTATCAAACATTACTGCTGGGCCAGCTTGGATGAAATCACTCTGTGACCTGACTACAGTTCCCAGGCTAAACAGAAACTTGACATCTCTGTGTGGGAAATGCATATATCTCAGATATTTGCATAACTTGGAAGTCATAAAACAATAATACTTTTGAAACCTAGTAATTATTTCTGTTTCAAGATAATATAAAAACGTCTAGCTCTAGACATTGTGTCTGCTACTGAACTGAAACTGAGAGATAAAAGAATCATAAAATACTAATTTCAACTTATTTTCTTGAAGTTTTGCAAGCTAACTCTGCATGTTCCAGTTTGTACTATTAAAACATACATTTGCACCAATATATAGTTTATATAGATCTATACAGATGATCAAACTTTTAAAACATCGACTTTCATATGGCCGAGACCATATGATCAACATTTCAAAAGTTTGAACACCTAAAAGAAAACATAAAACAAAACAAAAAAAATTCCTGCATGTTTTTGCAGGTGGGCTGCCCTGCACCCTCCACACCCCTTGTTATTTAAATATACCAACTCTGAAATAGCACTTAAGCATGGAAAAGGGAAATTTTCCCATTCTACACTGTATGGAGATCTCCATTCAGAAAGTTTGAAGTTTTAAAACTTCTATCATATGGTCTCGGTCATACGAAAGTCGAAATTTTATGATTTTGATAATCTGTAGGGGACCCATTTATATACATTTCTGTTCTTTTCCAGTAGGGTATGCTGTGGTTATATTTTAGCTCAGTACTTTACACATGCTTCTGTATAAATCATATCAATATTCACAAATTACTTGATTATTTAAAAAATTCCAGATAGCTGGGCTGGCAGTGTCACAATCACATACATAATTTAAATATATTCGTTAAGTACAGTGAGTTGTTTGGTACGAATATCAAGAATATATACAATTTCCACTGAATTCTGCACTTCAAATTCAGCATTAGTCTGCCCTTGTATTACATTAACTTCAACATTGCTCAGATGTTACATTTGAAATGGATGCCACAGCAATTGTTCTTCACTTCCCTTGCCCATGATGATACCTGCGCATCACAGTAGGTCTGTGTGTCTTCAATATAAACACACTTCATATTTTGACTGCACATTGCATTTTTTTTTTTATCACAGACACCAGTAGAAAATTTTTAATCTGCACTGCACATGGCAAAAAAAAGAAAAAAAGAAAACCCACACCACTTATGTCATCACGACCAATTTTATTCAAACAAACCGCAAATAATAAGTTACAGACACTTGAACTTCTAATACATATTAGCAACGCATTGACTATTAATTTCATTCCAGATCTGTTAACATACCTGCATAAGAACATTAACAATACGGACAGCATTGACCACTCACCCTCAAAGATAGACAGGCAGCATTACACCCTCTGCTCACTTCAAGCAGAAAATATTGTCAGACAGTGTAGCTCTGCATACCTCACAACTAAAAGGCTGTCCTAACCTAACACTCTATCCTTTAATCTAAACAACCCCACCCTTTTTTGATCTCATTTCCTCTCAGTCTGTACCATACGTGAACCCTTACACCTCCCTATCATGCTCATCTCCTTATTCATAGAGTCTGACTCAACTCCCTTTTGTAACTTGTCTCCACTTTTATTTATTCCCGTTACTAACTTACCCCCTTGAGGTACTTAGGACAAATACGTTTGTAGCCAAATTACATTTCTCTCGGTCATGCTCACAGCAATACAAGCATCTCTTACAAGGATATTGTGTAGTCTTTATTTGTATACATATAACTTAACAACACTTGAACAGCTTCAGTCTGTGCCCAGAACAGAAAGTAGCGTGCATTCTGGCTTAAATATTTTTCATTATGGTGTAAATTCTGACATTATGTTGCAGCATGCACTACTGTTCAGAAAAGTAACTGTTTTGACTTAATTGCACAACTTTACAGAACCCAATTTCACTCTTGCTCTCACACAGGTTGAATTGTATGGTCCGACTTGTTCTACTCAACAAAAGCATGTCTTATTTGAAAAAAAAAAATCTTTTTGCTGTGTTTCTGTTTCTTAAACACTCTAGTGAAGGATAGCTGCCTACAGAAAGTCTGCAGCTATGACTGAAAACTTTATAATGTGTCCTTTCATGCCTAAAACCCCAATATTTGTACCTATAAAATTTTTTGCCTCTATTTGTTACCAAGCACCATCTTTTTTTCTCTGTGGCTGCCTGCTGTTTTGTTTTTAATATTCATTGTGAATTTAGGTTTCATTTTGACCTCATTTTTTGTGCACATTCCTTTCTTATATTTTTTCATCTTGTTTTTCTTTAGAGGTACACAACTGATGGTTCATTTGTTCTGCATACATCTATGGCATTTTGCAGTGTTAAATAGGTTTCTGTCAAAAAATAGGTTGTTCCTTTGCTGATAGATTATAGACAGAATGAATTGTCAATGTCATCAGAAATTATCATAAGCGAGTTGATGAAATCATCTAAATCACCTAATTTACAGTCTTGTGCTCTGCATTTATGTTCAGTTAAGTAAGCTTCTACTATCTCCTGAATCTCACGATTTTTAGTAAACTAAAAATGTCAGACATACAGTAAGGGCTTCATCGACTCACATGTGCTTGGAATTTGCTTTTTATGACTACAACGTTGCGTTTTTCCTGTTGCCTAAAAGTAAATGTTAAATACCTTCATTGCTTCCACATCAGAGAAGTAAAAGATGTCATGTTTGATGTTATCAGTACTGTGGCCAAAGGCCATGGCAGTAAAGTACAGACAAAATGCTGAACCCACGTCTTTCACTTTTTATGCCATTTTTCCTTTCAGTTTTAGATACGTTGGTGATTTTAGTATTGGCAACACAAACTACATAGTGAGGAGATGAAGTAAAATGCACTTGTTTCAGTAAAACAAGAAAACAAAACAAACCAGTCATTGTGAAATTCTTTTGTCTGTGACCGAACAAATTATTTTAGAAAAGAATTTTCCTGGATCTGCACAATTTTTGCTAGTAGCAGAGTCAGGAGAATAGATGGTTTGCTCATCAAACCAAGTAATTATGTAGCATGCCTGGTAACAGACCCAATTACAAAGTCAGAGCCAACATGAAAAATGCAGCTTCCAGAATAAACATAAGTGTCTTTACATCGGACACCATATGAGAGCTATTTGGAGATTATTAAAACAGTTGGGTCAGAAACTTCTTCCATTGCACAATGTTAAGTACTGAAAGCTCAACACAGTGTCGCAGAACCCACAACCAGACAGGTATCATGAAGCTATACAACACTGTTTACATACAGAGTATATGACAGCATTCATGCAAAATTCAACACCAGTCAATTTCCAGAGACTTGCTTAGGTTTTGTGGCTGAATTTGTTTTGGTTACTTGGAGTCCATTTTTGTGATCAAGTAATGCCAATTGTGGGTAGAAGTAAACCCATCATCACCCTCAATCACATATGGTTTCTTTTCCCAAAAGTGATATACCTAAACATTGTGACCATCTCTAACTTTTTTTGTTTAGTTTTGATGTTACTGTACACTGGAAAGTGTTCAAAGATAATCCAAGTCACACTTAACAGATGGTAATATAGTACAATAAAAATTGTGAAAAGCAAGTCCACAAAATAATAAAAACGTGTGTTTTGTGACGTATTTTAAGACGCTGTGTTTGAATCATTTTCCTATCTCAGAAGCCATCTCATCATGTCCCATACTGCCTTTAAAAGAGCATGCTTGCGAGCAGAAAAGGCTGAGAATCTGTTTTAATGTAATTTTAGACTTTGGATTAAACATGTATTGATATTATTTGAAAGCAAAGACATAATCTGCCTTACGTATTCAGCAGAGCTCATGTGGACACATAAAAAAAATGAATCAACCTAAATTTAGTCTTATATGCTATTCTCACTACCTTCTGATCCGATAATATTTTCTTTTAACACTACCAGTGAAAGGGTACATCATGCAGATGGTTAATATTTAGCTCAGTTTTCAAAAAGAAAAATGAAAAGAAAAAAAAAAAAACAGAAAGAAAAGATAAGAAGCTGGCAAAAGCATTTATTTTCCATTTAGAGATAATGGTTCATCTCTGGATTTTTTTCTTTTTAATGAAGACAAATAAGTAAGTTATAAACTTCCTCAATGCCATGCTATTTACCTTCATTTTAAATGCAGGTTTGATCATTATGTGAGAATATGAAGTATTGTATTTGATGCAGTCAACACTGCAGATGAAAACTTAAAAGCTACTTTTTTCTGAGGACATTAGCACTAATTAATCTTTTATGTCAGTAGATGATCAATATGCAGACAGACGCCTGTGCAAAGAGAGAGAGAAGCTGGGCTAAAATCAATCATTTCAGTACATTCTGTAATAAGGTAAATGTTTTTGTTCCTCGCAGGGGATTTTAGATCTAAGCTGACAAATCAGTGAAAGGAATTTAATAATTCAGCAGTCACGTAGACTGTTTTGTTGTTTTTATAACACAGGCTTGTTATCACTACTTTTATATCATTACTTCTAATCAGAGAGGTTTTTCTAAATTTTCAGTACAGAAGGTATCAAACATTTCCCTGATTTTATTTATTTATTTTTTTTAGTGTTCAAAACAAAGCATGCCAACTGGCGAAAAAAATGCAAAATTAACTAAACATATATAAATATATCAAGTAAAAGCTTAATAATAATTTTATATTTTTATTTATTTATTTATTTTTAACATTCATTTACAGAGAAAGTCCAACTTGGAACGAGCCAATTTTCAGCAGAGACCCGGGAAGGAATGCTCCAGACGCATGTCTTTGTAACATGGGAGGAAACAGGAGCACCCAGAGAAAACCCACACATATGTAAGGAGGACATGCAGACTCTGCACAGAAAGGCACCCCAGCCGAGCATTGAATCGGAGAACCTCTTGCAGTGAGGCGACATTAACCGCTGTACTATAATTTTCCAAACTAAATTAGACTTGATGCATGCTTCACTATGGATTACTCAATAAAAAGTAGTATTCGAAATTCTTCTACTGTAATGTTTCCTGAAATGTACCAAATAATACTGACATATTATCTTTTAAAGCAGAAATGCAACTATGAGTCATAGCTGATGCTTTTTGCTAAGGAGTTCATATCCTGTAAAATAATGCAACTATTGACTAATGTGGATTTACAAATGCCATCCTGTTATCTTTATAGAACTGTTTCTAATTACCTATTACCTAATTACCCTGCGGACTTATTGGAAGAATTGTTTATGGAAGTTAATCAGAAAAGGTTGGATGGGTTTTATAAACCTCTCCTTGACCAGAAGGAGCTTCCAATTATTGAAACACATGGTAGTGTTACACCATTTGAGGACACTCTAACTACTATAATTGATGTTGTGCCTAAAAATGATGAACGACAGTTTACTTTAAGTTTTGTTACCACATTTAACACTAATGCCCAAGCCATTTGTTCTATTATTCATAAGAATTGGCATTTTATTTCCAGTATACCAGATCTTTTGGAAAAATTGGGCCCATTTCCCTTAGTGGTGTATAAAAGAGGTAGTACCCTTAAGGAACTTTTACAAAGGAAAGGGTCTAAACAGTCTTTCGATAGACAGAAAGGAACATTTAAGTGTGGTTTCTGTAACTATTGTAGGTTTATTAAACCTGGGAATTCATTTCAAATTAGAAATAAAAAATATCAGATCCATCATAGGATAAATTGTCAAACTTGTTCCGTTATTTATGCTGCCTTCTGCGATTGCTGCCCAGCTTTTTACATCAGCAAGACGGACCGTAAGGTCCGTGAACGTGTATACCAACACATTTATGCAATAAAGAAAAATAAGGGCGACAACGCGTTGGCAAAGCATATTAAAAAAAATCCTGGGCATTCATTTAGTTTTATGGGTATTGACCATATACTAGGTGGTATCAGAGGTGGTCCCTCATCCCTTGTATTGGAGACCCGCGAGCTCGAATGGCAGCTTACTTTAGATGCATTCAGAGCTCCTGGTTTGAATGAAAATTGCAACATTGCTGCTGTTTTAAAATTACGAAGTTATTCGAGGTAGTTCATATTGGGATTTTTTTCAGGTCCACTTATTTTTATAAAAGTTGACTTTTTTAAATGTTGACTGTTTTAACTTACTGAGTATAAAAAAATTTTTTTTTAATTTTTCATATATTTACTGTCTTTTTATTTTATTACACTGCTAGATGCAGATGTATCCTTCTGTTTTAGGAACCCATTCTGTTATTTTACCTTAGTTAGACTAGAATTTATGGAAGTGGAAGGAAACAGGTGCGCTTTAAGTGCATAGATGTATTTTGTGACGTTATTCAAGTCACTTCCTGTTCTTTTATTTTAAATTTGCGAAGTGTTGGTTGTCCTGTATTTTCTGATGAAGCTGCATTTTTCACTGTGGCAAAAACGCTTTTTTGTATAAAATAAAATTAGCGTTTATACTAACAAGGGGCTTGTTGGACTTGTGACTACCTGTTTGTGGATTTCGTACTTTGTCTTCTAAATTTTCTTCAGTTTGTGGTGTTATGGCTACAGGTAGCCCTGCCAGTCCTAACAGCCCTAACATTTTTGGGACAGTCTCTCCTAATGCTGGTAAAGAAAGGATGGATGTTTCATCCCTCTTGGCTTCCCTCACGCAAAAAATTGAGCTGCTCAACTCTCGTATGGATGCCTTCCTGCAAGGTACGCCTTGCTTAATGCAACCTGCTCGCAATTATCCTACTAGTACTGGTCAAACTAATGGTGGTTCTTCAATTCCGGCAGGACAGCCGGTTTCTTCCGTTTTTTCTAACGGAGGTCTTCAGCCTGTTAGTTCAGGTTCACTGTTGATAAACAACTCTCTTCCATCTGGTAGTGGTGAAAATTTTTCAGCTGGACAATGACTGGAGGAAAGAGGCGCTTCTAATAATGTCGCTTATGGGTCTACAGGACCAGCGTGTCAACCAGTTCCTATTAACGGAGCTGGCAGTGCTTCTGCTAGTCGTAACTCTTTGTTTTCCCTCTCCGAATGGATGGGGAATACAGGTACTTTTTCATTCTTGCCTACGAATGAGTTTAATAACATGGGACTTAATGTTGGCCACCAAGTCTCCCATGGAGAGAGTATCAGTGATAGATTAAAGACTCTTGACAGTAAGTTACTCAAATTAAAAAAACTCCAATTGGAGTCTGCATACTTTCAACAATGTCTGGTCGAGAATTTGATCCCGAAGGGATTAAGGAATAATTTTTCACCTTCTGGCCTATTGGCGGATCGCCTTTTTTATACGGACCTCAAGGCTCTCTCAAGAACAAGGAGCGCATTTGCTCCAATTGATCGTGAAACATTATTCGTTACATATTAGTTCTCTTACCAAAGAAATTAACTCCCTTGATAACGCAATCAAACTTGACATTGATTTTATGCAGTTTAAATATGATTATAACCGCATATTTGTGAGCATTGACGCTTTATTGGAGAAGCTTGAAAACAACAAAAATAAGAAATGAATCAGGGACAGGCTAGCCTACCAGCAAAATAAAGCCTACCCCAATCTTGTGCTTAAGACTGCAGTTTGTGTACACTCAAGTCGGGATGATTTTCCCACCCCTAATGATGTTGGAGATGATATTTCCGAGATGGACATTCCTGAAGAACCAGGGGAGGACTCCAACCAAGGGATTAGACGAAGTAATAGAATCAAAGCTAACCAAAATATAAAAACTGGGTTCAACAAGCCTGGCCCTTCCTTCCGTAATAATGGAAGTGTTTTTTTAGGGGCACGGAACAACAAGGCTTATGTGGGCAAGAAAACGAGCAGGTACAATTAATACCCAACTTTGTTTCTGATTCTATTTCTTATGAAGGCCACCCCAGGATTATCACTAACAAGAATGGGGACTTTAAGATATACAACTTTTCTACTGTGGATATTGACCCTGATTTGGTTGACCTATTGGCCTTTGGTTATACTTTTGTTCCTACCACTACAGGCAACTTAGCTAAAGTTATTATTGATTTAAAAACTTTTACTCGTAAACTAAACTTGAAATTGTTCTTCAGCAATGAAGTAACTAGTGCATTGATGGGGCTAAAAATGCCTAGTTCCTTTAATCCGCCTCTACATGTCAACCTACAACTTTTTGAAACTATGTGTGAGGTTGACATTAGACACCTTTTTTCTTCAACAGAGAGTAAAATTGATTTTTCTAAGTTTAATATCACTAAGGAGCAGTCAGCAGGGCTCTGTCACCTTAGTGAATTGCCTGTACGGTTTATTAAACCAGATAAGGGGGGGGGGGTAGTGTTATTTGATGAGTTTCAATATAAGGAAAGGATGCTCTTTATTTTAAATAGTCCAGCATATGGTTTGGCCTCTTTAAATGAGGTGAACGTCTCTCATAGTAGAATCAGGGGTTACTACAGGGATTTATTTTTGGCTGGGAAGATAGATGTGGATGTCTATAATTTTATTGACATTTTTTCCCAAAAAATTCCTGTGATGTTTGGCATCCCTAAGATCCATAAAGATGCCTTAAACCCACCTATAAGAGCTTTGGTTGATGGCCGATCATCTATGACCCACCCTTGTTCTAGATTCATTGATAGCATCTTGTCAAAATATCTCAAATTGATTCCAGGCATCTGTAAAGACTCCTGGACATTTTTGAGTAACATCAATAATATTCCATTTGATGGTTTTAATAATTTGTTAACCATTGATGTTGTTGATTTGTACACTTCCATTCCACATTTGGAAGCTGTGGAATGGATAGGGCTGTTACTGGCTGAATTAGGAGCACCTAACCTTGAAATTGAGTTGGTCACTGAGTTATTGGAGATTGTCCTCACATCTTATTTCTTTATCTTTGATAAAGAGTACTATTTACAAAAACAAGGGGTTGCCATGGGCTCCCCTTGTGGGGCAAGTGTTGCCAACCTCTGTCGCCTACTGGGAAAAGCACTTCCTTATGAGTAAACCTGAGTTGATGAAGTATGTCACTTTTTACACCAGGTTTCTGGATGACATTTTATCTTATTCCGGGAAGGGGCTGAACCAGCAGGCAAATTCGTGCAAGCTATCAATTAAACTACTGAATTTTTAAAATTTACATACAAATTTTCTACAACAGAGATGGATTATCTCGATGTAAAATTGGTCAAGGATTTAAATAAGAATGTTTTTACATCAACTATTTACAGAAAGCCGACATATTGTAATTCATTCCTGCACTTTTCTAGTTCCCATCCCTTTAGACAAAAACGGTCTATAGTCAGGGGCCAACTTGTTTGAGCAGGGAGAATGTGCAGTACCTTGGCTGACCTTCTTATTGAATGTAAATTTTTAAAGGAGTTGTTTGGCAACCGGGGTTACCCTGCAGACTTATTGGAAGAATTGTTTATGGAAGTTAATCAGAAAAGGTTGGATGGGTTTTATAAACCTCTCCTTGACCAGAAGGAGCTTCCAATTATTGAAACACATGGTAGTGTTACACCATATGAGGACACTAACTACTATAATTGATGTTGTGCCTAAAAATGACGAACAGTTTACTTTAAGTTTTGTTACCACATTTAACACTAATGCCAAAGCCATTTATTCTATTATTCATAAGAACTGGCATTTTATTTCCAGTATACCAGATCTTTTGGAAAAATTGGGCCCATTTCCCTTAGTGGTGTATAAAAGAGGTAGTAACCTTAAGGAACTTTTACATAGGAAAGGGTCTAAACAGTCTTTCGATAGACAGAAAGGAACATTTAAGTGTGGTTTCTGTAACTATTGTAGGTTTATTAAGCCTGGGAATTCATTTCAAATTAGAAATAAAAAATATCAGATCCATCATAGGATAAATTGTCAAACTTGTTCCATTGTTTATGCTGCCTTCTGCAATTGCTGCCCAGCTTTTTACATCGGCAAGACGGACCGTAAGGTCCGTGAACGTGTATACCAACACATTTATGCAATAAAGAAAAATAAGGGCGACAACGCGTTGGCAAAGCATATTGAAAAAAATCCTGGGCATTCATTTAGTTTTATGGGTATTGACCATATACTAGGTGGTATCAGAGGTGGTCCCTCATCCCTTGTATTGGTGACCCGCGAGCTCGAATGGCAGCTTACTTTAGATGCTTTCAGAGCTCCTGGTTTGAATGAAAATTGCAACATTGCTGCTGTTTTAAAATTACAAAGTTATTTGAGGTAGTTCATATTGGGATTTTTTTCAGGTCCACTTATTTTTATAAAAGTTTACTTTTTTAAATGTTGACTGTTTTAACTTACTGAGTATAAAAAAAATTTTTAAATTTGAGTTCATATATTTACTGTCTTTTTATTTTATTACACTACTAGATGCAGATGTATCCTTCTGTTTTAGGAACCCATTCTGTTATTTTACCTTAGTTAGACTAGAATTTATGGAAGGGAACAGGTGCGCTTTAAGTGCATAGATGTGACGTTATTCAAGTCACTTCCTGTTCTTTTATTTTAAATTTGCGAATAGTGTTGGTGTCCTGTATTTTCTGATGAAGCTGCGTTTTTCACTGTGGCGAAAATGCTTTTTTGTATAAAATAAAATTAGCGTTTATACTAACAAGGGGCTTGTTGGACTTGTGACTGTTTGTGGATTTCGTACTTTGTCTTCTAAATTTTCTTCAGTTTGTGTTTCTAATTACCTGTTAAACCATATTTTAATGAAATTTGTTTCAATATTTGCAACACCCATCAAGTTATCAAACTTGCCAAAAAATACACCACCCATCGAAATATCTGGTGACTTCAACTTTAAAATAGTTTTTCTTTTTTTTTCTACAAGAAGCAAACCTCAATATTGTGTGTGTGTGTGTGTGTGTGTGTGTGTGTGTGTGTGTGTGTGTGTGTGTGTGTGTGTGTGCGCGCACGCGCGCGTGTGTGTGCGTGTTTTGGGGGGTTATATTGTAGTTAAGTGGTTGTAGAATCAATGGGAAGAGAGAAAAATAGTAAAAGGGTGAAACCCCTCTTTCCAAGGCACTAATTTCTTATCATCTTCTTGCTGATTTTTTTAGCATTCAATTTATTTCACATAATTATTTTATTTGCTGTAATGTTAGTATAAATATGGTGATGATCCCAGCTGTAGGCATACAATGTTGCCTGGCAACCCTAACCCATTGCTGTTTAGAAACAGCTCACCTCTTATCCTAAAATACATGCAGAAGAAAAGCATGATAAACATTCTTCCTACACTGGATTCACTACAATCAGCTGACAGTTGAAATATCGTCAACAAACTGGTAAGTCAAACTTGCCAAAGAGTATACTACATTGCAAAATATCAAGTGTCAAAGTTTAAAATAAATTTTCTGTGGGGGTAAGCCTCCATGTATCAGCAGAGTATGTGTGTGTGTGGGTGGCAATAGTTGCAGAATGAATGGGAGAAGACTAAAAGAAAAAAGGGTGAACAATAGTTCATACCACTACACTGTCTTTGTGCAGCTGGATAATGTAGAAGTATATTCACATAAGACAAACTTGATAAAAACAACAAACCAAACATCACACTCTTCACTTAAACTGTTTATTCATAAAACATTAAGTGCTTTCATCTTTATTGAGAAAAGATTTTCTCGGAAGGAAGCTGTTAAAATATAAACATGAACTGGTAAAATTTTTCTTCCTGTTCAATTCTGATTTTAGTCTATTGACCTCTGAATCCTTAATTAACTTAATATCTAGATAATGTACATCCTGCAGTACAACACTATGTGTAAACTTTAAAAAGTCTGTAGTGGCATTTATGTATTATAGGAGGTTACTAGGCTAATGGCCCCGAGGCCCTTTCAAGCTTAGCCAGGAGTTTATTCCCAAAAAAGAAACCTCAGTCAGCTCCCGTCACCCCTGTCAGTGAGGGACAGAGGTGGAACCCCTGGGACAAATTTGTTGTTTCCCATCCACTCATCAAAATTGCACTTGAACAGGGTCAGTGAGGTACTCTGTTTGCCATGTATGAGAAGTCTATTCCACAGACGGGGCAGTGTCTGGGAGACAAACCTCTCTTTCCAGCAGGTTTTGTTGATGTTGCATATTGGATGTAGGCCTTACAAGCAGGTAATGCATGAGGACTTAGATATGGAGCATTTCTGGTAGGGCAGGGTCTGAAACTGCCTTGTAGGGGAACACAGATCACCTCTGAGCAATCTGTACGATACCAAGTAGAGTGATAGTGATTTGAGCCTGTCTGCATAGGACAGGTGTTAGAGGCCATGGATTCTCTTTGTGGGGTATTTCTGTGGCCTTCCTAGTTGGTGCAGGTGTTTGCAGAGGTACATACCAAATGGGGAGTTATACTCAATTATTGGCCTAATGAGGGAGAAGTACAGAGAGGTAATAACCTCCTTTTTTTTCTGGATGCAATTCCTTTACTTATGAGATGAACCAAGTAAAAGGCTTTTCTGACCACTGCTGTTACATGATGGTCAAATGCGAGATTGTCGTCAACCTGAGTACCCAGGTCTATCACCACAAGTTGTGTGCTTAGAGGTTTGCCGATGATGTGGTAATAAGTAGTGGCCATATTTTTGCCAGATGGTATGATAATATTTTTTTTGTGTTTAACTAAAGGCCATGACTTTGCCACCAGTCATTTGTTGCTGTGAGACCCTCTCACAATACATCAACATCATTTGGAGAGTCAGTGACAGTATCCAACTTACAGCTGTCTACAGGCTTGGTCAGCTGTAGGCCTTTTCTCTTTGCCTGGACCTCTGAGACATACATACCAAACAGGAGGGGTCGCAGGACAGATTTCTGGGAAACACCAATTGTGACAGGTCTGCTGTCAGAGGTGGAGGCACCTATTTTGACCTTGTGGATCCTATCGGTGAGCCAGTTGGTCACCCACCTGATGAGACGGGGATTTATGCCAAGTTGTGTTAGCTTTTCGATGATGTCCGAGTGAAGGATTGTGTTAAAGGCCTTGACCAAGTCAAGATAAGCTATATGCACCAACTTTCCCTCATCCAGGGCCTTGGTGACAGTCTCAAAGAAGTTAAGCAGGTTCAACAGGCAAGATCTACCCTTGACAAATCCGAACTGGGTGGGGTTAAGTACTTGGAGATTGCCTATGTCCTTGTTTATGAAATCCATAATGGTATGATCCATGAGTTTACAGATCTGACTTGTCAAGCTAATGGGGTAATAGTTTGCAGGATCAGTAGTGGCACCACCTTTGTGCAAAGGGATGACAATGGCAGTTCTCCATTCTGCTGGAATGAAGCCTGTACTTAGGCTGTGGTTAAACAGGGTGCTCACTGACAAAGCTAGTTCTTGCTGGAGATGGTGCAGAATACAGCCTGGCATATTATCACGTCCCATGGAAGTTGTGTTCTTTACATTGGATAGGGCCTTTAACACTTGATCTATGGAGATATGAGGTGCAGGAAACGTATCAGGGATATTGAATGGGCCTTTTGGGGGACAGGGGGTGAAGTTTGCATTGAACCTATTTGCTAGCAGGTTGGCTAAGTCAACAGGATCAGTGTAAGTGATACCGTTATGTACTAATTTGGAACAAACCTGGGCTCTGCCATGGAGGTTCCTGCCATAACTGAAGGAGGCTTTGCAGTTTCCTTTTGTTTGGGAGGCTAGTTTTGATTCATAATTGGCCTTGGAGGTTTTAACTAGTGATCTAATTTGCTTGTTGAGGCTAAAAAGGGAGTTTTTCCAGTTTGAAATTTGTTCCTTTTTACTCTTGGACAACAGTTTCTTCCTTTTGTTGTAAAGCCTGTTGATAGAGGATGTCCACCAGACAGGTTTGTTTTTTCTTGAGGAGCAGGTTTTAGTTCTGTTTGGTATGGCTGAGTCCATGCAGTTGTATAGGTGCTTGTATACTGCATTGGCATACTGTTCAGCATAGTTGTCTGCATCCTCTGAAGAGGGCGGTGGTGTGAAGTTCCTGATAACCTTCCTTAGGAGGTTGTAGTCAGCTTTTGAGAATAAATTCATCTAATTCACCTCTAGTATGTCTCTATTACCTTTCCACAATAGAAAGCCATCATCCAAAAAACATAGATACAATACCATACTAGCAAAAAAAAAAAGGGGGGGGGGGTTAAACACAAAATGTTTTTCCCAGTATAATAAAACCAGGTTCACAAAGAGGGGGGTTCAAGCAGCTCCCATAGTCACGCCACTCATTTGCTTATAATATTCCCCCTCAAAGTACACATAACTGTTGTCAAGAACAAGTTCCAGATATTCCATAACTAGTTTGAGCTCACTGGTGGTTAAAAGTTCATGCTCAATCAAAATGTCCTCTCACCATTCCAATCCTAAGACATGGGGAATTAAAGTAAACAAATCCTGAACATCTATAGTAACAAACAAAAGTTGAAGTTGATAAACTTAATTTGAAACTTCAGCCAACTTAAGCCGGAGGCCAGGTGTTGATTTTGGTCCTCTCAGCAGAAAACAAATGTTTAGTTAAATATGAGATGTGAGATGGGGTATGGGACCATTTAAAATAACAGAGGCAATAATCAAAAAATATAAACCCAAAACATGTCTGACTACACTTTCTATCCTTTCCACAAATGGAACCAAAATATATCCCAACAGCCAAGCCAAATGTCTAGGTGTCACAATCGATGATAACCTAAGGTTTGACACCCACATCTCCCTCACCATCAAAAAGGTCCACTCCAAACTTGACACCCTTTACAGAATCAAACCTTACCTTACAGACAATGCCAGACTAGCCACTGCCTGCACACATCTACTCTCCACCCTCCTCTAAAGCTCCCTAATATTTGCAAACATTCATAAATCTGACCGAAATAATCTGGAATCATGCTACAACAAAATCGCCAAGTTTGCCACAGGCAGCCCTTACAGAACCCACCACTGCTCTGTACTCTACCAGCTTAAATGGTTAGAACCACGAAACCTTCTAACATTTAACCAGCTGTCCATAGCCCACAATATAATTCACAAACCTAACAATTGCCCGGCACTCATCAATCTAGTCCAACCCAACAGCAATCCTAGAGCTTCAAGATCCTCATATAAACTATTGTTAAAGATTACCCAAGCCCACAACACACAGGACACCGCCCTTTTTTCCCATAAAATTGCCAAACTGTGGAACACTCTAAACCCTGCAGCATTCATGAGTTTAAAAACCTCTAAGGAATATCTAGCAAAACACTGGCTCTGCTCCTGCCATGCTCCTGGTTAAGATACCTACTACTCTCTTACATTACCCTAAACTAACTCATTCTGACAGCTACAACTGTTAACTGCTGAAGGCTATCTTGAGTCTACACTCACTTTCGGTTAGCAATGTATACACATCTACTGTTTTGTCTGTTATGTAGACTGCATTTCTCTGTCTTGCATTACTGTATCAGACTGTTCTCACTATTAACTCATGCGGCCAGTTTTTATCACTAACTGTGCCATTTTTTGTTAAATTTGTTAATTTAATTATTTGCTAATTACTGTTATATAACTAATTTCTTTACTGACTTGCTTTGTACATTGTTGATTAATACAGGTTCAATTTGATTGCTTAGTACAGTCTATTTGTATGTATGGAGCTTTTCTCCCTGGGCCTCCGCTGAAAATGGGCTTCATGCCCAGTCTGACATGACCCGCTAAACAAACAAAATAAATAAAATAAATAACTATCAATGTTCTGAAATTGTAAAAGGAGATACAAGCATCAATAGTGAGGTGAGCAGTGGATATTACTGAATATGGTAAAGAAGGAAAGGTAACTTAGGTCTGTAGCTCAGATAGTTGATAACATATCAAAGTCACAGAAACCAAAAAATAAAAGAAAAACATTTCTGTTAAGGAATACGAAAACATTTTCAGAACTGTCTGGCCGACAGTTTTGATTCATCAACATAGTTAGACAAGTCCATGAGAGGAGGTTAACTTAAAATGCTACCCAACACCAGAGTCAAACAGTAGTAGTACAAAAAGATACTAGAGTAACTGAGGAGTACAAAGGTGAATACTACAGCTGCATAGTTTTATTCCCTAAACCTGATGAAACAATCAAATGATGTAATGACTTTAAAAAGCTGAGCTGCATTTCAAAGTTTTACAATTGCCCTATGCCTAGAGTCGATGAGCTAATAGAATGGTTAGAAAGGCAAGATTCTTAACTGCAGAATATCTGACAAAATGTTACAGGCATATTCCTCTGACAGCTGGGGCAAAGAAAAATACAACCTTTTTAACATTGAGTGGGTTATTCTAGAGTAATATACTCCTTTTTGGCATACACAATAACTCTTAAACCTTTCAAAGATTAATAGAAAGTCTTGGAACCCCGCACTATGCTGATACTTACCTATACAATGTTATTATACAGACTGTGGCTTAGGATTCATATCTATACAAGGCAGAGGATGTATTAGACTCCCTGAAGCAATCCAAAGGAACTGTGAATGCCACTAAAACCAAGGTTAAGAGATTAATTACCTTGGTTATGACAGAGGAACTATTAAGCCAGAAAAAACAAAAGGTAGAAGCAGGAATACAGAAAAATTAAAAAAATGCATTTTTAGGTTTGTAAATTACCTGGGATTTTTACCTCTTTTAGCAATGCTAGCACATCTACTCAGAGATATGATCAACGACAAGATGTCTCTCAAAAGAAAATCGACTGAAAAAATAGACATTGCTTTTAAGCTGTTAAAACTTTACATTCAGAGCCAGTGCTTGCATGTCATGACTAGTAAACCATCCATGGTCTATATATGGATGCATTTAAGGAGTATATAGCAGTGACAGTGAAGGTTATCTACCCATTTTTTGTGCTAATAATAAATCTACCCCTAATTCCAACCCTACAGATTAAAATACTTAACGCCCTTTACCTAACAGTGCTACAATAAAAGACAAAAGACACACACACTCACAAACATATACGTGCACACACAAACATCAAACACATCCATTCCCTTCCATTGCCCTTACTCTATCTCAACAGCTCTCAAATCACTCTAGATGAACAAGTATGATTATGACATTGTGGTGGTGGTCCATTTGATTGTAATGACTTGGCACACAAAAACCGTAATGAATATGCAGAGAGCCATTTCTGAGTTCTACAATCATGTCACAATAGCAGGAAAGACTCTGATATTGAGCTGAATCCCAACCATTGCCAAGGCACAAGGAAAAGATGACCAGTTTCAAAAAGTGGTTGAGTAACAAATGTCATTTGAGAGGGATCCCTTATGTTTCAGCAGGGGATGAAATGGTACACAGCCATATTTGCTTTGCCAAAGACAGCCTTCACATTTCATATCAGAACTTCTGCATACTGGCTAAATCCTTTGCTGCCCCATAGCACCTTTTTAAGTGGAGTTCTTCCAAACTAACAAAAAAAAAAAAAAAAAAACACTGCCGCAAATAATGTAACAAATATGTGGTGATGGTCAGTACTAGGAGTGTAAGTAATGCATTACTGGGTCTTGAGGACCTCCTGCATTTGGAACACATTCATGTCTATATTACTGAAACCATGCCCACTACTTAAAACAGCTTAATGAACTTCAAATATATAAAACCTCAATAAGGCACTAACTACCTGTTAATAAACTGGGAGACCTTTAGCTGAAGTGTATACTATGCCTAAAAAATCCGCAGTTTTCATAAACAAGAATTCAATCCAATTGTCAAACAGCCACTAGAAAACAAGATGCTCTTGACCTTGTTCTTAAAATAAAACATTTAAATGCACCGTCCCACTGATAGGACCACACTTTGCTAATGTTCTCTTTCCAAACTCATAAATCAGTAGCTACAAGTATCACAGTATTTACATGCAAGCATCCAAATCAGAGATGACCCAAACACTACAAATGTGCACATCACTTCCAGGATCACACAACAGCGAAGAAAGTGCAACACCATACGTTCACTAAAAGTATTTTTAGTGTTAAAGCGTTTGTGCTGATGTCAGTTGATTAATCAGCACTCAACAGATGCACACATTCCCAACTAAAGACCTGCAAATCAATGTCAACATCACAACATTAACAAAGGTAATGAAAAATAGCATTAGGAAAACAGAAACTTACAATACATACTTATGGTGGCATTGGAAGCCAAGGATAATTAGAAATCCTTCTTTACTTATGTCACAAAGTTACAAAATAACACCCAACATTGCCCTGAACTTATTCATATTGGTAGTACCTTCTCTGTTCCAATGGGTTTTACAAACATACTAGCAAAAAAAAAAAAAAAAAAAATCAGTGCAAATTTCATCCCAGATACATTTAGAAAAACCCTACATACACTTAAGGATCCTAGCCTCCACCACCTCATCACAAAAGAACACTTATTAAAAGTACTTTCCAAAACAAAATATACAGCCTCTTTGGGACCTGATAACATACCCAATTACCACTAAACATGCTGTTATAGACCTGCTTCTACAACTATTCATAATCAGCTTATCCGGCTCTGTCCCCAAGATTTGGAGGACAGCTTTTGTGATGCCACAACAAAGATAGTCCCACCATGAATCCTAAAAATTACAGACCTATCAGCTTAATAAGCCAGAAGGCTATGGAATGGGTCATAAAAGACTTGATAAACTGTAATCTAAAAATCATCTAAGATTTGACCTCCAGCAGGTTGGCTTTCTTAAAGTCAGATCCTGTCTAATGAATCTGGTTAATTTTATTTATTTTGAGAAGTTAAGACTGTAGACAATGGTCACACTGTCCATATAGCACACTTTAATCTTCCTGAGGCATCTGATACCACACCACATACCAACATTGCCAAAATTACCAGCAAGCTAAATGAGCTCTAAACTAATCATGGTGTAGTTAGGTTGACAGCAAACTGGCTAAGGGACAGAACCCACACTGACAGTGACAGGCACTTCCTGAGAGAGAGAGAGACCGAGAGAGACAGAAGGTAACCAGCGAGTTACCACAGGGATCAGTACTATGACATCTGCTATTTGGTATATACTTCTCTGACCTCCAAACCAAAAAGGGGAGACTCTTTTTTAACCAAGTTTGCATAGAATTATGGACTGGTTATTACTCAAATCACCTTCTGATATGCATAACTTAGAAAGTGAACTTGCACATATTAATAGCTGGTGCTCTGAAAATAGTCTAAAACTAGATGCTAAAAAATGCAACATTGTTGTATTTAGTAAATAAACTCTTCACTCAGTTTACAGTACAGAAAACACCCCACTCCAAAAAGATGTTGTTGTGAAATGCCTTGGAAAATGAATAGAGAACTCCCTTGTTTATGATAATCATGTTGTAAAAGTGTGGTCAAGAAATCCTTCAGTCTGGCACAGCTGATGGCAATGGGTATTTCCTCTACATCCAACAAAGTCCTTAACGTCTGTATTCTTCATTCATCAATTGCATCATCGGATACAATGTCTCCTTTTGGACATCTCACTAAATGATTACGGTTCATTTGAATGAATGCTGATTTTGTCAAAAAAGAAAAAGCGCTACTTCATTTCATCTAAACTAAAAGCACCGAACACAAAGTACTGAATCAGAAAATGCTGAAAAACTCAATCCATCTGAAAAACTCAATCCAGCTAAAAATACCCAATTATCATATACCACATCTATAAAATCTAGATTAAGTGTCATCTTGGTAGTGGTACTGTTAGGGAAAGGGGTTGTAGTACTGTTAGCACACATGAGTAAGGTGGGCAGTAGTGCATGTAACTTTATCCGAGTTAGCACATGTGAGTAAGGTGGGCAGTAGTGCATGTAACTCTATCTGATCCCTGTGCTACTAGTTACAGAAAAAATATAGGAGCACAGAGTGTTGTAAAAGCCTTAGAAAGTCCACAAAACACAGACAGCAGACAGAAACCATTTCCCTATGAAGAGCTATTGTTTTTTAAAGCCGTTAGATACTTCCTTCTGGCTTGCTTTTTGTTTACAAGTAATGCGGAAGAAAGTATCTAAGAGCTTTTAAGGCCGTTTTACTTTCTGTTGCTGTTCTTTGTCAGCCAGTACTGTCAGCTGTAAATCCTTAGCATGAAACACTATTTTAACAGTACTTAAGGGTACTTAAAAAAAGCTTTTAAGTATATTCCTGACATCAGAAATGCACTTGAAAAGCCTGGCTTTTTCCTAATAATAGAGCATAATCATGGTGCTCCACACACTACAAAGTTATTTCTAAGAATTTCTCAGTGTTGTTGACTTCCTCCTTCAGCATAACAATGGCCATTGCTGGATACCATAGAACAGTGGTAAGTAAAATGTCAGTGTGTGTCAGAGTGAAGAATGTAATGCCATCTCCTAGAAATGCACCCCCCCGAGCCACATCCCTGCCTTCCACTAACCTGAAGCACAATCCTGTTTTTTGACTGGAAAGAAGTCTCAGATTTCAGCATCCTATCACTTGCTAATGGAAACTGCAATTCTTTCTCTATTATTTTACACTAACTCTAAACAAATAACCATCATTTTTTAACATTTTGAGCAAAAGGTTTAGCTTAGCATCTGCGTGTCCCCATCTCATAAAAAATACCCAAATGAATAAAAAAAGATAGTAAATTAAATTTTGCACAGTAACTGCAAAACTCATGTTAATAGACTGAAATGTAGAATAATTCCTCGGACTTCAGGACCTAGATGCCTATAAAGAATCATCTGAATGTTTTATCTTACTTCATTCCTAACAAACTTTTGCAGTATTGTTGTAGAACAGCACCTCCCTGGTCAGTCTGCAGAAGTAGGTATGCCTTGTGTGATTCATAGGCCAAATGGCTGTGATGTCATAGGTACCTGGTACTAGGCTATCGGCCCTAGTGCCTATACAAGCCTAGCCATAACAATTCCCTGGCTATTTCTTCTCACACTATTTACTTCCCTGGACCACTGACTAGTAGGGCAACTGACGTGATCCCCCGTGGTAAATTTTCTTTCTCTCATCCAATCAAGGTTCCTTTTGAAGAGGGCCAAAGAGGCGCTCTGCTTGACATGTATGGGCAATCTATTCCAGAGTCTGGGGAGTCTCTGGGTCAGGATCCTATCCCTCCAGCATGTTTTGTTTATTGTGATGACAAGATTTAGATCCCTGGAGCATGTGGCTCTGAGGGATTGGTATTTCTTTAAGTGTAGCATGTCCAACAGCTCTGGGTTTGACATGGCCTTGTATGTTGAGAAGAGATTGCAATATGTGACCGAGTACAACTGGAGGTTTTTTAAGGCGGTCAGCATAGGGCATCTGTTTTAGGACTATGATTTGTTTAGTGAGGTATTTCTGCGGCCTTTCCAGTTGTTGCAGATGTCTTGAGAGTTGCATACCAAACGGGGCATTGTGTTCTATGTGTCTAATGAGGGAGGAGTACAGTGGGACAATGACCTCCTTTTTTCTGGATGAAATGCCCTTAGTGATGAGGTGTGCCACATAGAAGGATTTCATATGCAAATTAGGCAGGATTGACTGCTATGCAGATTTGACAGTGACATCATTTATACATTGCCCGCAGTACAGAGCAAAATGGGAAATGTACCCTTTTCCTCAATGTGGTGAGATCTTGGAGTCTGTATATTTAATTTGGGGGTGCCACAATGTTCCTTGCAGTTGCAGTGCTGTTTCTTTAGGTAATTGTACTGCCCCCTCAAGCTAATGTGCCAAATATCCAATGAATATTCATGTAGACATTAAAGACATCAACAAGAATATTAATTTGTCATTCAAACAGGTCATGGAATGTTGAGTGGTGGATGGGGTTTGGGCGGGACTTGCTACTCTGAACCCAGGGAGGTAATATTCTACAACATCGCTAGTTTTGCCTTTATATTTAATGTGAAAAACATGCCCATGTAACTGCAGTAAATGTTAACATTTTTATACTTAAGTTAAAGGATGATATTCATGGCACTTCACCTCATGAACAACTGCACCGTTTTCCTTATTTCTGTGACAAATATGATTTAATGATGTTTAACCCTAAGATGAACATTTATAAAGTGTTATCCAAGTCTTTAAGCAGTAGCACACTAACCTTTAAAGTTGGAAAATCAGAAGACTGTGTATAACTCTTCCTGCAGCATATGCCTTGATTCGTTTCCCAGTACTGACACAGCAGTACAGGATAAAAGGGTGCTTTCTGTCAACTAAAAAATTTAAACCAAGGTATCAAAGAAAAAACAACAAGGGAGCTCAAAATCATTGAATTTTAAAATTTATTAATTGAAAATTTATTAAAACACAACAAAGCTTTTAAGACTTGCTCCTTTTCAGTGATATAATCAATAACAGCCAGACCCAATTAAACAATTTGTCATTTGTCTTTCGGCTTTTTCACAGTAAGGGGTCGCCACAGCGGAACTCCGGTCTGCTAATGATTGGCAGTAGATATTTACGAAACGCCAAGATGCCAGCTCGACGCCCAACCTTCAACGAAGGCATGCCCATTTACACACGCATGTCTTTCGAACGCTACACACTGCGGGGAGAACATGCAGACTCTACACAGAAGGCACTCCCAAGCCAAGCCGAGAATTGAATAGGAGAACCTCTTGCTGTGACGTAACAATGTTACCGCTGTACCACCACGGCATGAGCCCCAATTAAACAAGAAATTAGTAAAAAAAATAAATAAATAAATAAAAATTAAGATTTAAAAATGCAGCCCTAATATTTAAAATAAGGGTGCACAAAAATAAATATTTGTTAAATATAAGCGTTTTAAGTTAAAACAAATGTGAAAATAAATACTTTAAACTTGTATTGAGTGGTTTGTAACTCCCTATTTGTTTTTTCTTTATGATATTTTTTTTTTGTTCAGCTCCATTTGACTGCCATACCACTTTGTTTCTCAAATTAAACCAAGGTCCCAGCTGAATGAGTTGATGCTAGCTTAGGTAGTAGTAAATGACTACATAGTACTTAATGAAAAAGGGTATGTTTCTTAACCATTCATTTCATCAAATCCATCATATATTTCCTTCACAAAGGATATACAACACTTTACAAATTTCCCAAGTTTGGCTTTTCCCGGTTAGGGGTCGCCATAGCGGAATTCCGGTCCGCTAATGATTGGCAGTCGATTTTTATGGTGCTGAGTTGCCAGCCTGATGCCAAACCTTCAGCAAAGACATGCCCATTCATGCATGTCTTTCAGAGGCCACTCGACTGCTGGGAGTACAAGCACAGTCCACACAGAAGGCACTCCAGCCAAGAATCGAACAGTGCCCTGGCTAAATTTCAGCAACATAAATACTACCGCACTTTTCATCTGAAAATAGGTCATAAGCCTAGTGGTTCTAACCTGGGCAACATATAAGCATATAGGTGTACTAAAATAATTGAAAGTCCCAAATTTCAAAATCACTAACACTGACAAAAAATGGTTTAAAAAAATAAACAAAACAATACACATGCTTTGAAAGATAAATGCAAGTTAAAAACAGTGCTTTATGCAGGGGGTCAAGACCACACCCTATGCTACTTATATATATATATATATATATATATATATCACAAATTCTAACTCTGAGATTGCACAATTCTACGGGAATGGAATATTCACCTAACCTCAGTTATATAGGCACCTTGCAGGGAAACAAGTCCCCCTCCACCCTCCCATGTGGGGAGGGGGACTGTGTTCCCCAGAGCCCCTCCTAATTATACAGTAGGGAAAGGGCAAACTCCCCAATCCCCACTGTTTGTGATCTTGCACAGAAACAAAATGTTCAACCAGTTGTTTTTCAATCAGCTGTAGTGGCTTTTTTATGATCACACAATTTGATCACCTAAATGAACAGCCATAAGTATTATATATATATATATATATATATATATATATATATATATATATATATATATATATATATGTGTGTGTGTGTGTGTGTGTTAAATCTGTCTTACTAGGCTATACATAAACTACCTACATTAAAAGTATTTCACATTAGTGTCTTGTATACATATGGTACCTACCAGATCACAAATTAAAAAATGTCAATCCTATCCCGTGGCTTCAGCAAAGTTGAAGAGCAACACACTAGACCGTCATGACAGGTTAAATAACGGCAGCAGTACACACAGTAGAAAATGTTCAAAGGATCAAGGGGCTGAAGGTATAGAGAGCATGGAAACATGAAAGCAGAGTAAATTGCTGGAACTTATCTGGGGATAAAAAAAAAATTAAGGGGAAAATAGTGACATATAATGAAGTAGAGAGAAGCTGAATATCTTACTTCCACAGTAAGCTTTCTCCAAGGCAGGGACACAAAGCTGTCTAAAGAAGGTGGTAAGGTTTAGCAGGAAGTGATGATGATAGATAAATAGGCAGTGATTTACAGAAGTCTTTGAGCTCCACAGCAGGTTAAAAAGGACTGGAATTCTTACCTGATAATATAAAACAAAAGGAGACAAAAGGGGATATGGTTTCCTAATGACTCAAGGACTTAGACAAACCTGATATGACTGACAGAATAGTATTTATAGCAGTGGAAATGGTCTTTGCTATCAAGAAAATGAAGACTGAAAATGCCCTAGGAAATGGAAGTATGCTACCGGAATCCTAACGCAGAGCTAGACACATTTTTTTTTAAATATCATTCCAAGAACTTTAGAAGGGTAGTCTAATAATTGCAATTTTCAAAAAAGGTGAAAAAATCATTGCATAGTAGTTAACCAGTCACATTACTGGACTATTCATTGAAGAAATATGAGATCTTTCTAACAATTTGATTACCAAAGGAGATAAGACTATAGTTGCTCAACACCAAGCAGTAGGGACTTCAGACAAAAGTATTCATCAGAGCACTTCCTCTCATGCTTACTAGACAAACACCCACCTGTTACAAAAGGTGAATTACTTATAGCATATACAGAGTTTTTCAGCTTTTTATAATGAAATAATTAATTCTACTGGGAATGGATGAATCACTTTTTCCATTAAAGTAAGTATCACACAAAGGTCTACATCTTGCACCAGGGAACATGGGACACATTTGGAATTTATAAACTCAAATGCTATGGAACAACTTGTTACCACTCCCACAAGAGGGGAAAACATACTGGACCTGATCATCACCAACATGGGGACTCTATGCTCCACACCAGAAGTGTATCCCACACTGGTAAGATCAGACCATAAACTAATCTCACTGGATATTCACATCCCGACTCCACCCCTTGCCCTGAAAACCACAGTGAAAAACTTCTCTAAAGCAAATTTCACACTCCTCAAAACTGAGGTGGAATCCTTCAAAGCCCCTGGGCCTGTGGAAAATACGGCCCAGGAATTCATGGATCATGCAATCCCAAATAAAACCAAGACCCAATCCTCCAAAGGCAGATGTCCTGTCTGGTGGACCCCAGCCATAAACAAACTATACAATAGAAGGAGGAAGCTACTACATGATAGAGCAAATTCCCAAAAAGGGAAGGCATCTCTGATCAGTATTAGCAAAAAACTACGGGCACTCATACAATTGTCTAAGGCCAGCTTCGAGAGAAAAATTGCACAGGACACTAAGGATAATCACAAGGCTTTCTTTAGTTATGTTAGGAACCTGGATGGGAATTCCCAGATATGCTCAGAATTAGTCCAAAATGACAAAAAATACACCGAACCCACAGACATTGCCAACATCCTAGCTGACCGGTTCAGTGCAAACTTCTCCCCCCTCTCCCCACCAAAAGGGCAAATATCTATCCCAGCAGAGTGCTGCCCCCCTGACATCTCAGATGCTCAGGTAAGAGCTCCCCTCTCCAAAGCAAAAAACACAGCATCAATGGGACGAGACGGTGTCCCGTGCTGTGTCCTACATGAACTCCAAAAGAGCTAAACCCAAAATAAAACTACTGTTCAATCTCAGCCTTACTACAGGATATGTACCCAAAGAGTGGCATACAGCAACAGTGGTCCCTCTCCACAAAGGTGGTGCCTCAACGGATCCTGGAAACTATCGCCCCATAAGCCTGACTAGCTTGGTCTGCAAAGCTATGGAAAGGATCATCATGGACCTCATAAATAAAGATATTGGGGACCTACAGACACTGGATCCTACCCAGTTCGGCTTTGTTAAGGACAGATCCTGCCTCTTAAACCTGGTTGATTTCTTTGAAACAGTCACCAAGGCCATTGACGAGGGGAAGGTGGTCCACACAGCCTACCTGGACCTCACAAAATCCTTCGATACAATACCCCACTCGGGCATTATAGATAAGCTCACCAGCTTAAATATAAACCCCTATGTCACTAGATGGGTTGCAAACTGGCTCAAGGACAGAACCTACATGGTTAGAATTGCTGGAGCCATGTCAGACTCCAAACCAGTTACAAGTGGCTCCCACAAGGCTCAGTCCTGGGACCTCTCTTGTTCGGTATATATTTCTCGGAGGTACAGGCCAACATGGAAGGACTCTGGCTGACCAAGTTCGCAGACGACTGCAAACTGGGCGCCATAATAGACTTTCCAGCTGACACAAGCATCCTCCAAAAGGGCCTCATAGAAACAGACAACTGGTGCCAGAGCCATGGCCTCAAGCTAAATGCCAAAAAGTGTATAGTCATCCCCTTTGGCAAAAACAAAGTGCCCACAAATTACCACATAGGTGGTAATCCATTAAGTACAGAAGAAGTAATTAGGGACCTGGGGACCCAAGTTGATAGCAATCTCTCATTTGACAACCATGTGGCCAAAGTGGTTAGAAAAACATTTTATATAGCCCACCTAATCATGAAGGGATTCACATCTAGATCAGGGAGGTCATCGTGCCTCTTTACTCATCCCTCATCAGGCCCATAATTGAGTACAATGCCCCTTTTGGGATGTACCTTACCAGACACCTGCAGCAACTGGAAAGACCACAAAAGTACCTCACCAAGAGGATCAAAGGGCTCAAACAGATGCCATATGCTGCCCAGTTAAAGAAACTCCAGCTCTACTCAGTGGCATACCGCCTGCTCAGAGGCGATCTGTGCCTGACGTATAAAGCCATGTCCAACCCGGAATTAATGGACATGCTACACCTCAGAAAATCCAAATCCCATCGAGCTACGCGCTCGAGAGACTTGAACCTCAGCACTGAAATAAATAGGACATGCTGGAGGGACAGATTCGTAACCCAGAGGCTCCCTTCATTCTGGAATAAAATCCCAGTCCAGGTTAGGCAGAGTCCCTCATTGACTCTCTTCAAGAGGAATCTTGATGAGTGGATGGGAGATCATAGGTTTACCCCGGGTATCACTTCTGTGTCACTGTTAGACAGGGGCACAGTATACTAACCTCAAAAAAGGGCATAGCAAAATTAATTTAAAATGGGTGGCGAAAGCCAAACACACTCTGGCTAGGCTTATAATTGTCCTAGGGCAGATAAGCCTAGTATGAACCTATGAACCGCAATACAGAATATTGAAAATATGAAAAATAAGTTTAATTTTCAGCTTTTAAAGAGAGAATTACAAGACTTGCGAGTGGTAGTGTAAGTGTGAACCTTTCCCCTACACCTATTATCCTGGAGTAGAGGGAATATCTGATGAACCACAAGCTCAGAGTTGGTGCATATTATCCAGATTTTGCCATAATATTATTTTAATTATGAGATCACAATTACAAAAGGGAAAAAAAAATAATTAATAATGAAACATGAGTAAGAGTATAAATTAATTAAATAATTAATAATGAAACATGAGTAAGAGTATAAATTAATTTGCTAAGGCAGATAAGTAAAAAAACTATTTCTCTGAATCCCTCTCTATATGTTCATGAATCTTACAGTGTCAAAATTAACCAGTACATTACAGATACAACCAAAGTTAATAAACGGAGCATCTCAGAAGATGGAACTTAAAATATATCCTCTCACCAGCACCCTTAATGGAAATACTAGAGAAACTGAATTGCAAACAAATAAAAGCCAAAGAAAAGTATTGCTGCATGGATTAAGAAAAAAATATAACTCTCAAAAATACCCAAGGGATATCAGGTATATAACAGATAGCAAGTACTATTTCTTGGGGTTAACATGAGACATGAAGAAATGAGTATACAACAAAAGCAGTCTAGGACTGTAATAGACAAGATAGTCAGGTGGTATGCATTGTGTAGCTGATTTGGTTAACTGACCAGCTTGACATTTATGAAACAAGTGTATGTGCAGTTTGGAGTTGTGTGTATTATGTGATGACAAATGTGTTTGTCTCAAGACTTCTTCAATAAACACACCAAAAACTATATAATGACAGTTTATTAATAAAATGCCAACAATGCATCAGTATACATAATAACATGTTATAGCAAACATCAATCCAGCAAACAAAATAACTGTTGGCAGCATAAATCCTTTCACCTTGCATGTTAAACAGCAGTATCAAATCCACCGCTCACTCTGAACATACCACCATCCTCAGAAGCAACATGACACCTGTCAATTCCAAATGTCCACTTGTCCAGAGAAAAAGGGAGGGAACAGAAGAGGGGCTCATCATTGCACTAACCTACTAAACATCTCCTACCCAAAAGAGAGAGGCTAGGAGGGAAGATTGTTTCAAACCACGCCAAGAGAAAATTGACTTAGCCCATCCTCAGGATATAAACCTCATCCAGCTCCTTGAGCATACACCTACATCACTTCCAGAGATCCGCCTCAAACTTTCTTTAAACAATTACCCCTTTCCCTAATTAGCCTAAATGTCCTCAACTCCACACATTCCCCTCCCTCTTCCAAAAACTTACTGCTCAGGAGCCTTTGGAGAAATACATCTGTTGGTAATCTATATTTAGTCCTATAATACAGTATATGAAAATGTTTTTGAAGTCACCACAGTCTTTCATTAATGTACATTTGGCATATAAATTATTCTTTTGAAGATTCTATGCCTTAGCCTAGCTTACTTTAAGTGGATCCTAAAAATTAGTCTTTGACCTTCGAAAAAGCACCAGGAGGATACACTACAAAGGTTTTTAGTGCAGTTAAAGTTTAATGTTTGCTATTCATCAGACAGACTTCCACAGAAACTAGCTTATATCACACAATAACACTTATTTTAAAAAATTCAAATTTAAAACAAACCAGTCACCACTTAAAATTGATAAATGTTTTAAATTTGAATTTTTTAAAATAAGTATTATTGTGTGATAGAAGCTAGTTTCTGAGGAAGTCTGTTGGACGAATAACAAACAAACTACTCCTGGTGCTTTTTTGGTGTTCTTTTTGTTTTTTAGTTTGGATTACACCGCTGCCTATTAGTTGCTGTTTGTATTTGGTTTAAGTCTTTGACCTTATATATTCCTTGAAATGGTTAATAAGTTTGTACAAATAAGCAGACTGATCTTAGGCAATTTTGTGCGTTTCTTTACAAGGACAGACAATTTAATATGTAATGCTTAGCACTTAAAGACAATAATACATTTTGCATTTAAATTCAGAGTTATATGTCTAATGTTTGTATGACTCGGACTGCTAAAGCATGAAGCTCTGAGTATATAAATAGAAATAATTTAACTGGAAAAAAAGAAATTACAGTCTGTAATACAGAAATCAGAGACGAGAATTTACTTTGAAATGCTGGATATTTTGAAATCAAGGTACACTTTTTCTTAGAGTTAACTGCGGGCTGTGAAATTTCTCTTAAGATAAATTTAAAAATAATGTAGCAGTATTATCTGGTAAAAAAAAGAATAAATGAGGAGCTATTTATTTGGACCAATACTACAAACAACGGTCGATATCAAGCTAAAGTGCCTTTTATGCTTATTAAAATTTATCAGCGAATACCATGTTGATAACAAAACTTATACTCACAGTTTTTTCCAACATCTATGAAAGGTAAATCAGAAATTTCAGGACAACAGAACTCATATACATTAAGAGCTGTTTGGATCATAATATATTACTGTCAGAGAGACTAAGCAAGACAATAATGCTGGTGTCAGGAATAGCAGCACCAGTCAAGTATCTGTAGATATCAATGGTACAACACTGACCTGCTGAAGCATGTTCTAGCATTTTCTAGGATTTCATACTGTCCTTAACTTCAACAGTTGTATTCAAAAAAACAAACATTTCTTCTGCATAACTGGTCTCTTCAAAAAATTTTTCTTCAGTAACTAGCTATTTCAGAAACTAAAACAATTCACCTCAGCTGATCTGCATGGCCTCAGCACTTCAATGAGTTCTGGAAGGCCGAGAGAGAGTGTAACTTAGTTGGTTCTAGCATCAAAAGCTCCCAAAATAGTGTGATCTGTCCTACATCTTGCAGGAAAAGGCAAATTAATTTTTGGGACAATGCAAGATTTCAGTATGGAAAAAATAGGGTCTATATTAGAACACCGAACATTCAATGTCGAGTGTTCTAAAACTGAACCCTACCAATCGAAAATACCAAACATTGAACTTTCAGAACAGCAAATTTTTTCCTAGGGAAAAAATTTGCTGTTCCAAAACACATACACACAACAAAAGCACACCAAACAAACAGCAATCCACACACATACACCTAAAATCTTACACCTAACCCTACATTAAACTATACACACACCACTAACTATCCACTTACCTTAACCCAAACCCTAACCCTAAGGTCCGTCACTATCACACGCTCACCTCACCCACGCCCTAACTCACCTAACCCTTCCTAACCCTCATGTCCACACAATCACACCCGACCTGTAACTTTCCAACAGAACACTGAAAATACCGAAGCAACAGAAACGGACAACCAAATTCTTTCCCTAGGAAAGAATTCGGTTTTCTGCTTCTTCGATATTTTCAGCGTTCGCTGAAAATGGGTCGATATTAGAACACTCAACATTTTAAATGTTCGGTGTTCTAATATAGACCCAAAAAATAGATGGTGTCCTTCATGAACTGAGGCAAGAAAAAAATGAAAATGAGAAAATTGAAATGTGCTGAAGTTTGTAAGTACTTATTTTGCTTTGTTTTTGTCCACTACTACTACTGTAGGTTAAGGTTAGTTACTGTGGCATATGGCAAATAATTGATAACATTTTCACTGACATGCAAACACTCAGTTAAAGACCCATCAATATCATGTCTTTGAAGGTTTACCTCATAATGATGACTTACAATCAGTATATCTTCACATACAGAATACTACAGCTGAAAACAGGTGTGCCATTCTGCAATGCACCTTCCCTCAAGGCCACCTATTGATGGCGCTCCTGTTTCCATTACCTCAAAGGTCTTTTCATGATGATGTCATTGCTCATCTTACTATCACACAACAAACCCCAAATTCTGCTGCTACCGATGATAATGCGCAACAAAGTATAAACAGGAACACAAAATAAAATAAAAACCTGCTATGTTTGTGCTACTTTACATTTGAATACCATCAGTAAAGAAATCCAGGGACCTATCTAGTGCTTATTAAACAAGTAGGTCTGCTTTACAAGTCAACTGCCAGTCAAATTAAGTTTGTAAGATAATGAGGGATGCAGAAATGTAAAAGGAATGTGATAATTCCATTTTCCCATACCTCAGAATACCTTGGAATTCAGGTTAGGATCTATCCTGAGAGCTCATTTTTGTGTTACTGATGCTCCTTTTTTTAACATAAACATAAAAAAATAGGGACAATGGTTAGAACGGTAAGACAATCCTTGCTTTATAGTTGTCAAATGCAAGGATGATTATTTCTTGGTCAGAAGACAGTTTGTTACATTTCCCAGGTAACTTGAAACTGGCAAACAGTGCATGGAAACTAGTAAAAATAATAGACATTATTAATTGACTGCAGATGTAATACTTGCAGCATTTCTGAATTTGCTTTAAAGCCATATTGGCTTTGTGATAGTTTGAATGTCCATAATAAGCACATTTTTAATTTCAAAAGGCATTTCAAGATTTGCTAAATTGACTGTTAGTTTGTTTGATTCAAATGTTGTTTACTACATTTTCAAGCTTAAGATGCTCATTACGTTTACAGCACTTGATTTATGATGCATCTACTTGTCTTTGATGCACTGTTATGTTTATGCCATACAGTATGAGACTGTTTTCTTTTCCTTAGGTCTCTGTAGAGTGTTTAAATAAATATTGCTTTAATTTGATTACTCACAAAAATATAAACAGGCTCAAAGCAGTCCAATGAAGATGGAAAGCAGTAAGGTATTTGTTCAGAACGTTAAATAATTAATGTTTGATAATGGATATCAGTATTTATATTATAGAAGACAAGAAAAACACGAGAGGTGAGTAAATTTAAAAGAACTACTGCAAAATAGTGATCGATTTTATTTTCAGCAGTGTTAACATAATGGTGACGCATGGCACCAAGCTGACAAACAGGAAAGAGATGAAAATGAGGACACACAAAAGTATTTGTTCTTAGAAATGTTAGCATCTGGGTCTACTGTAAATATTTAAAAAGAAACTCAAAGACAGTACAACGGAAACTTGGTGGGTGACGATTAGAAAGTACACACATTACTATAGTAATTTATAACCTTTAAAATCATCATTACCATTAAGGAATATTAAACTTAGTACAGGACAACATATGTTTGTTTGTTTGTGTCTTTCGGGTTTTCCCGGCCAGGGGTCGCCACAGCGGAACTCCAGTTCGATAATGATTGGCAGTAGATTTTTAAGTACTGGCTTGCCGGGCCTAACGCACAACCTTCAATGAAGCAACGCCCATTCACACATGTCGCTACACAGAAGACGCTCTGAGAATCGAACGGGCAACATCTAACTGTGAGGCGACAACGCTACAGCAGCATCACCACCGCAGTATATGATAACAGTAAAACAAGTTATTATTTTCCACAAGTCCAAAGAAACAGTGATATTTTTTTTCACAGAAAGCTGTGAAAACATTTCTATCCGATATTAACATTTGCTTATTTCAGGTCAGTATGAAATTTTACTCTACAGTATCCTTGGTGGAGGGGAACCTGTAATCAGATATGCATTACAAAATGTGATTTACTGAAGTAAAATAGTGCATCAAGACGCAAGTTAATAGAAACTAAATCAATACTCAAGTTGCTGACAAAGACAAGCCGTATGAACAAATGTGCTTCATGACAGAATTTCGTATTATCAACTAGTGGGCACAGATGCAGGTTATGTATAAAACATGTTTCAAACTGATATAGTGAGCATACACTGAGACAGCCAGCATCCCATATCTGTTAGAAGGTATTTTACTTTGCTGCTGTTATATTTAAGAGAAGATCTATCCCAATAACATATGTTTTGCATGGCGAGTAGTCAGGTAAATAAAGCACTTATGGGTATTTTAGAATACGTTTTTTGGAGTCTATGATACAAACCTTAAACAACTGGTTTGAATGAAAAACATATTTTCATGGGACAGTGGGAAGTGAATTTAGGCTGCTGGTACACTATCTTATGTTTTCCGTTTTCCATTTTTAGCAGTTACTTATCCAGAAATTCAGATGTGTTCTATTAAATGCTTTTTAATCCAGTAATGTGTGGTGTTTAATTTCAGATAATTTATTTCTCTCCTCAATAAAAAAAAAATCTTTGTGACCCAACAATAACTTTTCAAGACTTCAGAAAACCACCTCAGTGCTGAGGCCTGCCTATTAGTTATTTAGTACAAAGACAAAGAAAAATGCTTGCAGGAAGATGCTACTTAAATTAAACATGAATGTTGATGGTACACTGAGCTGCAGTATCCAAAAGTACTCAAAAGGACTGAGCACACTTGCATGTGTATAGAATTATGTCTCACTTTAAATCATCATCTGCAAGTCAGCAGATTTGTCAGTGCCACACCTAAAACATCTGCCTGCATTCTAGCAAAACCTTTTGAGGCTGAACATTTCTAGCTGTCTTTACACCTTTTATTCCTATTTTTAAATGACAAATTTGCCACTTTCCTATCAGGTTTTGTTGGGTGACATCAACTAAAGTTATTTAGTAGCAATAAACTGATAATGAATCCCTACTGCATGTCAAAGAGTAGTGCACATTTTTTTCAGAAATGTCTCCATTATTTTTCAGCCATTATGTACAGCTCAAGAACTAATTTTGACGTGATATATTAAATAAACTCTGACAAGACTGACCAAATGCTTTTCAGCAAGACCTGATAGGAAGCAGAGCAAAAATACTTCTTTCCATGTGAATTTAGGGCTCTCCTGCCACCCCAATGAGTTCCTCACTTTTTATGTACTTTCTAGAAATGTAAAATCCTCAAATAAGACCTTGCTGAAGTCAGAAGGATTTACATAATAAACTGTGCATGGATTTTATATAATGCATATATATATCTATGGGTCCCCTACATATGATCGAAATTTCAAAAAGCCGAAACCCATATGGCTGAGACCATATGATAGACGTTTGAAATTTCAACCATACAGAATGGGCATCTCCATATAGTGCAGAATGGGAAGATTCCCATCTTCCGCACTGTAATGCGATCTCGAAGTTGGCATATTTAAAATGTAGGGGGTGTGGGGGTGCTAGCAATGTGTTGGTAAGTTTTTTTTATATATTTTTTTTTTTACATGTTTGAAATTTCTAAGTCGAACATATGGTCTCGGCCATATGGGTTTCTGCATTTTGAAATTTTGATCATGTATAGTAGACCCATATATATATATATATATATATATATATATATATATATATATATATATATATATACATACACACATACACACACACATCATGCACACACACAGTTTACCATCAAAATGTTGACAGTCACATTGTTGAACCGCAAACTCCAAACTCTGACTACTGACAAACTCGAACACCAATATTCTGAACCACATAAATCTCGCCCCCCCCTTTTTGACCCAATGTTAGCCCTTGTTTTTAGGTGTGGAGTGATCAGAAATGCCACGGTTCGGTTTTATTTCAGCAGTCTGGATTTCATGGAAATGTTTTGATAATGTGAACAATGGACTATATGCATTCAACATTTTGATAGTAAACCTATACACACACACACACACGCGCGTGTGTGTGTGAATTGTTTGTGTGCATATATAATTTACATTTATTTACTTATTTATTTACAATTTGTTGAGTGGGATAGTCCCTTTAGGACATTGAACACTGCTGTGGAACACATCATATCTGTTGACAATGATGTTTGTTATTTCATTGTACATGATGTTTGTTATTTCATTGTACAAAGACAGCACATTTGTTTATTGTTCTCTACCTGGATGAACAGTTCAAAGCTGTAGTATCATTTAAGAACATTCCTGTTCTTATGTGAAGCAAACTTGCTGTTTTACATCCTCAGTGAATATGTTAATCCTGTTTTCAGCTCCTCTAGCCATGTGTGAAACAAATATACTAAAGCCTACTGGACTCCGTACTGATGACTACTTCATTTATCCATTAGCCATGATCCTTATTGTGGGCACTATCCCTCTCATGATAGCCCCTTTTGTTCCTTCATTCAACCATGCTGTAAACCAACACTTCAATCTTGCTCCAACCTTCAGATCGCTCCAACCTTCAGATCTCTCACTTGCCTAACATCTGCCTGTGAACTCCAAGTAAACCTTGTTTACTGGTACTCTCTATCATATTCACTTGTAACTCGTTTATGGTTACGTCCATGTATTACATAAAAATAAATGCTTCCTATCTCTCACCCTCCAATGACAGTGATGTCTTCTAATTACTTCACTGTAATGCTCTACAGTACTAACGGGTAAGCTATCGCTAGTCAGTAGCTGATCAACCATGATCACTGCTGACATATATTCTGCGTGTATTCATATTTCTAGCCTGAAAATGTGAATAATGTTGTTTTAATATGTCTTGTCAGTCTAAAAATCCCTACATGTAAATATCTATTATGTCTTGTCTGTCTATAATTTCCCACATGTAAAGATCTATTGACGTTCTTCACTGCTAGCTTGTTCTTATAATTCTGTATAAAACATGTATTATTGTTATAATTGTGGAGCTTTTCTCCCCGGGCTTCCTCTGTAAATGGACCTAGTCCAGTCAGACTTTCCAGGTAAACAAATGTAAAATAAATAAATAATTATATACTTCGCTCCCACTGTGACAGTTTAATCTGACCATGAACCAATACTGGCATTCATCCTAGAGACTTCTCATTAGGATTATCTCTATGAATTTCCCTGTGCCTGGTGTTATGATTGCATTTCCCCTGATTTTTCTGGGTTCCCACTTTGTACAAGGGTAATACACCTGCTGCTGTCTAGTCCTATGGTACTTTTCCACTGGCCAGAGATCTTTTAAAACTCTACATCAGGGGGATCTTACAGCATACCATCCTCATTTCTGAGGACTTTGAATGGAATTCCATCTGGTATGTGTGCATTATCCTCCTTTTGGGCAGCCATTTCTCTTTCCACCTTCTCCTTATTTATCCCGTTGCCTGCTAAATTTTCTCCCCACTTTGTGTTGTCCTGCTACCACCATGGTGAGCTCTGTGTGCCTTCTTTGTGAAGAAGGAAGCAAATTACACATTCAAAATTTTTCTGCCAGTCTTCTGTGATCTCCCACTAATTTCTGTTCACTCTAATCCGGTCTGTCCATCCCTTGCTCCTTTCTCCTATGCATACGATATAGCCCTTGTTCCCTTACTCACCTCTACTGACAACTCCATTTCCAACTGCTCCTTTACTGACCTCACTGCTTTTGCTGCATTTTTGATATCATCCTTGTACTGAGCCTCTTCTCTCCCCAATTCTCCACCTCCCCATTTCTTATATGGTTTGCTTAATAAACTCACATTGCTTAGTAGCCGCATTGGCCTTTTCTTTTTTTGTCCCTTTTTCAGGACCTTGCCCGCAGTCCTGCATACTTCATCATCTTGGATGCCCTTCCCATAGCTGGTCTATTCTTTTAATTTGGTCTCCTAACTCATCTTACACCTTTTCCCCAACTCAGCGTAATTAATCTATTCCCTTAAAACCCCTCATCATTGTTTAATTCTTAACTATCCTCATCATGTTAAACCACAGTGCATAATGGTGGCTTTACCAGGATGCTCATAACACCCTCTGGCTTGATTAGTACTACATCCTGAATTCTAGCTTTTCCGGTGGAGTTTTTCACCATCTGGCTGAATGAGGACTAGTATGGTTCAAAACCTCAGTCAACTCTAAATCAATACTGGGTCTCATAGTCTTTCAGTATGCTCTTGGCAGATTTAGATGCCTTACAAGTCACATTTCCTTTTTTCCTCATCCCTACTCCTTATGGACAGTATGCATATAAAACCTTTCTTATTGTTTCTTCATTGGAATGGTGGCTATGATCCCTTTATTAAAGATGAAATAGGATTATTACAGGGTCTCCCTCAGAAGAGGATTTTTTTGTGGGTATTCCAAGCAACCCTGCATTAGGCCCCTTTCATTACCAACAGTACCTAGTTGCCCCAAGGTGATTGTCTTCAACCCAAGGTGATCCCAAAGAATCAACCTCCTCCCAGCACAGCCCAAGAGTGATAACCTGGTCTGATGTTGTTGAGGTAACTCAGCTGAAGAACAGTTAAGGGGGTTGATAGAAAAGAAAAACACTAAAAAGAAAACTTAACAGACTTTCTCTGTCACCTGAAATATTTCTTCATATTTAAAGATGAAGAAAGCTAACAGGAGTAGAAAGAAAAGGATTATACATACCCTCCCCCATAGAACGTGCATCGATAATCTTCAAGTGATCATTCATGATCTCCTTGCAGAACTTCAAAAGAGAGTTTAATCCTCAAAGTGTAATATGTAAAAATGACTTGAGACACCTCCTGATGTAAAGAGAAGACCCTAAGCCAAACAGCTATTTACAAACAGGTACCAGAAGCCAGAGTATCATTTAGCACACCTGCAGTATCAAAGGAGCTTTGTCTAGATGATAGCCAATCGATGTCGCAGTGGCAAATCTTTTTTTTTCCTCACAGTCTGGTGCTCACAGGTTTATAAAAATGTAGGCAAATAATTGAAAGCTTTCTACAAAAGGGAAATCTGAAACAGAAAAATAGGGTACAGTTAATTGAGAACCTTTAGGCTCAAGATGGAAGAGGAATAAATTATCTTCCCAAGCATTATCACACTAATGGGGAAGGAAGGCCAGATAAAGTTTTCAAATATATTCTGGGCTTTGAAAATAACACTGTAATCACTTTGAAGATGATTAGCTAAGGAGATTCCATTTGGAGTTGCCTATATAAATGCTAAGCCTTTGTGCATGCTGGTGTATTTGACTTCAGCTGTCTAGAACAAGCATAAATGGAAACCTACAAAACAGGTTTCAACAGCATTTTAACCCATTAGTTTAATGTGTTCTTAAAAAATAGGGATTCTCAGGAGAGGATTTTGGAAGATATGAAAACACATTCTGTTGTGTAATTTAAGCAATGAGATCTCTGCACCCTATGGAATATCAACAATAGAAGTGTCAGACTGAAAAGCAGATGACTCCATCGTTTATTTTCTGAAGACAATTATCTCCTGAATGCCAGATGTTGCCCAGTCTAACAGCACTAGCCTTACTGTTGGAAGAGTGTGTAAATGTATATATGTGCATGCAGTGTAGATGGACCATGAATGGCCCAAAGGTCTAGTGCTAGGACTGAACTAAGGTACTCTAATGTAGTCTCTTGCACTTGGCTTAGCCGTCTTCCTTCACATGTTGAATAGACAATCTAAATACAGTTTGGAGACAGGAAAGACTACAAACCCTTGCTTGGGGGTAGGACAGCCTCTGAAAATAATACTAACTTTCACCGATGACTGATGCACCCTTTGGAGAAAACAAATGAGTCACTCCCCTTGTCTTTATTTCATATCAAGAGGCATTCAGTGGGCACCAAAATGCATGCTTCTTGCCCAGTTCTGGAGAATCAGACTGCTTCTGCATTCTTAGTGATTTGGCGGCCATACACACACAGTCTGTTGCATCCAAGAGTAGGTACTGAAAGTAAATTTCTACAACCTAACTCATAATTATCTGCAGTCGACACTCAATAATGAGCTTGTGTTACAGGGCAATGATGCTAAGGGTAAGACATGTAGACCACAGCAGACTCAGTAACAGAACCAAAACTAAACATAGATCTCAAGTTCAAATCTTGTACTTTCAAACTTTCAGTCTTATTCCTAAATCCATGTAGGAAGCCCCATCCTCTGTTTTGGGACTTCTCTATCCATGTTAGGTGCTGGATATAGTAAAAACTTACACTTTTCTTTTTTAATGATGATGAGTTAAAGGGTGAAGCTCTGGTACTTGTTACAGTCATCAATATCCTGATCTATAGCTAGATAAAACAAAAAGCTATTATAATATTCTTTACTTGGGAGTTGAAGATAGCTGGCAACTTGGAATGCAACATGACTGCCAATAAGCCACAGCATAAAAATACCATCCACGTTCAAAAAAGGTAGGCATACTCCAAACATATGAACTTAAGACTTACAAAAGTGATAATGAAGGGCGCAATAAGGATGAATCCAAGTAATCCAGCAATAATAAAGAGATACCTTAAAGTCAGTTTAGAAACCTCAGCTAACCACATCTCAAGTTTATTCATACCTCTGACATTATGCATTACTTGGATGAAATTTCTAAGGTACTGAATTTTTATACAGCGAATTAAACCAATTTAGATATGATAAAGCTGTTTTCATCTCATCAGCAGTAATGACACTAAAACAACAACCTCATTTTGCAATCATATATGGAGAAAATTCATGGTTATTAATGATGCAGTACATGCCATTGTTAAAACAGCTTACTATGAGGCCTGCTAGTGTTGCATCCTAACATGTTGAGCACTAAAGTGCAAGTCAAAAAGAAAACCAGTGAACCGAAAATATTCACTGTAACAACTTTCACACTGTTTTGCTTTGGGCCCTCCTACTTACATCTACTAAACTGGAGACTGATGTACCTTGGTGGAAAGGGGAACATTCTGAGATACCACAAGTTTGTCATGTACTGACAATCCATGAGGGACTGCTGGTTACATTTCTCAGTTTATGATGGATATCTATTTATTTCCGTTATAAAGAAGTGAAACAGAGTTAAAAACATTGTACAATGTTATTGTTTCTAGCATAGCATTTTCTTCTGTTGCCACAGTTTCACTAAACAGCTGTCACATAAAGAATGTAGGAATACTTTTGTTATAGAAAATTGTCTTTAAGAGGAATCCTTTGAATACTACAAAGAAATTGGAGACAGAATTCCATTTACATCATGAAGGTCTGGTTTGGAAACTTACAATCTAATCACCAATACAGGTTCAGACAAGAATGTGCACCTTGCATTCTTTTTTTTGTTTTTATTTGCTTACTGTTTCCTGAAAACACTTATAAAGTCAGAATTGTATGGTTCTGAATCATATAAAAAACTGCTGAAGTGAAAAGGTTCCTTTATGAATTATGATAATCTGTCATTTTAAAGATTCCTTGTGTGGTGATATATAGCAATATTCACATACTAGTTTTTATATATTTTTTAATTCTCTTGCAGATTTGTTTCATTTTCATTAGCAGCATGTTTGTTCTTTGATCAAGACAGAGGCCAAAAACTCATATGATCTTTTTATCTAACCCATAGCTTAAGCTAAGAAGCAAAGCATGTCTGCTATTTTCTGACTATGATACTAACACTCCAAGTGCTATGACATTCAAAATTACCACATTTTTCATTTCAAGTGGGTACTTTGCTGAATGGAGAAATAGATATAAAACACTTGGTCATCGATTTATTTACACAGACTCACCAGAAAAGACACAGCAGTTATTTTCAAGTACAGTCCAACGTCTGATTTTTTTGCCAGACATTGCGTATGCAATGATGCACATAAAAAATACCCCACCTATAGGACTTCTATTGCTGCTTTCTAGTCCCCAAGAAGTTGCCTCTGTCTGTTTATCAATCCTAACTCACAAGCATGCCATTTCCTTCAACCTAATTCCAGTATTGTCCTTTCACCTTTGCCTTCTTTCTTTAGATTCTGCAGTAGAAAACAATGGAATGCACACAGTTTGGTAACATTATTTTTATGTATTTGTTAACTGGATAAATAAAGGAGTTCTTCAACCACTGAACCAGCATGCCACCTACACTTTTATTTCTGGTATTTCACTGCTTCAGCTTAGCTAATTACTTCTTTCTGTCTTTACACTAAGTTGCCTTCCCATGGAGATGTGCATTCCAGTCTAAGAATATCCTCAAATTTACTAACAACATAACAGTTATCTAATGTGTAAAAAAGTAACGCTATCATAAAATGAGGAAATAGTAATGAAGTAAGAATAGAGTAGCAAGAAGTGCAGTTTGTACCATATGAGGCAAGGAACTGAAGAAAACTGATCTATGAAAGGTTAGAAAAAGAACAGAACACGATCTAAAAATTGGTTTAGTAAGATAAGTAGTCTGATCATAATATCAGCTATTTGGAGTATATAGGCTGTCTACAGTATACAGACAGCATGGCTGAACATACTCAAACTGTCTGCTAACACAGCCAGAGCAGGTAAATGCCGATCAGAGATGTTATGACAACATCAAATGCAGAACTTTAAGCCTTTATGCAAATTAGATATTACTTTGTCTGCAAAATCTTTCTTTAAGTGTAGTAATCTGCAGCTCATTACCAAGGTCCTTAAATACAGGTAGAAACACTTAAAAAAAGAGAAGGCAAAGGAAAGAGAGGCAGATGATAAATGCTAACTAACTGGGGATGAGCACAGAGAGGGTAGGTAACAGATATGCAGCCATTATATTACTCATTATCAGAACGAGTAAGATGTACCCTGGATGCCCAGATAGACATTTGTACTTCAGTACCACTGCATTGTATTTACATAATGGCAGGAGGAGATAACCGAGCCAAGGGGTCTGCCATTGAAACACATTAGAGATTCTACCATACCTATATATCCCCCTCCCTTTACGGTCAGTCTTTCTATAGCTGTAAGAGCCACTCACAACGGTTTCTATTGATTTCTTCTCCACCGTCCATTTTCTGCTCCATTCCATAGTTATTCAATTGTCTTAATAAAGTGTACTTTCTAGATTCAGAGAGAGACACATATCTAGGCTACATTTGTTGCCTAATCCTGCCTGCTAACGTGTTTGCAACCTAACTTGCCACAGTTTTTAATTTCAGCAACATGGTATTTCCTCTAAAATTTTTATATAAAATTTGTAAATATAATAATTTCAATAAACATCCACTTCCACAGCCATGGTTATACAATACTAAAGCAAGGGTAATTTTTCTTTTTTTCTTTTAAGAGTATCTTAAATGCTCTATTCTATTACCTGTGGTTGCTTTTATATTGAACAATGTAAAATCAAATACAAGAGTAAATAATCATGTACATTAAACGTGATGCTGTGGCACTAGCAATATTAATAGTCCTATGGAGCTTTTAAACAAGATGCACAAAACAAAATGTTCTTAATAAAATGCTAACATATAAAGTGTCCGCAAGGATGTACATTCCTAAAAGCCTCAAGCCTTATGAATTTTCCAAATAATTGTCATTTCTTAATCATGAATTTATTGAAACACTTGCTAATATCTCTTTACTTCACTGAATATTTCACTTTATCCTATTAATTTATTCAACTTAAGGTTTTTTTTCACCAAAGCGCCACATGCATAATTATAATGAATTGCTTCATTATCATGAATACAAACAGGGTGCAAATTAAAGTCCAATATCTGCTTAAACTGCTGTTTTTTAGTAAACAGAACTGAATGATGACTTTTAATGGAAACGATCACTTTTAATAATAGTTTTTGCCAAAGTATAAATCTCAGTTGTATGCAAATTATTTTATTTATTTATTTATTTATTTATTTTTAGGTCTGAAGTCCTAACAGCAGTGCATAGTTCTAATAGTTCAGTATTACTAGTACTAAGAGAGCATGTCAAGGTAGAATGGACTTGATCAGTGAGGAGACCATCACACAATGTTGTTGCGTTAAAAGTTTAAAATGTGGTATGGCTCCTAAAAATAAGACAAAGCAAGTAAGACAAATATTCTCAACCTAAATTACATTGTGTGACTGTCTATATAAGCTTCTTCACAGGTCCAGTGTGTTTAGTCATATTCACCAATAGATAAACTATAATAGTGCATCCCATTTTGGAAGGTGATACAATTTGTACAGGGATTGAGGAGTCTTTCCACTTCCTGCCTGTGGTCAGAGGCAGACATGGTTAATATGGAAGGACCCAAGAACAGCCTCTGAAAGGAGGAGGATAACCAGGGTGGGGTAAACGGGACAGCCACCCTAGGCACAAGGTGTTAGTACAATTAAAAGACCAGTATGACTATTCATTTCTGTACCAACATTTCTAAATGCCAGTATAGAAATGAGCACTGACACAGTTTTCTGTTCAGGATACAAGACCGAATCTCTTCAATGCATAGTGTGCGAGATAAATTATAGCAGGAAGTTTGCTACAGTTGTTAAAAATAGAAAAACATTTTACTTTTTAGTCCTGCAGTAGTATCTTTTTTTTTTTTTTTTTTTTTTTTTACTTCAGCTCGTTAACATAGAAAGGTTGGGAAGAACAGATGTGATGTGGGACACCAGGCCAGGAGAACAGACCTTGTTTTTCAGAACTGTGGGGTGACAGATCGAGGAACAACAACAGGCAGAAGATAAGCCAGCTATGCCTTAGTCTCAGGGCCATTATTTGTAATAATCTTTCCACGTGAGCATCCACCCCTCTGATTATGACTTACTTTATTATATAACCACTTATTAACTATCTACACAGTTTGCAACTCATGCCTTCCACACTCAGTTTTGTAAGATTGGACCAAAACAAAAACTTTTTTAGTTAATAAGGTTAGTCAGGCAGAATCTATCATCTATGAAACCATGCTGAAATTTCAGTAGCCCATTTTGACCAACAATCATTTTTCTCCACCCATCAAGTCAGTCTCATGGGTCTGTATTTCCTCGGATGTTTCTTGCTCCAACTTTGTAGATCTGTGCCACAGTTGCATGTCTGCAATTGCTTTGATGTACACCCTTCAAAGAGATCTATTGTGAAAGATTTTAACAAAGTCTCAAAAAATCTTCGTTTTGGATACTTGAGAGGGTAACATCTAGCCTTTATGTCTTACTGCCTGCCATTCATTGCCTTACCTTTCCTTCGCCTCAGTTATTACATCTTCCTCTTTCCATCATCCTCTTTGTCCTGCTCCCTTTTTCCCAGATTAATATATCCCATTTTGCTTCCTTAATGCCTGTTTATCATTCAAGTCATTCCAGTGTTCTTACTACTGTTGTGTATTTACTACTATTATTACTTTATGCTGTAATCACTAGTATCCCTTAAATATTATATTCATATTCTACTATTTTGTTTGATGTTTTAATAGTTTTAAATTGTAAAGAATCTAGGCATAGGCAAAATAAATAAACTGAAACTAATGTGGTGAACTGAAGTTTGAAGGGCTCCCTATCAAAAGTGGTGTTGTTGATGGTGTGAATCCTGATATTTTCAAACTATGATTGAAAAAGAAAAAACATGAATACTGAAATTTGCTGTTACTCTTTAAACCATTTTTAGAGAATTTCTTTTCCCTACACCTCCAGTATGGAAGTCTGCATTACCCCCACCCTTCTGCCACTATATATCCTAAATCTAAGATCAATATATCTTTGTGAGAACACGGAACTTTAGACTTTGTATAGATTCCACCATATTTGTAGTTAAAACTTTACAGTTCCATGTAACACAATCAGAGCTCTAACTAGGGTGGGTTGAAGAGGGTGACTGCCCTGGGCACAAGCTGTTAGGGGGAACAAATATCAGATGCCAGTAGAATGCATACTTGCATACCTACATGCGTACATATGTAACTAAACAAGCAAATCTTCAAACTACAGTGTTATCATTCATTAGGACCAAGACAACAAAGGGAAACAAGAGATGAAATAGAGAGACAAAGGGAACATCATTATGTCTGTCTAAAAGGGAACATCATTATGTCTGTCTAAAAGGGAACATCATTATGTCTGTCTGTCTATCCTGTGTAACTCTTTCCCTTTCCTGTTATGGCTGTCCTGACATTCTCAGTGGACTAGACAGTTTTCTTTTCCATTTTGTTTTAGCAATCTTGTAACTCATTACAGCCGAGTGACGTCTCCAGGGGTTTCTGCAGTTACCTCCTACTGCGCTTCTAGGCGTCAAATATTGCCTGTTCATATTTGCATTAATATTTCCAAAACCATACTACATACATGGTATCAGAATATTTTATCTTGAAGCATGTATGATGGCAAACACAATTGTATTGATATATGATCTCTATCAATTAGTATTTGGTAGAACTTTAGTTATGTTAGAAACCTGGGTGGCAACTCCCAGATATGTTCAGAGTTAATCCAAAATGACAAAAAATACATTGAACCCACAGACATAGCCAGCATCCTGGCAGACAGGTTCAGTGCAAACTTCTCCCCCCCTTCCCCCCCAAAAGAGAAAATATCTATCCCAGCAGAGAGTCACCTCCCTGACATCTCAGATGCTCAGGTGAGAGCTGCCCTCTCCAAAGCAAAAAACATAGCATCAATGGGACCGGACGATGTCCAGGGCTGCATCCTACACAAGCTCCAAGAAGAGCTAAAACCTCATATAAAGTTACTGTTCACCCTCAGCCTTAGTACAGGATATGTACCCAAGGAATGGCGTACAGCAACAGTGGTCCAACTCCACAAAGGCGGTGCCTCAACGGACCCTGGAAACTATCGCCCCATAAGTTTGACTAGCCTGGTCTGCAAATCTATGGAGCGGATCATCATGGAGCTCATAAACAAAGACACTGGGGACCTGCAGACGCTGGACCCTACCCAATTTGGCTTTGTTAAGAGCAGATCCTGCCTCCTGAACCTGGTCAACTTCTTTGAAACAGTCACCAAGGCCATAGATGAAGGGAAGGTAGTCCACACAGCCTACCTGGACCTCACAAAAGCCTTCGACACAATACCCCACTCGGGCATCATAAATAAGCTCTCCAGCTTAAATATCAACCCCTATGTCATAAGATGGGTTGCAAACTGGCTCAAGGATAGAACCCACATGGTCAGAATAGTGGGAGCCATGTCAGACTCTAAACCAGTTACTAGTGGCATCCCACAAGGCTCAGTCCTGGGACCTCTCTTGTTTGGTATATATTTCTCTGAGGTACAGGCTAACACGGGAGGACTATGGCTGACCAAGTTCGCAGATGACTGTAAACTGGGTGCCATAATAGACTCGCCGACTGACACAGACATCCTCCAAAAGGGTCTCACAGAGATGGATAACTGGTGCCAGAACCATGGCCTAAAGCTAAATGCCAAAAAGTGCATAGTCATCCCCTTTGGGAAAAACAAAGTGCCTACAAATTACCACATAGGTGGTAATCCATTAAGCATGGAAGAAGTAATTAGGGATTTGGGGACCCAAGTAGATAACAATCTCTCCTTTGACAATCACATTGCCAAAGTGGTTAGAAAGACCTTCTATATAGCCCACCTTATCACGAAAGGGTTCACATCTAGATCAAGAGAGGTCATTGTGCCCCATCACTCATCAGGCCCATAATAGAATACAATGCCCCATTTGGGATGTACCTTACCCGACACCTGCAGCAACTGGAAAGACCCCAAAAGTACCTCGCCAAGAGAATCAAGGGACTCAAACAGATGACGTATGCTGCTCGGTTAAAGAAACTCCAGCTATACTCAGTTGCATACCGCCTACTTAGAGGTGACCTGTGCCTGATGTACAAAGCCATGTCAAACCCAGAATTAATGGACATGCTCCAACTCAGAAAATCCAAATCCCTTAGAGCTACGTGCTTGAGGGACTTAAACCTCAGCACAGAAATTAATAGGACATGCTGGTGGGACAGATTTATAACCCAGATGCTCCCATCACTCTGGAATAGAATCCCAGTCCATGTCAGACAGAGCCCCTCACTGCTTCTCTTCAAGAGGAATCTTGATGAGTGGATGGGAGATCATAGGTTTACCCCGGGGATCACTTCTGTGTCACTACTAGACAGAGGTACAGTAAACTAACCTTAAAAGGGCATAGTAAACTCATTTAAAAGGGTGGCGAAAGCCAAACACCCTCTGGCTAGGCTTGTAAATTACCTAGGGCAGATAGCCTAGTATCAACCTATGCACCTATGAACTGTAAGGTAATAACTTCATTTTTTCAAGGCTGAAGCCACACCCACTGGGAGTTACAGGTGCACACTTAAAAGAACTCTACTGGAGGGAATGTACTTTGTAGCTCACCAAATTGTCCTGCTTACATTTTCCCTTGCTTTGTTGTCACCTATCCACATCTCCTGTGTAGGCCAAGTTCCTAATCCATAAGAGCCGCTTGAAAAATCTCACTGCAGGTATGACATAAGCAGAATACACCCCTTTTCTACTGATCGTCTATATACTTAAAAAATATATATATTTGTAAATCTAGACTTTCCCAGATCCCATTCACCATATCTATCCAGCATAGTTTTGAAAAAGAAAAAAAGATTCCACTATACTATCGACCACTAATGCCTATGTCACTTTTGTAAATGCCTAAAAAAGACCATTTCTTACTGAAACATACCCTGAATCAATACAAATACTTATTTTTACATTACGAAAATGTCAGTTATTTCTATTGTTTTATATCATATTGAGGTATCTGTATTATTACACTTGAGTGTTACTACTAACAAGTTACTTTTAAGTGCAGCTAGTATATGCTTGGGTCATGCACAGGTGTAGCCAAAGTGAAATTTAGAGACAAAAGCTACGCCAAAGAACAGTTAAAAAAATAACTGAGAAAGCCTTAAATGATGGGAAAATGAAAACAAAATAAGAAATGTATGAAAAATCTTCTACTTTTTATGGAAGCGATGTTTAATTTTCTGCCTTTTGTGATTCAATGTTATTATCTGAGGCGTAGCTGCACCATGTACAGATGGGTCATAAAAAGCAAATCCACATCTCTTCTGTTCACTTTGCTATCTGTGAATATGCTCAGTTTCACTGCAAGCCTGACTGTTTCCCATATTGAGTCTGTTTGACCCACAGAAATCCAGTGCATGGAGTGTCACTCACTAGCCCAGGAGGGGAAGGTATAAGCAAAGAAAAACTCACATGAGCTTTGCTAACCAGGAGTTATTGGATAGGTTTATAGCGGACAGAGACAGAATAGGATAGAAGGACATTGGCAAACTTGTATGGCCCACAAATGGGAACTGGTAGAATCTATGTCATTCATATACTATGGACACCAAACTGTGTATAGTTCTCAAAGTTCTTGCCAGGAAATTTTCAGTGATAGACTGGAAATATTTTGGGCATCTCAATGACTCCTTTCTCAAGAACACTGCAGATGTGCAAAATGCACACATTAAAAAGAGAACATTAATGGCAGTAATACATTTCAGCTTAGATTGGACACTTGAAAGTTATTTAAAGGAACAGCAACACTCCTTCCTGAAACTGACTATCTTCTGAACTTGCCAAAGTGGCAACTTTTCACAAATATGTAGATCAATGCCTCAGTCACCCATCCGCCAGGAAAGGTATGTGGTGCCTCCGAGTTTCAATTACAGAAATTCAGTACTGCCAATTACAATTTAGTTTTAGTTACAAAACATTCTCTCATTTTACCATTAGCATACGCAAGAAGATGGATATGTTCCCTATGTTATAGCAAGAATTTAAACATTACTATTTCCTTAAGGTCCACATAACAGATTATTTACATTTATGGACTTGCATGCTTAGTTTTCTAATGTATAAGTTATGGAGGACAAGATGAAATGTAGGCTTGGGTGGTCGCAGGGGTGATTATACAGCTATTTAACCCAACCAAACCTCAATGAGGGAAACTTTTTAGTAATACAAAACATTGCAGGCCTTTGAAGTACACTGCAGGCATACTCTGGTTCAGCTGCACATTCATTTTTGTCTTTTCTCATAATGTAACAGATACAGAAGAGGTTCGGTATGTTTACAAGAGGTATAGGGGCAGCAGTTAACGTTGTCACCTCATAGCAAAAGGTCCTCTGGTTTGATCTGCTGGGGTGCTATCTGTGCAGAGTCTGCAAGTCTTCCCTGCAGTTGCATGGGTTTCCTTTGGGTGCTCCAGTTTCTTCCCACACTCCAAAGACATGCATTAGGTGGACTGGACACTCTAAATTGCCCCTAGGAGTGAGTGTGTGTGCAAGTGAGAAGTAAAGATGAACTACCGTGGCAGAGCTATTCACCCAGCAGTATAAACCTTGCCTCAAGATGATTGCCACTGTTGAAGTGACACCCCAACCCCATGTGCAAAAATGGGAAAAGGTGAAAGGTGTTGAGGATGGATGGATGGATAAGTGGAGGCAAAAGTGGTTGGTCCCAGGACCTTGTAAATATAATTTATCAAGAAATTCAATAAAAATCCTAGGAATAAAAACAAAAGTAAAATAAAGTTGAGTAATTATGTAAACATAAATTACAATCAGTCAGGTGGTGATGCTTATGGCTAAAGTAAGTGGTCAGCACATACAGATTTAGTGTGGGTTATAGAATTCCATTACATAAATTCATATAGTTATTCAGTCATGTTAAAGGAAATGCAGATTACAAAGATCACTACTTATTTATTGTATTTGTTTTCCAGGTTAGAGCATCAATTTCTATGGACCTTTTCCATTCTCAGTCCAGCAGCGGTATCTTGTTGACATGCACAAAGTCACAGAGTTAGACAATAGAGGCGGAGAGAATCAAACCTTGCATCACTGGACCACAGGAAACAGCTTAACATCTCCTTAATCCTATAAGCCAACTGCCAGACTTCTGAAGTGCTAAAAGATCTGTACCTCAAACCATTAGTCATCACTACTTGCTGTCTAAGGAATTAATTGCAAAATGGTTATGAAATTTAATTATAGAAATTCATATGCTTCTGGTAAAGGAAATGCAATATTACAAAGACAGAAAGTCCAAAAAGACCTGAACTTGAAGCATTACTTGTCACTGTTTACTATTAAAGTAATTGATTACAAGATACAAAATACAACTTGCGTACAGCTCAACATTCTTGAACAAAACTGCTATTGCTCTAACTTTTGTCTGATTTAAATAAAGGCATTTGCTGTTTAATACTTATGGATCACGGTTTTTCTCTGTTTTCTGCCAATCTAGTAGTGTTTGGTGTACCTCAATGACAGTCAGATGTGGGAAAGATCCCCACCACTCCTGCCCATGTGGGTACAATTTCACAGGGGGGGGGGGCAGTGTCCCCAACCCTGTGGGCTGCCTGGTCCATGGTAGTTTAGTAAGCCAGTATCCTGGACTTTAGGATCTGGTGGAGTCACAGTACATGGGACAGTGGAGTGGCACAGGGTCCCATATGAAAGCCCTCTAGTGAATGCAAGAATTGCTGATGTGGTTGGTCTCAACTGAACTTCTGGGGGCCTCAACACCTTCACTTTTAGGGCTGCTATACCCTGGGCCATTACAGCAGGAGAATATCTCAGGCTCTCAGGACCAGGATGATACTTACTGAGAGGCCCTCTTTATCTTAATTTTTGTGTTTGTCTACCATCTGTATGCCTTGTCTCCCTCTCCAACTGTCAATCTAACATACATGCATAGTAAGGCACTATGGGTTGAGGTAGGGGAGCTATAAAAAACTTACCTCATTAAAAAATATATATTTAGAAAAATGGTGGTCTATCTCCACAAACAAAATACATTACCCATATCTTCTTTGCCCTCTTCAGTCACAACTATTTTAATGTTTCTATTTTGTGTTTTTCTTGTTTGGTGTCTCCCCTTTTTCTGACTGTCCTCTCTGCCCCTTTTCAGTTCATATATAAGCCACAACAGGGGTCTTTATGAGGACAATTAAAAAAAAAAAAAAAAAATCAAAGAGAAATAAAATAAAATAACTCGACCACGTGCGAGAAAACACACTTTACTGTTTGTTCTTAACAAAGAGTGCAATTGGAAATGTTATTTAATTGGATAATTGTTTAATTAAGGTAAATTTAATATTTAAATGGTTGTTTGTTATGTGTTCTTTACTCTTGGAAGGCTTTTGGCCGAAGCGTTAAGTCTTACAACAAAGCGTGTTTTCTAGTGTGTGGTCGAGTTGTCTTTATGAGGACACCCACAGAATGAATTCAAGTGTTTAAGTTTTGATAAGCTATAACCCTGCGGCACTGAAACATGTCTAGTACAAATTCTCATGGTATGTTTTGAGAGATTCACTCAGTTCCAAGCTCTCTGTCTTTTGCTGAAAATAGTCAACAGGATTCGTGCATTGTCAGACGTGTAAAGCATGTTCATGACAACATAAACTTTTCAGCACACAAGTAAACTCATTTTATATCAGGTTACAGGGATTCAGATGAGAGAGACTGCACCAGGTATTTCCTCATAAGGCTGAGGATGTCTAAAACCAGTACTGCTTGTTCACACTGTGCATTTAAATACAGGTATAATGCTATTTGCAGACTTCATTTACAAAGTTATGAAGCATGGGGCTATAAACACAACACTTAACTTCTTTCTGTAAATGTTCTCTTAAAGAAGCTTTGCAAATTTGGATTGTTTCTAACATAATTTGAAAAATTATTCCATATAACAGGTCCTAGTTTGTAACAGAGAAGCAAGAATAAGAGAGAGTCATGCTGTGCATTTCTCGGTGAGTAGCTCACCTTTCAACTTAGTCATTTCTGGGAGGGGCAGTAACCAGTCTTGTTTATAAATCAAGTTAGCATGAAAAGAGATGGTTTTGTTTGTAATGAGAAGTCAGTTGACTTATTTCAATAGTTCACAATGATGCATATCTATGTCTGCAATCAAGGTGAATTTTAACATTTTGTTCTTGAAGGTTTTTAGTTTGTATGTGCTGTGGACTGAGTGAAGACAGGGCAGGGGAAGTCCGCATTCTAGTTTAGATAGTAGCAAATTGTTGGCTACAGAATTATGTGCCAAGAGGTGTAGGAGATGGAAGGTTTGGCAGTAGCGTATCAGTTGTGTAAGCATCTTGGAAGTAATGTTACCTGTATGATGGTTGAAGTTGACACAAATATCTTGAGTGAGGCCAAGAAACGTTTGCTGAGTAATGTTTGGGATGGTTTTATCATTATATTATAGTATATGAGGGCAGGAAGCAAGTTTATGATGGCTGCTATCACTACATTTGTTTTTGTTGAATTTTGTAGGAGTTTTTTATTGAATAACTAATGAGCTTAACTTACAGAAACTTGCCTGAAGCTAGGTTGTAGTATCTGGAAGAATTTTTCTACAGTCTTTGAAGAGGTTATCATCTGTGCACACTGCTAGATTAAGGCTCTAAAGGTCAGAATTACTATCATTCATAAAAATAGATAAATGAAGAGGCCCCAGTACAGAGCCCTGGGGACCTCCTATATCACTGTAAACTGGTGTCCCAACATTGCTTGAGATCCCAATACTATAACAATCACGTTTTCTATTTGCAGTTCATGTGTTATTAAGAAATACTTGGAAAGTTCTATCAATGAGACACCTTTGGTGGTAAGTGACTTTTTCCCCAAAGATTAACTTGTACAGTAAGAGGTTTTGCTTGATGGTCTTGAAGACCCTAATCGTTTCAAAGATTAATGCCTGCTGAGATAAGACTGTTTCTTATATTGTTATACAATGCATCTGTAACTATGGTAAATGCAGTAATGGTTCTAATGGCAATTTCAAATAATTTCAAATAGTCATATTTCTGATTACAAAGAAGCCCATACTTCTGTGTGTTAAGATCCAGCTATAAAAAGAGATTTTCAATGACTGTTGGGATAGGACAGAGCAGATATGGGTCCTTAAGGACTATGTTGTGTCAGTGTTCTTAAACATATAGAGAAAAGTTAAAAATACCTTTTTATCCAAAAGTATCAGGACATTTTGCCTTTTTTTCCTGTCTTTTTACACATGACAACTTCCCAAATCAGGGCCGTCCACCATAAAAGATGAACAGATGGCTAAACAAAAGGTATTTACTGCCTTGCTTCATATATATATATATATATATATATATATATATATATATATATATATATATATATATATATATATAAATGTATAGAGAGAGAGACATATAATGGGTGTATGTGAGTATATTTGAAAATACACACCAAAATATGGACGTTCAAAATGCTGAACTCAAAACAGTGACAAAAAAAAATTGGGGAAGAAGTCTTTTTGCTAGGAACAACAGATAGCAGAGGGTGTTGCCCCTGGGAGGTAGTAAAAGCAGCTTTTAACTTGACCTTTAGAGGATTCCTGCCATATGTGGGAATCTATGACGAGGCCAAAGCCAGGTTTGGGGAAATGAAGGGATTAAATGATGCCTCAGAGCTAGTCCATTTCAAAATCGTAGCCGAATCCTCACTGGCAGTGTCAAAAATTCTTACTATCCCCCCTCACCACCTTAGCAATGGGTGCCAACTCTAACCCTAATGCTCTCCCTTCCCTCAAACCTAACCCTATACCTTACCTTCATAAAAAAGTCTTCCTGTAACACTGCCACTACACAAGACACACTTGGACATGCAAACAAACAAACACAGACGCAACACTATATCTATCTGCTAACCCATCCCTGACCCTAAAATACAGAAACCCGCATACAAACATACAGCACCTATTCCTCACTCATTCCAAACTCTGTTCCTATGTCACATATTCACATGCAAACACTCTTATCCCTCCAACCCCACTTACCTGTATTGACATTACACACTCATCAATATTCCCACCGTTTGGCTCTCCATATTATCGACATTAAACCACACCCCTTCATTTGCCAAAGAAATGGCATTTGACAAAATGCAGGGGAAACAGATATAGATGTAAATGCACTGCTTCACTTTATTCAAAATTGAATCGTATCACCAGTTTCCACTCCTTGCATCTAATGTTGAAGTTAAAGTTGACTTATCTGTAAGGCATGTTATCCACAAGAGTTAGTCCTCAGGCAGGAGAGATCGTGACTAGGGCGTACCTTTTAAGTGAGCAGAGTGCCTCTGCTCACCAGATTTGTCAGCAGCCCAACAAGATGTATGTGAAGGAGCTAGCTAGCAGCAACCAATCTGGTAAGCATTGCACACCATGGAGGCCTTTCATGGTTGTGGCAACTCAGAAGTCACCTTTGTGGGTGCTGGGAGGGGGTTGTTTTCTTAAAAGAGAGAGAGAAAAGGAACATCTCATATGTTTTGGTGATTAATCTGTTGCCTAGTGGATGGCCGGCGGTCTATTTTATTTATTCTAATATATATATATATATATATATATATATACATATATATACATATATATATATATATATATATATATATATATACATATATATATATATATATATATATATATATATATATATATATATATATATATATATATATATATATATATATATATATATATATATATATATATATATACATATATATATATATATATATATATATATATATACACACACACACACACACACACACACACACACACACACAGGCAGGGAATGTTGCACTGCAGGGGGCCTTTTGAGACTGGCGACTTGCTAGTTGCCTTGAGATGGCTTGGGGGGGGGGGGGGTTAGTCATACCGGTCAACTGTTCAGTATTTCACAGAATGTCCAGATTTTCCCTCCTACTTTGGGCTTAATCTATTCAATGTTGCTGTTTTCCAGATTTTTGTGGCACACCAGGAAGGATCAATTCACTAAATAATGAGAGGCATTTGAGTTCATATTTCATATCCTTCATAAAATGCATAACACATGATCTTTTACTCCAAGCAGCTTTCTAAATTTACAAGATCAATATTAAAATTAGTGTCTGTTCTTTGGGCTTTGCCAATTCCATTGTTTTGTCTTTGTTCCAGATTAAAAAAAACAAAAAACACAATGATAACAACAACAATAATAATAATAATAGAATTAATTGATATGCAGGTAGTAAAACTATGTTCCCCATGTTATGCTATACAAGAGTAAGGGATAGACCTCTTTGTTCATGACTTTGCTAGCAGTGACCTGCAGATTACCTGATCGGAGTATGTTTTATAATTGGGTCCTTCCATTTTTGGGTTCTAACAATGTACACCATCTTATGGTTGTTTTATCAGATTTAGAGCACGAGATCAATATTCAATTGTGTCTTGTTTGAACATTTGTTTTACCCAATACTTGGTACTATCTTTTATGTTTTTGGCTGTTTGACAAATTACCCTTTTAGATGCTTGGGTAAGGATATTTTGGAGTTTTTTCACTGGGTTTGCTGGTCAGGCATTGCATGTTAAGTATTTTACTTGCAGCTTTGAGCAAGTTTCGAGTCCAGCACCCCCGTTACCTTTGTTTGGGGCTGGTGGTAGTGCTGGCTTTTGGAAGTATACAAAACTTAATGCTATAAGGAGAAGACTGGAATTGTTACGGATTGGTTATGTTGTATGGTTGTAATGGTGCAATTTCTCTCACAAAAGTATCCATTCTGGATTTGAAACAGGAAAGTTAATTTATTCATAGCTCCTGTGGGTAGTCTTTTACTTAATGCGGTTCCTAGTTATTACTGGTCCACTAGGCAAGCTGTTGTAGGTGGTCTTCTCCTGTTTCAGTCAAAGTAGGGCCAGTTACATCCAAGGTTCTTGTGGTTCTGACAAATTTTGTGGGAGAAAATCCCAGCATTCTGGAACCCTCATAGCAGCATATCAATTTTCTGTCAGTGGAGCATTTTGGTCAGGTTAAGCATGAAGCTTTTAAGGTTAAGCATCTGAAGAGGTTTACATTCTATACTCACAGCAGTAGGGCAACCAGGATTCAGAGGAAAGGAGGAGCTACTGATGCTGGTCAGGTTGTACTCCCAACATTAAACAACTTGTATAGGGGATCTGAGGAGGTCAGCAGGTCAGACAGAGATGTCCTGCCCCATCTGGATGGTTGTGTTCCTCAGTTTTTGCACTCTATGGATACTTTGAACCTTTCAGCTCCCAATTCTCCAGGCTCTCAAATCATGGTCACATTCCCATCAAGGTCAAAGAAAAGATCCTTAAGGGGGAATTTGCAGATATATCTGACTTAGTGGATACAGAGGGAATTAAGTAAGTTTTGGATGAATGCAACTCTTCTAACAAGTACCAGCCATCGGGAAAAAGACATCAGCCATCAGCAGTCAAAGACTGGGATACTTGGTCACAAGATTTTGTGGTATTCATGAGAGTGATTATCGAGAAGGACCCCAGCCAGGCCCTGCATCTGCTGGCATACCTTGCAGATATAAGTCAGGTGTGCCATGTTCTGGATGGGTGAATTATGATCAACGTTTTAGGAAACTGAAAGGACTGGATAAGTCCCTTAGGTGGGAGTTAAGGCACCCTGACGTTTGGCTGAGTGCCATGTTAGATAAGCTGACCACCACTATGGTTGATGGCAGGGCCAAATTTGTGTTGCCCTCCCAACAGAGCAAGGGGTGGAGTTGGCAGGGAAACATAAATTTGCTGGGCCTTCAAAAAGAGTAAATGCCTGCGTCAGCCTGCAAATTCATCCACTTATATTTGGGATGTGAGAAAAGTCACCCTACATCCAGGTGAGGGGGATAGTTGGCAGGGACAGGTCTGGTTTTCCCTCAACCCAGTTAGAGGTAGGGCTTGGGGAGTGACATAACACCTCTCCTTCAATTAAGCAGCCTTATCATAACCACAGGAGGGGCAGTTGGCAGGGCTTTTGAGCATTCCTAAGAAACAGGATGGTGAATTCAGGCTGATTCATCATCTTTCACACCCTCATAAGAGCTTCAGTAATTGACTTTATTGACTTGGACCAGGCCAAGATATGTTACTCTTCCCTGGATCAGGTGGCAGATGTTATTTTGGTCTATTGCAACCCCTGGCTCTGCAAGCTGGACAATCTGCTTTCCAGCTTCTTCCCATAAGACAGGAAGATTGGTCTTATTTAGGTTTTCAGTTTGAGGGGAAATTCTTTTTTCACACTGCAATACCCACGAGGTGCTCTGTGGTTTGTGCTACTTTTGAGCTGTTCAGCACAGCCTTGCATTGTTGTTGGACACAGACAGCAACCCTTCAATTGGTGTTACACTACCTAGATGATTTCTTGATAGTGGGGAAGGGTCAGGATGTGGCATTGCAGGGCATGTTGGTCTTTAAGGAGCTTTCCTTTGACTTGGGGGTACCTTTGGCCAACAAGTCAGAATGGCCTGAATCTCGACTTTTTTGGGTTTGGAAGTTGATACCATCAATAACTCATTCAAGCTTCCATTAACAAGCTGCAGGAAGTCCAGCCACTACTTTGGAAATTTTTGTAGGCTAACAAAACTCGTGCAGGGTTAATCATTTAGCTCTAAGCTTTACTGAACTTTGCATGTAGGGCAGCCTCTCCATGCAGGATCTTTCTTCGGTCAGATTATGACTTGTTGAAAGGGAACAGGCCCAAACATTACTCTATTTGGTGGACCAAAAGGATCAAGGATGACCTTTGGCTCTGCTTTATGTTTTTGAACCAATTCAATGGGGTGTCATTCTGCCTGTCCATGTTTTTCTTCCAGTAACCTTGATCTCTTTATGGATGCAATATGGGGATCAGGTATGGGAGGTTACTTCCATGGTAGCTATCTCATCAAAAGATGGTTGGGAGAATCGGTACAAGTAGAGCACAAGGCACATCTCTTTTTTGGAAATATTCCCCATCTGGGTGGCAATCTTGGCATGGATGGACAGGTTATGCTGTTTATCACTCAGACAATCCCTTGGTTGTTCATGCCCTCAGTAAATGCTCATTCTGGTCCATCTGGGTTCCCTCTGTTATTAGGCTTTCAGTTTTGTTGAGTTTAAAGATTAATTTGCCTTTTTCTAGCATACATGTAGCTGGTCATTATAACCATATAGCTGATAATCTTTCTCCATTTTCAGTTTACCAGGTTTCACCAGTCGACCAAGCATGCAGATCCAAAGGGCACATCAACTCCTGTGGGAGTTTGGCTAACTGGAGTAGAACAGTTGTATCACTTCTGGCCATATCTTGGGCTAGCAATATCAGGAAGGTATATTCTTTATCTCTTCAGGTTTTCAAGGCCTTCTATAAGTCCTTGCCCTCCTGTTTCAGGATGTGTGGCTTGCAGTTGATTCTTCACTTCCTAGTGGCAAGGTCATCAGCAGGCAATTCCCCCCAAAACTCATTGGGATGGTTGGAGTACTTTTGGGGCCTTCAGGAAGAGTCTGGCCATTGGCTGACTGGCAGGTTGCTCAGGGGTCTGGAGAATATTCGGGGACTTTCCCAGGATTCCAAAAATCCTACTGGGAGACAACTCCTTCCCTTCATAGTTTCAGGCTTGTTTAAGACTCTAGCTGACATTCATACGTTTGTTACATTAGCTACTTTATTAATGTCAAAGTATGCAGGTGACTTTCATGCTAGCAAATTACTCACCTCTGTTGGGAAGATGTGGTTATCCAGAAAGATTATTTAGTGATATAGGTAAAGAAATCTAAGACAGATCAAGTTGGTAATGGACATCAGGTCCGACTAGACAAGGTGAAGGGATTGGCCATTTGCCTAGATCACTGGGTCAGATTGCTGCAAAGGATCACTCCCAAGGCATAAGTCAGGCCTGATTTTTGTATGGATGTCTAGCAGGCCATTTAGTCTGGCAGAGGTTAATTTAATACTTAAAAATGACATGGTAGGAGAGTGGATTCATCCACAAGGGTATTTTTCACATTCCTTCAGAACAGGTTGCACCTCCAACTTGACCATGGAGGATCATTCCATCAAGGTCATCCAAAGAAAAGGAAAGTGGGTGCCTGATACCTTGTCTTACATCAGGTATTAATTTTTATTATTGTTTCAGGAAAGGAGGTTATTTGGCTCTTGGGACATTCTTTCATTGAGAGCGCTACAATGCAAGCTTTGATCTACCCGGCTGGACATTCAAGTCCCTTTGATATTAACAGATGGGCATTTCATTCATTTGTTTTTTCTGGCCTCCACTGGTTTCAGTTTTGGGAGATCTGGCATCAAATCACAGTTAAGGAAGCCTTACGCAGAGTTTTGCTATTCCACTTCAGGGGCAATGATTTAGCTTGGGCTCCTAAGAAAATCCTGTTATCCAAAACACTTTTCAATATGCACAGGCTGCATCAACTATATTCAAACCTGGTTTTGTTCTGGCCTTCCGTCATACAGAGAATCCATCGAGAAGGAGCTAGAAGGTCCAGTGCTATTAAGAGGGCTAGGCGATTCATCAGCGTTTTGCGGGTTTTCATTAAATTGGATTCCATATAATTCAACACAAAGATCTTGACAGATTGGACTCTGATTTTTATGACAGGGACAATGTGCATTTGAACAATCTTGGTTTTGATTTGTTTAATATAGACATTGTTTTGACCATTAAGGAATTCTTCAAGTATTAACTTGGTTCTTACATAAGCTATGGCACCCATTTTGTGGCTGGCTTTGGGGGGGGGGGGATGACATGACACGTGTCAGGTTGGTGGTGGCCTTATGGCTTTATCCCCCTTTTTCCCCCTATTGCTGTTCAGCAACCTTGGCTATCATTAAGTTGGACACAGTTTGACCAGTGGTGACAAAGGGGTATTTGGCTTGGAAAGGAAGAATTAAAGGGGGTTTGTCACCAGGTCTGAGGTAGTTGAATTATGCATGTAGTCTTGAAGAGGTCAGCGAGAACAGGCTGGTTCATGCCAACTGGCTTTGAGTTAATGGTTATTAATTTATAAGTTACATGTGAATTACTGTATCATAATTAATGGCCATCAAAAGCATTATTCAATAAAAGGTCACAAATGTAATGTGCTGTGGTCTTTGACTCGGCTCAGTGGACAATGCATCTTTAATTTTGTAAATATACAGTAAAATGTTGACAGAAGATAGTGTAAATGCATATATATTATTAGATGCCATGTGAACAGACATCCATGTTTTCATTTCAGGTGGTACATATTCCTTTAGAAGCTGCCATTTGTGTCAAGAAAACAGCAAGTGATAAACATGAATTCAGCAAATTGCCTACTATTCATAAGAGATGACATTTACAGACTTTTTTTCTTCTTTTCTAATTGTTTTCCATCAATGTTTTATGGAAGAGTTCACTTATAATGATGTTATAAATGTATTCTTTATTTATTGTTGTTGCTCAGAGATGCAACAGGAAAACAATTCATGTTTTCTGATGTTAACTTTATAAGGAGTCATAAGGGACAGTTATCATAGCAATGCAGGTAATAAAGGTGCTAAATATTGACCTAAATACAAAAATATATTAGTTTGCCATTTTAATAGCCGCTTCCCATTTTTGATTTTGCAGTTTGTACTGGTTCACTGTAAGTATAAAAGGACAATAAAGGAAAAGAAAAAACAAAAAAAACAATCATTTGCAATCAGTCAATGTTTATGTCCAGAGAAATTATTTTGTAATGCCCAATTTTGCTGTTTATTCTTTTATTATGGTAAATTATATGTTATCTTAAAACTACAGGAGAAGTCAGTTGCACTAGAAACCAAATAATCAGACGTTTTCAGTAACTTCATACTAGTTCCTGCTACAAAACTCATTCCATTAAATTGAGAATCCTCCCTTTTGTGTGGCGTAACTCTCAGCCACTGAGCATTAAAATCTGCAGCACTGGCCTTTAAAAAAATTGCAGCACAAGCCTAAAAGATGAGTACTTTTTAATTTTGGGACAGAAGGTTTATAGATAGTAAATCCCATATTGCTAGTGCTAATGAATATTTGTGTAGACTTTTTTCAGTTGTTTAATAATACATACACCACTGAAGAAATCTGTCTTTAAGAGGTAAATCAGAAGAATGCTAGTAAATATAGAAGGATCAAGCAAAAGTTGAGGTCCAAAATCATAACGTTATGCATAAATCATAGCAGTTGAGAGGTATGCTGTATAACAAGAATTAGTTGGCTGAGCAAGCTAAAACTACTAAATACAAAGACATGGTATCATGGTTTTAGACACTACAGAGTGATAACATCAGGGTTCAGGTAAATCATCTCTATTTTCAACAAACATTTGCCTCTGTCACATGCATCTTTGTTTCTCCCTCCTCAAATATAGTTAATTTATTTTGTTTATGACACTGAAATTTAAATCAGACAGTTCCCGTTCACTTGCTTCAGTGGCAACTGTCATCCACTGGGTCCAAATTCTGCTTATAAGGACTGTGTAACCGAATAAGTTGGTCTTTAAGGTAGGAGGAATATGAGCATGGTGGGAACACACCACAGGATTACCCAGAGGATGTTTGGATCCTGAAATATTTTCCAAAAAATGAGTAGTAGCTCGTTAAAGCCCAGCTCTGGATCAGAAGGAGCTAACCTGTTAAAGGTCTTGAGTAACAAACCTCAGGTTGCCTTATTTTTGTTCTTAAGACAGAAATTTCAAGTAAAGCAACTGTTTCAACATATACAGCTAGATGTGGAAATACAGAGTTGCATTACACTTAAAGAAAACTTTCTTGACCCTACTCCTCCTAACTACACATCTAGCAATGCCAAAATATAGAGACAAGGAACTCAGCCTTACTCCCATATCACCCCCAGACAGAGATGTAGTGATCATGAAGCCGCTGATGCATGGGACCTCATCTACTGCTGTTCCCAAGCCAACCATTTACTTCTGACAATGTTGGCTCTAAACAATGCATATTCTCTGGGTTTAGAAAATTCTTCAAATTTCAATTTTAACTCCTGACCCCAGCAAAGGTAAGCATTTATCCAAACTTTGGGGAGAACAACCAAGGCATATTCTGTCCCTCCTGTACAAGTTATCACATGCTTTGCTGGAACCCCTTCAAAGTCATCAAAAAACAATCATTCACCACAGCTCACCAAAAGTGTCCCACACCCCAGTCAGTACTTCAGTGACTATCTGATTTATTGGTACTTTCCAATTATAACTAAAGACACTCTGGTGACACTGTATAGGAGGCCTTTCTTAGCTTAATGATTTACTTCACCACAGGCATTTATCAGCAGGCTCCATGACAAGCACCAACCACCTTTCAGTTACAGTTTCTTACTGTCATGTCAGTGCAACCACCTCAGAAGTACTTTCCCACCATCATGGGTTGATTATATGCTGCTCACTGATTCACTGGCAAATAAGACTAGAAGCATGAACTCCTATAAGATGGTTTGGTAAGTAGAGTGCCACAATGGCTAGAGCATGAACACCTATAAGATGGTTTGGTATGTAGAGTGCCACAATGGCTAGAGATCACAAAAAGGCCATGCTTTGCTGGTATTAAAGTGTGCTCCAGACCGGACACATGGGGTTAAAAGATATATGGTATATTACAGAAATGTTGATTTCCCATGCAGCCTTGTCCTTTGTTGATGAAATGAAAGATGGAAGATGGCCAACAATTCAATGTGTTGCACCAGCAAAAGTAGTTCAGCAAAGATTGTTGAATTGGTAGCACCTCACCCTATGAGTGTTGCAAAAAGACTTTACCACGGTAGATGATGAATGCTGGAGATACAGCTACATTGGTGGCATATTTTGACACAAGTACTGGGAATGATTGGCTTCCTTAAGCATTTAGTAAATGTATTTGGGAATTAAAGTGAGAGTTGTTGCTTTGCCAGAAAGTTATCATCATATGATTCACAGGATTAACCTGACAATATGGGCTTCAGCCTCCTCTTTCAGACACTGTGTCATAGCTAAATAATTTTGCCACTCAAACGTGTTGAATTGAAATCTAATGCCTACATATTTTATTTGATTAATGTCAATATTAATGTTCTTTTTCTGCACAGACATCTTACACTGAAATGAGAATGAAAAAGAATCAGTGTAGGTTTATCAGAGTGATTTCATGTTTGGTAACCTGGCTAAACTCTTATATAGTTTCTGTTACTAGACTGGGTAATAGTTTGGGATTAGACAAGTAAATAAAGGTATTACATGCGAAGGCCGAATTAAAGCTTTAATTGAATAAGTTTGAAATCTATGAATTCTAGCACTGTTAAGGTCACCAGATAGACTAAAGTAATGGTTCAGTGTAAATGTTAAAAATGAATGGGATTTGACATGCTACCATTAATGGTTTGTCTTGCTTAATCTTATATAATTACAAGTGAAATATGAGCTTTGTTGAAGGCAGTGATGTATTCAAAGCCAAAACTACTACACAGATAAGGGAGATCAAGATTTTTTTTGAAATAGTTGGCAATCTTTAAGCCAGTATAATGGAATGTATTTTTTTATCAATGTTAACAAGTGAAATGAAATGACAATTTTAATAACAGTATGGGTGGTGCTAGATTTAAGAATGAATATTGTTCAGGATTAGTTCAGTCATGAATCTCCAAAACCAGTAGTCAACACATGCCCAAAAAGCTCTGCAAGAAATGCATTAATTTATTTGGCATAAATCTTACAAAAAGATGCAATGAACTAGCAAGCCTCATGTCTTTCTAAGACCTCAGATGTTATATAGACCACTAAAAAAAAAAATAAATTATTATATCAATGCAGTTATGCCTTCATTGATTACTTTCAGTTCACAATTATCCATGCAGAAGTTATCCATCTTTTATATAATATCTGTTTTTGTGATTACTCTAAATCCCTAAATATATTTCCAAAGGAGATCCATGATGTACTCTGTTGAACTGCACATCTTAACCTCTCATTATATTTAAAATAGTTGACATAGGGCCAGATTCAGGAAGCCTCCGTGTAAGAGTTATAACTCTTACACGGAGGCTGCAGTGAAACTGTGTGATGTCAGCATGTCATGCATATGCATGAGGTGCATGAGGCATGCTGAATCACACTAGTAACTCTTACACGGTCCGTGTAAGAGAGTAGAAGCGTGTCTGTAGGCTAAGCCCTGCAAGCGGACACGCCCCGGAAGACTAGAATGGCTGAAAGTAAACAGCCACGAGAGAGGCCATGGAAATGTGAATAAACACACTACACAACACATGCCCCGATAGACCATCAGTGTATAAAGTGAAGAGATGTTATAAAATTAAATTAAAACCTTTTTTTTTTTTAAACCCGTAAATGTTTGCTACTGTGTGCTGTGTGTGCGGGTGTGCTACTAAGCGCAATTGCAGTTAGCAGTCAGTGGAAAAGGATATAAGAACTAAATATGCAAAGTAAGCCAAGAAGTAATAGCTTAGCGGTAGAGTTGCTGGCCTAAGAGTAGGCAGGCAGGGTTCGAGCCCCCACAACAACTTTTTTTTTTTGTAAATAAGCATGAAAAAGCCCCCTGACAGTATTGTACAAATGTAAATGTATTCCCTTTTGTAAAATGGAATGAAATAGAGCATATATTCCGAAGTAACACAATAATAAAAATAGTCAGAAATTTACTGATAGCTAAGCTGCTGTGAGACGGAATGCCCGTAGCTGAATAGTGTTTAAAAAGCTGCAAACTGTATGCTCGTTGCTACGCACCGGTTTAATAGGCTGAAACCGTTTGCAACTAGCTGTGCTTAGCTGAACATGTGTGTCACTAGCCATTTAAGGTTTATCCCAGCACACCGCTTGGACGCTCCCACAAGCTAACTGCCAGTGCGCATGCGTTACCTCAGCAAGCAGCGCAGACCTGGTTTAAAGTGCTTAAAAGTGCCTTTATGGCACTTTGATTGACAGGTCCTGTACTCAGTTTGAAAGTTTGCTAAGAAAAATAAATTCCCACTGTCAGTCTCGAACCTAGGACCTTGGTAACATTAGTCTGTATGACCTACCACTAAGCCATGCCTGCTTTACAAGAACACAGTGCTAAAATAAATATAACATGTAATAGTAGGAATCAGTATAAAGGCAATATAGGAGATGTACTATCTAAAGCATGTCAGGTAGAGTTTTAATGGCCAAATTACTGGATTCCCATACTAGTTCAGTGTGAACAGAAACAGCCCTGCTACCTGTTAGCTTGTACATAATAATGTAAGGTAATGTACATATGTGAAGGTATGTATATCTACACATACATATATATAAATATATATTAATACATATGAAATATAGTCGTAGGTCTCAGTAGCCATACACACTCACTACAGGAAACAGTGAACATAATTGCAGCAACCTGAATCTGCAACACAGCCTGACCCCGTGTGACCTACTTACCCTTCTAACTGCTTAAAGGTGGCCTCAGCACTTTGATTGACAAGTCCTGTACTCAGTTTGAAAGTTTGCAAAGTAAAAAAAATTCCCACTGTCAGTCTCAAACCCAGGACCTTGGTAACATTAGTCTGTATGACCTACCACTAAGCCATGCCTGCTTCGCAAGAACACAGTGCTAAAATAAATATAACATGTAATAGTAGGAATCAGTATAAAGGCAATATAGGAGATGTACTATCCAAAGCATGTCAGGTAGAGTTTTAATGGCCAAATTACTGGATTCCCATACTAGTTCAGTGTGAACAGAAACAGCCCTGCTACCTGTTAGCTTGTACATAGTAACGTAAGGTAATGTACATATGTGAAGGTATGTTTATCTACACATACATATATATAAATATATATTAATACATATGAAATATAGTTGTAGGTCTCAGTAGCCATACACACTCACTACAGGAAACAGTGAAGATATATGCAGCAACCAGAATCTGCAACACAGCCTGTCTCCTGTGAGACCTACTAAGCCCTTTAACTGCTTAAAGGTGCCTCCAGCACTTTGATTGATAGGCCCTATACTCAACTCAAAAGCAGAATATGAGCATACTAGTAGGCCCTACCACAAGACCATTGTAACACTAGTCTGTATGACCTACCACTAAGCCATGACTCTCATACAGGAATATAGTGCTAAATAAGTGGAACATGTAATAGTAGGAATGAAGATAAAGGCAATATAGTATGTCTACTACCCAAAGCATGTCATGCAGACTTTTATAGTCCCAATTACTGGGTTCCCATACTAGTGTAGTGTTAACAGAAACAGCCCTGCTAATTGTTAGCTTGTACCCAATAATGTCAGCTAATGTACATATATGAAAGTATGTATATGTACACAGATATATATATATTTATATAGCAATACATATGACATATAGTTGTAGGTGTCAGTATGCATACACACTCACTATAGGGAACAGGCAAGATAAATGCAGCAACCTGAATCTACAACACAGCATGAAGCATGGTAGATGTACTAACCTTCACACTCACAAAACACTGTCAACAGCATACCAGCATGGTCCACGCCCTACAATCTGAAAGGGCAACGCCTATCTCACATACCCTTTTATAGCAGTGTCCTGAAATCACAGTGAGACATGCAATCAGTACACACCCAGCTGCATGCAATTAGCAAATGCTGCCTTACAATTGGTGCAGAGGCCATCACATGGACCTATGCAGATACCTACAAAAGCACTGAGTTCCCACACTACACTCACGCAATACATTCATTGCACAAACACTACGGATAAAGAGAGAGAGAGACAGAGAAAACAACCAAACAACCAAACAAATATTAGGACTGCCAGCAGCAAAATCAGCAGCAAGCAGCAAGGAGCAAGCAGCACCACTGGCACAGCAACAGCTGCCACAAACACAGGTAATGCAAAGTAGCAGGTTAATCCTGTGTATACTGTGACACCTCAAATGTATCATAGTTCACTATCTATAGGTATGTCCATGAGATAGGTTGTGTGTAGATAGTCATGAAATATAAACATATGTAATATTGTTGTACATGTGGGCCATAACTAACACTTCCATAGCTTAGAACACAAGACCAGTTGTGCATATGATGCAGTAGTTCCCAGGGTCAGTAGAGGTTCCTCCTCATTGGTGTGGGACCACTGTGTATGTATGGCACTGTTCAGGTACATATCCTGTAGTATGGCCAGGGATTAATATCAGTCTGTCATGTGGTGCTATGTCCTCCAGGGGTGAATGTAGCACACATCCAGGGATACCATTTCGTAACAGTGATGATATGTGTTCTGCAATGATGAGGGTGGCTCTCACCTGGACATGTGAGAGGATAGGGAGGTTACAGTCATCTGGGATAACTAATAACACGTGTGTAGGACAATGGGGGGGTACCTGCACCTAAACTGTCTGCAACAATGTTGGCAATATCTGTGCATTTGGTGAATGTGAAGCATCTTAACACTGCAGACAACAGATGCCTTCCCGTCATGTGAATCTGCCCTGTGCTGCAGTAGCCTCCTACTATTGTTATACAATATGCCTGTATCTGTAGTCCACTGGACAGGATTAATAAGTGGTGTGCAGTTGTTCTGGGTTAGATAACTGTGTGCACAGTACATGCAGTATGTGGGATGTCTGTGGTAAACATATGCAAAGGTGCTGGCGGTGTGTGTTGTGGCTTCCACTGGCCCAGTGGGCTGCATGGATAGCATCACTGTCATAACTACTGAATAACTGTGTAATAACATGCATACATAGCAAGGTACTGTGCTTGTGGTGTTGTTCAGATATGCATATCCAGGCTGAGTAATGTGTGTCCACATCACAGGGTTGGATGGCAGCACACATCCAGTATGTATGGATGAACACCCAGAATGTGTAAGACATGTCACCTGTGCAGACGTATCTGGCCATTACCTGTGCATCCCCCACAACACACACACATGCAACATATGGCAGAAGTACTATAGCAGTACACACATGTTCATAGGTTCATACTAGGCTATCTGCCCGAGGGCATTTACAAGCCTAGCCCATCGTTTTGTGGCTTACGCCACCCCTTTAGTATGGGGAACCATACCCATTATTTTGCTGTGCCTCTGTCGAGCAGTGACACTGAGGTAATCCCTGGGGTATATCTGCGATCTCCCATCCATTGGTCAAGATTTCTCTTGAACAAGGCCAGCGAGGTGCTCTGCCTCACATATACCATGATTTTGTTCCACAGCATAGGGAGTCTTTGGGTGATGAATCTATCCCTCCAGCATGTCCTATTAATAGCCGTGTCGAGGTTTAAGTCTCCTGCCCTTGTGGCTCTGATGGATCTAGATTTATTTAGGTGAAGCATATTCATCAAATCTGGGTTTGACATGGCCTTGTATGTTGGGCAAAGGTCACCTCTGAGCAAGCGGTAAGCGACTGAATAGAACATACATGGACATGCTGGAGGGGCAAATTCCTAACTGAGAGGCTCCCTTCACTCTGTAATGAGCTCGAACAGTTGAGAATGAACAGTTCATAGGTTCATACTAGGCTATTTGCCCTAGGGCATTGGTAAGCCTAGTAGAATGTGTTTGTCTTTTGCCACCCAATCACAAGTTATGCTGCTATGCCCTTGTCTGACTAGTATACTGTGCCTCTGTCTAACAGCGACATAGAAGTGATACCTGGGGTACAACTATGATCTCCATCCACTCATCCAGATTCCTATGGAAGAGAGTCAATGAGGGACTCTGCCTAACCAGTAGTGTGAGCTCATTACAGAGTGAAGGGAGCCTCTCGGTTAGGAATATGCCCCTCCAGCATGTCCATGTATGTCAGTGCTGAGGTCCAGCTCTCCTGAGCATGTGGCTGTATGGGACTCTGATTGCCTGAGGTGCATCACGTTCATTACTGCTAGGTAGGACATGGCTGTATATGGCATGCACAGATTGCCTCTGAACAGGCAGTATGCCACTGAGTCCAGCTGGATTCACTTTACCTGGGCAGCATATGACATCTGTGTGAGCCATTGCATCCCCTTGATGATGTACTGTTGTCCTGTACCAGTTGCTGTAGGTGTCTGGTTAGGTACATCCCAAAAGGTGCATTATGCGCAATTATAGGCCTGATGATGGATGAGTACAGAGGCACAATGACCTCCCCTGCCATACATGTGAATCAGTCATGATTAGCTGGGCTATATAACATGTCTGTCAATCCACGTTGGCCATGTGGTAGACAAATGACAGACCGCTACCATGTTTCTTCCCCAGGTCCCCAACTACGTCTTCTGTACTCAATGGCCTAACACCTATGTTGTACTGTGCCACCAATGTGGAGGCGTGGGAATCTGCATTGAATACTGATACTCGCCCTCCCTTGTTCAAGTGTTGTGGCCGACAAGAATGGTAACAGCTATAACGTGGTAGTACTGGTGTGCTCCTGTGAAACCTGAAACAGGTTCATGTTACTGCACAGATATCGATGTCCAGAATGCTAGGTAGGGTTTTGGGTGCATGCATCCTTGGGTCTAGGCGTCCAGTGTTGAGTAGCATCACTCTTACTTCCTCATCCTTTGTGATACAAATGGATGTGGGTTTGCCTTATGAGCCTTGCCTAATACAGGCACTATGGGTGTAACAGTAGGCACCGCCAAGTGTCAATAGGACTGTGGTGACAGGTGCAAGCTGTCCCTAGCAAAACATACCACCCCAAGATGGCAGGCATTGGCACACCTGTGAATGACACCAGTATGTCAGTCAATTGTTGGAAGGGATCATCGTGCCTTGATATTGTGGCATTGTTCTAGGTGAGGGTAGGATGCTACTCAAGGTCAGGGTCAAACTGTCTCGGGCTCGTGCTCAGAGAGCTCTGTAATGTCTCATGTCATGTAGTCCAGGGAGGAATGTGTCAGGCCATTCACAGCAGCATGGACATTGACTGAGTCATACCTGTACCTGCCTTGGGGTTACCTGACTGTTTGTGTTATGTGGCAGGTCATAGTGCCTGACAGGCTGCACACCGTGACCCTCACCTCGTTAAGCCTGGTGAGCGTGATGTGAGTGTGCCTGATGATAGAGGCACCTAGTACAGGTGTATGAGGTGTGTTGTTAACTGTTAATGGCTGTGAGTGTTCAGCACATTGGCTTTGTGTGATATGTGTTGCACATGTTCGTTTATGTGGTAGTGGTTGCCTGGATGTCTGCTTAGGAGGTCTCTGCTGCATAGGCAGAGCTGTGGTCTGAGCCTACAAGTATGATCATGTGTGATCATGTGTTAGGTCGCTGTTGTGGTAGGTCTACGTGAGACTGGAAGTGTAGTGAGTGATCCCCTTTGCCACGTGACTGGTTATGGCGGTATTGAGTAGACAGAGCCTAGCCTCCAGTCTGGTATATGGTTGCATCACTCACATGAGTTTGAATTTGTTGTTAGGAGGAGGGGTTGTCTGTGTACATGCATCTGTTCTAACATTGTCTCTGGAGTACCACACTCACCAGCTGGACTGGGGAGGGAACTGACAACTGACCTCTGGACATGCTAGAATACTATTGTGAACTCTGTAATCACTAATGATTGAAAACAAGGTCCAGTGGGGAGTGAGGGTGTACTGACATTACCTACAACTGCTGACTGATATAAAAGCGTCAGTGAGCAAATGCCAGGTAACCTAAGTGCAATGTGTCACAATGAAGTAAATGCAACAATGACAAGCAGTCACTTGCTGTCATGTGTAACATGGAAATGCGTACAGTAAGCAATGCAGATAACAGTAGTGAGTCACAGATGTGTTGCGAAGATGTGTACTATGTGGAAGTAGCATACCAGTGAAATAACAAGCTAACAGATAACAAGCATATAAACAAAGGTAGATGCAGGAGGCCTGGATGTAGTGTTTGCTACAACAAACAAGGTGTAGCAATGTCAGTAAGATACAGCTCAGATATGCAGGCACTATAAACCTGAAACCAGATGTCCCCAGCTATGAATGGCAGAGTACAGCCTATTGTCACACATGAGTGCAGACCACAAACCTCGTTAATGTTAAATAACTGGCCTGAAGGCCAACTGCCCATACCAGAAGTAATACACTTGTACACTGGGCCCACAATCAGCAGTTCCCAACTTCAATGGATGAAAGATATGTGTCCTGCCACCACAGTGCTTGCCACCAACCTCCCTAATGTAAAACAACTGGTCTGAAGGCCAAGTACTTAGTACAAATGACATAGAATGATAGCTACACTGTAATCAGGTTTTAACCAATCAGTAATAAGTAGAAGTTAACACTCCCTGTATAGAATGTGTACCATGTATTGTTGAGATACTATGCTGATAACCTGTTTGTGTACCTTTCCAGATAGACATGGCACCTAAAAGGAATCCTGCCTACTCTGCTGCAGAGGATGACGTGATCCACCAGAGCCTGGTGCGTGACTATACCATCCTGTTCTCACGCACCACCCAGAATCAGCAGGAGAGGTCTGCACTGTGGCAAAACCTTGTTAGCAGGATAAATGATGTTGGCATGCATGATAGGACATATGAGCAGGTGAGACATCACTGCAGTGATTTGATAAGAAATGTCCGCCAGCGTGCTGCAGATATCCGCAGGCAACAGGCTGCCACAGGTGGGGGGGTGGCCACACATCCCCCTCACCAGACAGGAGGGGCTACTGCTAAGTGTTGTGGATCCAGCCCCAGAACAACAGCAACCATCATGCATCCTGATGGAGGTTGGATCCACACAGCAGCAAGACAGCGGCGTGCAGGTAAGATGCCATATTCATTTATTGTTATTACTTTTACATTTGTTGACCCAGATAGTCTAGCTGGATATAAGTTCATTTTCAGTAGAGGCCTGTGGAGAAAAGCTCCACACATAGCGTAATAAAGGCAGACAGACAAGTTGTCAATACAGACAGCCAACATAATAGAATTGTACACCAGCCTGTTAATTAAATCAACATACATGTAAGGAAGTCAAACAGTTTAGAGTCATACACAATGTACCGTTGGTTTCAAAGCAATCCTACCTAAAGCATAATGGTTATGCAATAAGGCAAAAGCCATATACATAATAGTTAGGGCTCAGAAGGGTAGAGAAGTAGAAGGAGTATGACAGATACAATGATATGGAAGAGGCAGGAGTCAAGAAGGAAGTGAGGAAAAGAAGGAAGACAGTCAAGAGGAGGTGGGAGGGATGGGAGAAGTAGGTCAGAGCATAGAAGGACATCAAGGTGAAAGAAACAGGGTAGAAGCTAGTTTCTATGCACAATGAGGGGTTAAAGGTGAAGAGAGGGTAGGGAGAGGGACGTTAGCCTGGACTCCAAGAAGAACAAAGCCAGTGGTTTTGGAAGTACAGTTTGAGTTGTCGTTTGAAGAGAGGTAAGGGTGAGATTAGAGTTAACTCCTGGTATGTACATATGACTGTTCTATGCGCTGTTACTTCATGCACGCATAAGGTGTGCATGTGGTATGTATCTGTCATCATGATATATATACAGACATGATGTGCAGCTGATGTGTATAAGGGAACTAGTGTACTACTGTACTGTATCATGTGCAAAGCGAATGGCACACATGTGCCCACTGACATTACTCTCTTCACACTTCCAGGTCCCTCCCATGTAGCAATGAGGCAGGCCATACATGCTGGTGAGTCTTTTAAAATTATCTGTAAAACAATTTATAAAACTAGGAAGAGTAGTGTAACTCTGTAGTAGACATGCTGGCGACTGTGTTCACAATAACTGTAATTGACAGGTAGTAAATTGAGTAGTGTAACACGGTACTGATGTGTGTGTTTACTGTGGGGTGTGCATGTGTGCAAGTGTGCCTGTGCCCAAGTGTGCATGTGTGTTAGTGTCCATGAGTGCATGTGTCCATTTCTGAATGTGTGCATTAGTATTGAAGTGCATCTCTTTCAAATATGTATTGAGACTGTAATCTGTGTTCCATGTTTTCCTCCGTAGGTTCTGGTGCTGCTCTGGTGACCTGCAGCAGGGAACCTGAATCTTGTGCCCCAGGTACTGATGATGATGAAATGTCTGTAATGGTGCAGGAAGGTGTGTCTGGGTCTGCCATTGGTCAGCCAATTGACAGTACACAGCTTTCAACCCCGTCAATGCGCACAGTCATCCTGCCGTTACATCCTTTGTCACCATTGTCCCTAGGTGATGGACAGTCAGCAGTGGGCATAGATCAGGGTAATGTGGTACCTGTGGTACATGCATCCTCACAAGGCAGCCATGTGCAGAGGCCTCCAATGGTACCACGCAGACAGTCGCCCATGGGTTCTCGTGGGGGCATCCGTGGCCGTACTGCCTCTGGCCGGCGTGCCCAAGGAGGTATGTCAACCTCCACTATGTTTAGAACTGTCATGCAGGCACAGGCACGTATGGAAAGGTACACCAGACAGGGTCTGAGGGAGCTGAGAGCATGTCGCATAGCCATGACAGGCGGCATGCATGATGTTGCGAATGCTATCCGTAACTTCACAGATGTCGTTGGAAGGCGTTGTGGGGGCATAGAAGAGCTCCCCCACGACCAGATGTCCATGGGCCAGGGCGATGGTGTGCGTTTGCGGCGTCGGCGTGGCGTATGCCAGCAAGAGCACCAGCTGGCAGTGGCGCGGGCGACAACGGGCCCACTCGCGCCTCAAGTGCCAGCACCAGCCCCAGCAATGCTGGGTCTGTGCTGTCATCCAGACGCCCCAGGAGACCACGTGTGCGTGGCTCTGGACAGTCCCAACAGGGAACTGTGTCCAGTCAACACACCCCTGCTTCCGATGACAGTACCCAGTCTGGGTTAGTACGGATCTGACCCGTAGCACCCTGCCAGGCACAGGTACCGTGTCCGTGCCCACAGACACTGATCTGGATGACCTGACAGGTGCAGTCTGTGGCTGTCCACAAAACCCTGTACATGGCAGCCATTATGTGGGACTGTGTGCGTGCTTACACACATGCAGAAACCTGGAAACCTAACACCTAGGGCAAACACATACACACACACACTGCACCAACAACGGTCCACCCTGTACTGCTGCCCCTCACAAACACACATACACACACATGTCAATTGGTGTTACCAGTGGCGGCTTGGGCATACCTAACCCACACCCTGTGCATATGATGACACTGTGCCACCTCCTGCATACTACAACATCGGTGCAGGTAAAGGTAAACACGTTGCTGATGCACAGGGTGACTACATAGATGTGTATAAGTAGTAACATGTTGGTAACTGTTGACTGTTGCAGTATAAATGTGTGTATATCCCAGCAGTCCTGCTGCAGTAACTGTATGAATGTCCTCAATTGTTATCTGCACCCATACTACTTAACAAAGTGTACCAGCTGCACACCATCACATGCTAACATTGACTATGGCAATGCGCATCTTGTGCTGTTATGTAGATTCAGCTACATGTATCTGTTCTGTCACACATGCATTTATACACACCCTGCTACCCACACACATGCACACGCTCACCTGCCATTCCCATTATTTATCACCCTACATGAGTAGCTGTTGATACATGACAGGTACACATTTCAGAAGTGCACTATGTTGTTTACTACTGGCATCCCCTTCTCTACCTGTACTCACAGGGTGCAGGCAACCTCATCAGTTGGAAGATGTAATGTGCATCAGGTACTGTAGTACCCTGATTGCCACAGCAAACATGTTTCCCATACGGAAATGCACACACAGACACATCCCACATCCACACACTTGCCACATTCAGGCTTCAGAACACTATCTAGGTATATTCGGTACATGTGCGTGTTACAGTAGCATGTAACACTATACTGAGTACTGGCAGTTAGTTGTCTGTTGTCATGTTGTCTGTATAGAATAAAAGAATTGTTTGATTATCCTACTCCGTTTTGTGGACATTACTTGAAGAAGTGTTACCTTACATGTGTTATCAGTACCACCACCTTCTGTTTTGTAGTTTTGTTTGTATAGGGTGCTATCAACATCACTGCTTGTTAAGGGTAATGACCACCCTGCAGTGCATAGCCCCATGTGGCAAAAGCCACATCCCACCCCATCATTGTGCACACACACTAACCCCACCAACAGTAAAACACATACTTTCCATTTGCAAGATTCAAACCCATACCTAACTGTGCAATGACAGTAGAAACAGACACATTAGCAGAGTGTGCTATTTGCAGTAGTTGGAGAAATCTTTACTAATGCTGTACTTAGAGGGTGCTGACATCATCTGTGTGTAGGAGGAGGGATGTGCACCCTGTAGTGTGTTCTCCCAATTGGCAAAGGCAGTTAACCCTCCCAGCATAGTGCACACACATAAACCACACTCATACTAACACACATACATTCCCTTTGCAGGATTCAAACCCCTACCTAACTACGTTATGACACTGAAGAAAGACGCATTAGCAGAGTGCGCTATGCAAATTACTTGAGGACTTTATTACAGGTGATATAGTTATACAGTCCTGACATCATCACTGTTTCAAAGGGGATCTGCATCCTGTACCATACTGTCACGGTTGCTAATAGGGACATTTCCACACACACACATCGATGTGTTGGAGGTTTGCATATGTGGGGGATCCAGAACTCCAGTGTGATTAGTATATGGTTTGATTGCAACAATGAGGATATACTCCCAGTGGTGAGCAGTTTGTACTCATGTTTGTAAAGATCAGCTCTAGTATATCTGCCCCTCTTGTGGGAAGGTTGGTTACCTGTTCCATAGCCAAAGAATGTCTGATCAATGGGAACCTTAGAGCTTGGGTATTGTGGCTTGTGTAATGTTCACAGTCTATGTTTGGGTAGCTGGCATCACCCAGTATGATGGTGTTTGCAGAGTAATCTAAACTCTCCTGTGTCAGCATGAAGGCTGTGTGGGAGACCTGAGTTTGAGAGGGTGCTGTAAGAGCTCCTCTGTGTCTCTTTCCATGTGGTCCAGGGAGGTATGTCCCAACAGGTAGCTGACTGTGACCCTCCCCTTGCTCTGTCTGGAGGCGGCACGTCTGTCAACAGCTCATGTCAAGCAAGTGCACACCCCTCATAAATGATGTGGAAACCTTCAAAGGCCCAAGGCCTGTTGAAAATATGGACCAGACTGCAGATACCTGTATAGAGGCATTCTGTGGACACATTCAGGAATGCATGGATCATGAAGCCACATATGAAAGCATGACCCAATTCTCCAAAGGCAGATGTCCTGGGTGCGGACACCAGCCATAAACACACTATACAATAGAAGGATGGCGCCACTACATGATACAACAACCTCCCAAAATGTGAAGGCACCACTGATGAGTATTGGATGACAACTACAGGCACCCATATGATTGTCTAAGGCCATCTTTGAGAGAGGATTCCACAAGCCACTGAGGATAATCACAAGGCTGCCTGTAGTTATGTTAGTAACCTGAGTGGTACTACCCAGATATGCTCAGAGGTAATACAATATGTCACACAAAATATAAAACACACAGACATTGCCATCATCCTAGTGGACAGGTTCAATGCTGCCTTCTCTCCCCACCACACCAAAGGGAACATATGTCTGCAGCACAGTGCTTCCCCTGACATCACAGATGCTCAGGTAAGAGATGCCCTTCCCAAAGCAATAAACACTGCATCAATGGGACCAGACAGTGTCCCAGGCTGTGTCCTACATGAACCACAAGAAGAGCTACACCCAGACATAACACCACTGTTCAATCCCAGCCTTAATACACGATATGTGGCCAGAGAGTGGCATACAGCAACAGTGGTCCCTCAACATGCAGGTGGTGCTGTCACGGATCCTGGACACTACTCGCCCCATATGTCTGACTAGCTTTGTCTGCAAAGCTATGGCAAGGATCATCATGAACCTCACATATCTAGATATTGTGGACCTACAGACATGTCACCATACACAGTTTGGCTTTGTCAATGGCAAATCCTGCCTATCAAACCTGTTTGCTTTGTTTGAAACAGTCACCAAGGCCACTGTCAAGGGGTAGGAGGTCCACACAGCCTACCTGGACCTTGCATAAGCCTTGGATACAATACCCCACTTGTGCATTCTAGGGAAGCTCACCAGTGTACATATTAACCCCTATGTCACTATGGGTATTGCACAGTGGCTCAAGGGCAGAACACACATGGTAGAATTGCTGGAGCCATGTCAGCCTCCAACCTGGTACAAGTGGTGTCCCACAAGGCACAGCCCTAGGAGCTGTCATGTTCATTATATATTTGTCATAGGTACAGGCCAACATGGAAGTACTGTGGCTCAGCAAGTCGCAGGTGACTGCAGACCGAACACCATAATCAACTCAACAGCTAACACACGCATCCTCCAAATGGGACTCTTGCAAACACACGACTTGTGCCACAGCCATGGCCTCAACGTGAATGACAGAAAGAGTATAGTCATCCCCTTTGTCAAACACTAAGTGACCACAATGTACCACATATGTGTTAATCCAGTAAGTGCAGACCAAGGAATTATGGACCTTGGTGCGCAGGTTGATAGCATTCTACCATTTGACAACAACATGGACAAAGTGGTTAGGTAAGCATGTTATATGGGCCACATCATCATGGGATCCACATGTAGGCCAGGGGAGGACATTGTGCCCTTTACTCATCCCTCATCATGCCCATAATTGACTATGATGAACCTGTCGGCATGCACCTTACCAGACACCTGCAGCAACTGGGGCTACCACATATGTACCTCGACAAGGGGATCAAAGTGCTCAAACAGATGCCACATACTGACTGGTTAAAGTAGCAGCAGCTCTACTCAGTGACATACTGCCTCTTCATAGGCAATCTGTGCCTGACATAGAAGGCCAGGTCATACCCTCACGTAATGGCCATGCTGCATCTCAGAATATCCAGATCCCACCAGGATACACGCTGGAAATACTTGAACCTCAGGAGTGATATACATAGGACATGGTGGAGGGCACATTCACAACTCAGAGGCTCCCTTCATTCCTGATTATTATCCCAATAGAGGTTAGGCGGACTGACTCAGTGACTATCTTCAAGAGCGATATTAATGACTGGATGTGACATTGTAGGGTTACCCTGGGTATCACTTATGTGTCACTGTGAGAAAGAGGCACAGTATACTAACCTTGGAAAAGGGCATAGCAAGACAGATTCACAATGCATGTTGAAAGGCACGCACATTCTGGCTAGGTGGATACATGCCCTGGGCAGATATCCCTGTACGAACCTATGGACCTATGTCTCTTTTTCACCATTGGCCCTATGTGCTGTCAATCACCAATGTAATCTCAATACTCGGTAGCATGTGCAAAGGTCAGTTGTCAGTCACCTCTATGGTACAGTTGTGGAATATGTGTGTCATGTAGTAATGTCACAGCTGCCACATGTACACAGTCAACCCTATCCCTACCCATTGATGTACATCACATGTATGAGATGGAAACACATGGCCAAACTGTAACAACAACATACAAGTCAGTCAGATGCATGGACACATATGACTCAGTCATTGTCCATGCCACCACAGCTGATGTGGGATGTCGCTCACTGGGATACGTGATAGGGAACATGGAAGGGATCACTGAGCAAGTGACACAGGCTGGTAGACCCCTGACCTTGGTTGGCATCAGACCCTCACCAGGGATTCCGACAAATTAATGAATGCTAATGAATAAGTGTAGCTACAACACCCTAGCTGAATGGTTCTTAGCATGCAGTCACTGCATTGCTATGGAATACTGTCTTACCACTCCCACAACAGGTGAGAACATGCAGCTCCTGTACATTAACAACATGTAGACTTTATGCCCCAGACCAGGTGTGCATCCCTCACTACTAGGCTGATAGCATCTACATCTCACACTGTATATACACATCCCACATGCAGCATCTGCACAGAAGACCACGGTCATAATGTTACCCTGTGCAAATACCATGTATTCACATGTGGCAGGCATCACACATGGTAACTATTGAAAGTCACAGGTACATATGTGTATTTGGCACACACATACAGCATGTGTTCATTGCCATAACCGGTGTAATCAATGTCATGCATTATTGTGAGGGACAACCCACACACATGGGCATTCTGTGTGTGCACAACACACATGGCATGTCTGTAATCAAAAGCCATACATAATTGTGATATCGTTTAGAAAGGGGTATGTGCATCCTGTAGTGTGTTTTCACAGTTGCCAAAAGGGATATATCAATCATACACACTTACCCCCCTTCACACACACTTGCCACCTGCTGGATTCAAACCCCTACCTAACTATGTTAAGACACTACAGACGGACGCATTAGCACAGTGCGCTATTCGCATTACTGGGGGATTTCCTTTCGCCTGATATACTTATAGGGTGCTGACATCATCAGAGTCTAGAAAGTGGAATGATCATCCTCTGGTGTGTTTTCCCAGTTGCCAAAAGGGATGTTTCTTTCATACACACTTACCCCCCTTCACACACACTTGCCACCTGCTGGATTCAAACCCCTACCTAACTATGTTATGACACTAGAGACGGACGCATTAGCACAGCTATTCGCATTACTGGGAATTTCCTTTCCCTGATATACTTATAGGGTGCTGACATCATCAGAGTTTAGAAAGTGGAATGATCATCCTGTGGTGTGTTTTCCCAGTTGCCAAAAGGGATGTTTCTTTCATACACACTTACACACACTTACGCCCCTTCACACACACTTGCCACCTGCTGGATTCAAACCCCTACCTAACTATGTTATGACACTAGAGACGGACGCATTAGCACAGCGGGCTATTCGCATTACTGGGGAATTTCCTTTCCCCTGATATACTTATAGGGTGCTGACATCATCAGAGTTTAGAAAGTGGAATGATCATCCTGTGGTGTGTTTTCCCAGTTGCCAAAAGGGATGTTTCTTTCATACACACTTACACACACACTTACCCCTTCACACACACTTGCCACCTGCTGGATTCAAACCCCTACCTAACTATGTTATGACACTAGAGACGGACGCATTAGCACAGCGCGCTATTCGCATTACTGGGAATTTCCTTTCCCCTGATATACTTATAGGGTGCTGACATCATCAGAGTTTAGAAAGTGGAATGATCATCCTGTGGTGTGTTTTCCCAGTTGCCAAAAGGGATGTTTCTTTCATACACACTTACCCCCTTTCACACACACTTGCCACCTGCTGGATTCAAACCCCTACCTAACTATGTTATGACACTAGAGACGGACGCATTAGCACAGCGCGCTATTCACATTACTGGGAATTTCCTTTCCCCTGATATACTTATAGGGTGCTGACATCATCAGAGTTTAGAAAGTGGAATGATCATCCTGTGGTGTGTTTTCCCAGTTGCCAAAAGGGATGTTTCTTTCATACACACTTACACACACACTTACCCCCTTCACACACACTTGCCACCTGCTGGATTCAAACCCCTACCTAACTATGTTATGACACTACAGACGGACATTAGCACGGCGCTATTCGGATTACTGAGAGAATCCTTTTCTCCAATATACTTATAGGGTGCTTACATGATCAGTGTCTAGAAAGGGGATGAGCATCCTCTGGTGTGTTTTCACATTTGCTAGGGGTAACATTTGGACCAAGTGTGTGAGCATGCCCAGTTCAGCCTTCCGTGGCATGTTGTGTGAAAGATGTCTCATTTATCTAAGTGTGTGAGCATGCCCAGTGTGGGCTTTACATATGTTGAACTCTGCAGCCCATCACATTTGTGGATGAGTGTGACCTTCAACAAATACCTGCAGTTTATGGTTGTGTGTTCTGTGCCATGTTGTGTAGTTACTGTCCGAATGCTTTTGTGTGAACAAAACAGGGAGTATACTGTGCCTGCAGGTTTTGCATGGGATACTTTGCACACAATTGTCAACATCCGTTCATACTGACCTAACACTGTAGCACTGTCTAGTGTAGTGTTTCAGTACTTTCACTGTGGTGGTCAGTATCCTGGGCTTTAGTCCTATCACTGCTTTACATTTCCATAGTGTGCACAACAGCCTGGTTAGGGTCCAGTTGTGCACATCTGCACAAAGGCAGTGCCTCTACAGACCCTGTTAATTGCTGCCCCATAAGCTTAACAAGTGTAGTCTGCAAATCTATGGAGAGGATCATAATTGAGCTCATAAACAAAGATATAGGGGACATGCAGACATTGTACCCATCCCATTTTGGCTTGGTCAGGGGCAGATCATGCCTTTTGTACTGGGTTGACATCTTCAAATTGGTCACTTAGGCCATTGTTGGGGAAAGGCAGTCCATACAGCCTACCTTGGCCTTGCAAACACTTTCAACACAATACCCCACTCAGGTATTGTGGAAAACCCTAACAACTGAAATGTAAACCCATATGTCACAAGATGGGTTGCAAACTGGCTTAAGGACGGGACCCACAGGGTTAGAGTTGCTGGCACTATGTTAGACTCCAGGCTGGTCACAGGTGGTGTCACACAGGGCTCAGTCCTTGGCCCCCATTGTTTGTCATGTACTTCCCAGAAGTACAGGCCAACATGGGAGGACTTTGGATGACAATGTTAGCAGATGACTGCACACTGGGCACCATAGTGGACAGTGCATCACACACAGATATCCTTCAGAAGGGACTCACAGTAACTGATAGCTGGTGCCAGGGCCATGGCCTGAAGTCAGAGTGCACAACATGTGTAGACATACCCTTCAGGAAAAGCAAGGTGACCCCAAGCTACCATATAGGTGGCAATCCTCTAAGCACAGAGGAGGTTATCATGGACCTGGGGACCCAGGTTAACAGTCGCCATTCTTCTGAGACTCACATTGCTAAAGTGGCTAGGAAGACCTTCTACATTGCCCACCTGATCAGGATGGGATTCACATCCAGATCTAGTGGGTCATTGTTCCCCTGTACTCTTCACTTATCAGACCGGTGATCGAGTCGAATGCCCTATTCTGGCTGTATCTCACCCAACATCTGCAGCAATTGGAGACACCCTGACTGTCCCCACCTAAAGGATCAAGGAACCCCAACAGCTGTCATATGCTGCCAGATTGAAGACACTCACACTCTATTCACTCACATACCGTCTGCTTAGAGGTGACATGTGCCTGACATGCGAGGCCATGTCCAAACAGAGATTAATGGACATGCTCCACCTCAGACTCAGAAGATCCACCTGAACCACTAGTGCAGGTGACTTACACCTTAGCAGGGATGTATGTTGGACATGTTGGAGGGATGGAGTTATCACTCGGAGACTCCTATGCTGTGGAATACAATCCTGGTCCATTTGAGGCAGAGCACCTTGCTGGCTGTGTTCAAGAGGTATCTTGACCTAATGCTAGTCGGAGAATGTGTTTGTCCATCAACACATTGTAAGCGTAGTTTGACATGTCATATGTCTTGTTTAGTATACTGTGCCTCTGTCTACCTGTGACATAACATTGATACCCAGGGTAAACCTCCCATCTCCCATCCACTCATTAGGATTCCTGTTGAGGGGACTCAACCAGTGTCTCTATGGACAACCTGTACTGGTAGTTTACTCATGTGGGGGTGGCTTCTGTGTTTTGGATAATGCAGTACAGCCTGTCCTATATATGTCAGTGCTGGGGTTCAGGTCCCTCATGTGCATAGCTCCCTGCCATTCAGATTGTACAAGGTGCAGCATGTGCATTGATTCCAGCTTGGACATGGCTTTCTACATCAGGCACAGCTTGCATCTGGGTGGACAGCATGGCAGTGTGTGGAGCTGCACTCTGTTTAATCAGACTACACATTACATGTGTTCCAGCTCTGTCATACTCCTGGTGAGGTACTGTTGTGGACTTTACAGGTGCTGGATGTGTGTGCATGAGGTACACCCACAGGGGCTGTTGTGGTCATTTCTAATGCTGATGAAAGATAACTGCAGAACCAGAATGACCTCCCCTTAGCTAGATGTCAGACAGCATGGACCATACAATCACAACTGAAAACAGGACCCTCTCCACAAAGGGAAAGTGTCCTGTCTGGTGGACCCCAGCCATAAACAAACTGTATGACAGATGAGGGTTACTAATGCAAGACAGAGCTACATCTCCAAAGGGAAGACAGCTGTGATCAGCACTAGTAGAAAGCTACATTATCTCATAAAGACATGCAAGGTCAACTTGGGGACATAAATCACCAAAGACAATGAAGGTAACCACACTGCTTTCTTCAGTTATGTCAGACACCTGGTTGTGAACCCTCGGATATGCTCAGAGTTGGTACACAACAACATATATTCCAGTGACCTGACAGATATTGGCAACATTCCGGCGGACAGCTTCAGTGCGATTTACCCCCTCCCTCACCCCCAAAACAAGATAGTTATCACTGCTGTATGTAACCTCACTGTCATCTTGGATGTCCATGTGAGAGCCACACTCAGCAAAGACAAGTACACAGCATCCATGGGACCTGCTGGTATCTCCAGTTGCATGCTATGTGAACTCCAGAAGGGGCTGGACCCATATATACAACTGCTATTTAACCTTAGTCTTGCTACAGGATATGTACCTGAACACTGGCATACGGCAACAGTGGTCCCACTCCACAAGGGGATGCCTCCACAGACCATGGCAACTACCACCACACAGGCTTAACCAGCCTTGTCTGCAAAGATATGGGAGGAGTCATGGAGCTCTTACACAGACACATTACTGACCTACGGACCCTTGTTCCCACCTAGTTCAGCTTTGTACAGGGCAGATCCTGCCTTTTGCACCTTTGCACCCGAAAAGTACCTACCATGAAGATCAGGGTTCTTCAACACATGTCATATGCTTCCAGAATAGAGGAAGTCCAGCTTTGTTCAGTGTCATACCGCATACTTACAGGTGACCTATGCCTGACATACAAGACCATGTCCAATCAGGATTTGGTGGACATACTCCACTGCAAGCAATCCAAATCCACCAGAGCCATGAGAGCTGAGTATTTGAACCTCAGCACATACATGTATAGGACATGCTGGAGGGACAGAGTCATAACTCAGAGGCATCTCACACTCTAGCAGAGTATCCCAGTTCATGTTTGACAGAGTCCCTCACTGACTCTCTTCAGGAGACATCTGGACAACTGCATATGAGACGGAGGCACAGACTAGACAGAGACACAGTCATGTTATTCAATTACGTAAGGGGGTCATAATGTGTCACTACTAAGTCAGAGGCACAATATTCAGAATCTATTCTGTACACTTATTACCACTATAAGGGGTGGCAATAGCCACATCACTATGGCTAGGCTTATACATGCACTAGGGCAGATAGCCTAGTAGTACACTATGACACTATGAAACACCGGTGTATGTGTAGCTATTGTCAATCAAACAGTATGATGTGGCTTGGGGGACTTGATATCTCCCTGTATTCCAACATTGTTTTGTCTATTCCTTCTAGCATGTCTAGGGATCAGTTGCTAGTGTCCTCTCCTGCTCAGCTGGTGAACCTGGGAATATTGAGGCACTGTTACAGTTGCCTCATGTACACTGACAACCCTCTCCTTCTGCCATAAAACACACATACATGTGAGAGATGCAACTATATAGCCAAAGTGGAGGCTGAGCTCTCTCAACATAGGACTAGCAAGACCAGAGAGAGGTGAAGGTAACCACACACACATCTTTAATCCAGTCTCACATGGCACTGTCACAACTTAAGATCATACACATAGACACACAGAGACACTCTCGGAGGCTCTGATCAGAAGTCTACCAGAATGGCGGTGGCCACCACAGCAGACACTCACACAACTGCCTCCACAGGGCACAGCACATGCAACACATTGACCACAGAGTCGGTGTGCCAAACAGTCACAGCCCTTAAGGCCAAACACAATGCCAGACACACTTGTCATAGGTGACTCCATAGTCAGACACACTGATGTCCCACTCACCAGATCAGGTACAGAGGAGGTCACAGTAAGCTGCCTATCGGGCACTGGAATCCACCACATAATGCAAGCACTCAGGTCACTAAACTGCAAGTACAGGTCTGACCCAGTCATAATCCATGCTGGTGTGAACGACCTGAGATGTACCTCCCTGGACTACATGGAAAGAGACATAGAGGATCCCTCTGATTATGTAGGCCAGGCAGGTATGACCCTGACCTTGGCAGTATCCTACCTTCACCAAGTATGATGCCACATAAACAGAGACAAGATGATCAGCTGTAGTATTTTGCTTAGACTATGGTGTCATTCTAAGGTGTCCAATGTCTGTCTGCATGGGATGACATGCTGGACAGGCCACGGTGTTTGCAAGGGACGGCTTGCACCTGTCACCCTGGGCTTCAGTTTCAGATGATGCTCTTGCCACCCCATTGTGCCTTTTTTATGCAAGATTCAGATTCTACACCTACCACCCTAGAACACAGTAAAGGAAAGACACTAAGGCTAATGCTGCTCAATGCCCAAGGTCTCTACCTCAAGCTGCACACACTCTATGCCCTTCTCAGTATGTAGCACATTGATGTCTGTGCTGTGCCTGAAACCTGGTTCACAGCTTCTGACAGCACCCTGGCACTATCGGGTGTTACCTCATATCATGCATTCCGGCACCAGCATCCCGACAACACCAAGAAGGATGGTGGGTGTCCATATTCATCAAGGACACCCTCACCTCATGGTTGGTGGCAACACACGATGCATCGGAGACCATCCAGGTGCCAGTGACCGTAGGCAAGACTGCTCTGCAGTTTGTAGCATGTTACATGCCACCCGCTCAAACTCAGGTACCTCACACAGCTATCCTGCAAACACTGAAGGGGATAAATGTATCTCCAAACACCATCCTACTGGGTGATTCCAACTATCCACATATAGACTGGGATCACTAATCATGCCACAACACTCTAACACAAAGGTTCCAAGAGTTCATACACTGAAATGCCATGGAACAACTGGTCCCAATCCCCTCAAGTGGAGGCAACATACTAGAACACATCATCACGAACATGGGGTCACACTGTTCAACACCAGACATATACCCATCATTGGTGAGATCAGATCATGGACTACTCTCAGTGGGAGTCCACATCCCACCCACACCCCAGATGGGAAAAGAAACGGTGAAGACCTTCTCAAATGCCGACTTCACATTTCTGAGGACTGGTGTGGTCTCTTTCAAGGCCCCCAGGCCAGCAGACACCATTACCCAAGCCACTGTATCACTTAGAAATGCCTTCTACCAGCACCTCCAGGACTGCATGGTTCAGGCAATCCCAAATAATAATGACTCTTTGTACCACAGGCAAGCATCCAGTCTGGTGGACCCTAGCCATAAACAAGCTGTACAACACAAGGAAGGAGCTACTACAAGATAGAGCGTAATCCATAGGGGGGAAGACACCCCTGCTCATTGTGAGTAAAACACTGGGTTCCCCCATACAATCATCCGAGGCATGTTTTGAGAGTAAACCCACTCAGGACTCCAGGGACAATCATGAGGCCTTTTTTACCTATGTTTGAAACCTGGGAGGAAACTCCCAGATATGCTCAGACTTAGTTCAGAATAATGTTGATATCACTGCACCTACAGACATTGGCAACATACTGGCTGACAGGTTCAGTGCAGATTTCTCCCCCCAACTGGAGGGGTATGTACACCAGAGCATTGTAGCCCCCCAAACATCTCCACTGCTGGGGTGGGAACTGCTCAATCCAAGGCAGAAAACACTTTATCCATGGGACCAGATGGTGTCCCCAGTTGTGTGCTCCATGAACTCAATGAGTAATTACACCCGCAGTTAGGGCAGCTGTTTAATCTTAGCCTCACCTCAGGATATGTTCCCAAGGAGTGGCATACAGCAATGGTGGACCCACTTCACAAAGGAGGTGCCTCCACCAACCCCAGAAACTACCATCCCATCAGCTTGACAAGCCTGTTCTGCTAAGCTATGGAGAGGATCATAATGGGAATTCTAAATGAAGACATAGGGGACTTGCAGACATTGGATCCAATCCAGTTTGGCTTTGTCAAGGGCAGATCATGCCTTTTAAACTTGGTTGACTTTTCAAAACACTCACCCAGGCCATTGACGTGGGCAAGGCAGTCCACACAGCCTACCTTGACCTGGCAAAGGCTTTCGACACAATACCCCACTCAGGTATCATTGAAAACATCACCAGCTTAATTGTGAACCCATACATCACAGCATGGGTTGCAAACTGCCTAAGTGACGGAACACACAGGGTCAAAGTTGCTGGTGCCAGTTCACACTCCAGAGCTGTCACAAGTGGTGTCCCACAGGGCTCAGTCCTGGGCCCACATTTGTTCAGTATCTACTTTTCAGAAGTACGAGCAAACACAGGAGGATTATGGCTGACAAAGTTTGAAGATGACTGCAAACTGGGAAGCATAGTTGGAAACCCATCTGACACAGACATCCTTCAGAAGGGTCTCATAGACACAGATAACTGGTGCCATGGCCTTACATTAAACACTAAACAATGCATAGCCATACCCTTCAGGAAGAACAAGGTTACCACTACTTCCCATCTAGGTGGCAATCCTCTAAGCACAACGTAGGTTATCAGGGACCTGGGCACCCAGGTTGACAGTGACCTTTTGCTTGACACTCACATTGCCAGGGTAGTTTGGAAGGCCTTCTACATTGGCCACCTCATCATGCAGTGATTCACATCTAGATCAAGGGAGGTCATCGTTCCCCTGTACTCATCACACCAATGATTGCATACACTGCCCCATTCAGATTGGATGGGCCCACAAATTCCTCGACAGGAGGTGAAAGGGTCTCAAACATATTTCTTATGCTGCCCGACTGAAGGAATTCCAGCTGTATTCAGTCACTTACTGACTGCTCAGAGGTGACCTGTGCCTGACATACAAGGCTATGTCCAACCCAGAATTTATGAACATGCTTCACCTCAAGACCTCTACATCCATCAGAACTACAAGGGCAGGAGACCTAAACCTCAACACAGATATTAATAGGATGTGCTGGAGGGACAGATTCATCACCCAGAGAGTCCATATGCTGTGGAACAACATCCTGGTACATGTGGGGCTGAGCACCTCACTGGCTTTGTTCAAGTGAGATCTTGACCAATGGATGGGAGATTGCAGGTATACCCCAGGGATAACCTCAGTATCACTGCTTGACAGAGGCACAGCAAAATAATGGGCATATTATCCATCAACTTGCAGGGGTGGCAGAAGCCACAAAACTCTGGGCTAGGCTTATTAATGCCCTAGGGCAGATAGCCTAGTATGAACCTATGGACATAGGCCTGGGGCAGTTCCTGCTATTAGGACAGTGGTCTGCAGCAGGCTATATAGTAGTAGTCGGTTTTAGCCATTGGTTTTGACCATGGCTATTCCATGTTGCTTCTTGTTGTGGTACAAACATGGGTGTGTGGTTATCCATGCTATTTATTGCTAGTCACCCTCATTTTGTATCTTGTTCCATGTTTTTGCACATGTACATCACTGTATGACGTGCAGCTGTTTCCGCAGGGTCATATGCGTGGATATGGATGTTAGTTGGGGTCCTCAGGTGTGCATATTGTACATGATATTACATTACTTAACACATGGCATTCATGCCTCAGGTGGTGCTGCAGGGCCACCTCTGTCGGATACACATACTACACTCCCTGTACATTTGGAAGCAGGTTGTGTCATGTTAGGCATCCCTGTTACTGTATGAGTGAGTCAGAGCGGTATCAGTCCCAGTGTTCCTACTGACCAAGCGTATGTGCTATCGTTGCCTCTTTGCCAAGGCCAGGGCATACTGGGCATGCCTCCTTCTGCCTACTGGGACAAGGTCAGGTTGTTCCTCCTCCGAGTCACCCCTGCCTGTGGTGGCCTTGGCAATGGTGGGGATGTTTGGCCCAGCCCTGTGCTGGTCCTGCTGCAGCTGTTTCCGCAGGATCATATTATGTAGCATAGCACATATCATGATCATTTGGGTACATGTAGTTGGTGTGTACTGCAAAGCTCCACCAGATGTGTCCAGACACCGGAACCATGACTTGAGCAGCCCAAACACACGCTCTATGATATTACGTGTTTGTGCGTGTGCCTCATTATGGCGTTCCTGTTCAGGTGTGTGTGCATTTCTGATGGGTGTCATCAGCCACGGCTCAAGTGCATAACCTGCATCCCCACTAGGTGTCCGTGTGGGAAGTCCCCATTGGCAAATGATTGGTACAGCTGCGTCAGATGCCAGATGTGGGAATCGTGGTAGCTCCCAGGGCAGCCAGCACACACATTCATTATTATGCCCTGGGCATCACACACGACCTGGCAGTTGATGGAGGGGTATCCCTTGCGGTTAATGTAGACTCTACCCGCTCACCGGCTGGTGCTTTGATGCGTATGTGCGTGCAGTCTATTGCACCCAGCACCTCAGGGTATCCCGCTATTTGCTGGAAGAGACGCATATTGCTGGCCACAACCTCACGGTCATTAGGGACATATATATGATCACTGACATGTGGTGACATGGCATCCAGGAACTGGTGCAGTACCCTGGAGGCTGATGCCTGTGATATCCCCATCATATCGCCAGTTGGTCTCTGGAAGGTACCTGTTGCTAGTATTCTTAGGCCAACACATACCTTGGTTTCCACTGGGATGGGTTCCCCTCTGTTGGTTCTGTGTGTGAGGCGTGGCCTGCACAGCTCAACAATCTGCTGCAGGAGCTCTCTGTCCACTATATAGCGCTCTACTATCTCCAGCTCATGTAACCCATGGTAGGTGACCCTGGGCCTGTATACTCTTCTCCTTCTCCTCACTCTGGGTTGTCTGTCAGCATCTGCATTATCACCACCCTCAGCAATTCGCCTATGTCTGATTATAACAGCTATGGCAGCCCCTAGCATTTCTGCTCTGAGTTCAGCTTTTTTCAGTTTTCAATTCTGATAGCTTACTTTCTTGCAGTATCTGTTGTGAGAAACAGCCTGCACTGCTCTTTGCAGTGTTTTAAGTGCTGGGTTGGGCTTCTAGTCTGTCTGCATAATTGCCTGCTTCCAATTGTTTCCACCAATTAACTCCAGCAGTATTCCCTGGCAGTTTCCCTGTATTTTGGTTGTTTCCTGTTTCCTCTCTGTTTCCTGAAGGGGAGTAATGTGCACACCAGCTTAAACACGCTCACAGTCACTTAAACGCGCTCACACATCCCTACACGGTGTTACACGCGCGCACACATCCTTACACGGTGTTAGCTAGGCTGATTCATGCTAAAACGCGCGCACACTGCCTTACACACGTGCACGCCCGCAAACAGTTGTAAACAGTTTGCAACACGCTCCCACATGTTGAACCTGCCTTACACGCGCATGCACGTATATCAGGAAACTTGGAGTGTAGGGATAGCGTATACCCTCAATTTCTTGACTTTCCTAGTGTTCTGTTGAGACACACCTCCCTCCCTGATGTCTGTCTGTCATCTGTTACCTTACATTGCCCTCCAATCTGGTACATTTCTTTCTATCCTTCCCCCCCGTGATGTCACCTACCTCTTACTCTGTTCCTCCCCCTTCTCTAAGTCTTACACTACTCAGAAAGTGCTCATTACCTATGTGGCAGTGTGATTCAGTATTGTAACCCTCATTTACATAGGATTGCCTAGTAATGCTTAGTTACATGTCTTACACGGAGCTTCCCCTTGACAACCACTAAACGGAGGCCATATTGTTTTGGTCTGCAAGTCCCTCCATTGACATTTCATGTAATACATAAATCCCACAATTGTGGGTTTATAAGCCGGTTTTCAGTTTTAGGTAGCGCACCCGTTTGCGGGGGTGCGCTGCAGTTAAACACATAAATCCCGTGAAAAAAAAAAAAAGTTATATAACTTAATCTTGCAACACTTTTCCTGCCAATGGCCACATATTTGGCCATTGGCATGCTTAATTAAACATATGCACCCTTTATTTGAAGCTGACATAGCTCCGTTTTTAATTTTGCAGAAATGTACTCAGTTGTCAGCTGAGTACATTTCTGCAGCTAACACGTCCGTTACACGGACTGGTTTCTGCTTCGTGGATCGCTCAAATACCTCATTTGCATATCTTTGAGCTGCAAATGAGGTATTGAGCATTTCCACGCCCAGTCCGTGTAAGAGACATGTTAGCTGTCTCTTACACGGAGATTTGGGCTGTTCCTGAATCAGGAGGCTTACACGGAGGCTTACACTACTCTTGAACTCCGTGTAAGCCTTCCTGAATCTGGCCCATAGTCTTTTCTGAAACAGCTGAATCTGCATTTTTCTGTTTACAATGGTTAATCAAGCTGGATATGACCTTGATTCTCATGTTTAGAAGCGATGACCCATTACATACCCTCTCTAATCCTAAGAGCATTTCTTGGAGCATGCTACAATACATGGTGTTGGGCTGTTAATATTAGTATAAACAAGTTACAAAGGTATCAGTAACTACTCAAAATAGATGCAACAAATTTGCAGATTATATAAAAGTGGCATTATGCATGTTACATATAAAAGATCATAACCCCAAAACAAATTAGATATGGTGGCCTTGTGGTACCATCATCAAAACATGGATTGTAATTTTTAAAAAGTGTATTAGTATCCATGTTGGATGTTTGAACAGTTTTTACTCATATGTTTCAGACAGAAAGAAGCTAAATCACTCAACCAGTGAGGTATTATAAAGATCAGGGAATAATAGTAACCAGGGGCTTGTCTTTAAAGGAAAACTGCACTCTAGAACTAAAAAAAAATCAGTTTTTTCACTCTGTCTGTTTCCTGGCATATTTTAATACCTCAGAATCACATTAAGTGCTTTATTTGTAATTTTAGCCTGTTTTCCACAAAATGGCTACCAATGGGGCTTGATGTACCAACGTGATTTTGTTCTCCCTCAACCCTTTCTCTTTCCCATAATGCTTTGTATGAGTCATGCCAGACATAAGTAACTGTGAATTCCCACGCCACTGACATATAATGGGATTTGCGTTAGTCACTGTTATCTTTTTTACTTTCTGTAAAAGGACCGTCTTTAACTTTCTGTCTCTAATCACCCACATTTATGTTTGCCTCAGAGCTTGTTTTACACTATACTTAGAAGTTATCTAGCTACAGCCAGAAAAGTTGCTAAATTGCTGGCCTTTGTTCAGGGTTTTCTTTTGTAGTCAAACAGGAATTGATTCTGCACGAGTCTCTCAGTGCAGTGACAGTTTCAACACCTCTGCAGTAGTGTGGGGTGAGGGGGCTGTCAATTCATCTTGGACTACAAAAGACTTGTTTATATAAGCCAGTGGGGCTAAAGTGCCTCAACTTGTGTCTTGGAGGACACTGGGAGTTTTTTTATTTTGCTACCTAAATATACAAAAAATATACAATTAATTATATGGTTTAAAAGAACTATTTCTAGTTTGTGAAAATAAAACCTAATCATGAGCACTGTTATTAGTAGTAAATTGTGAATGAACATGAGGATGTTGCTACACTGTCTCAGGATGCCTAGGGATATTTCGCTGGCCATGGAAAAAGTATTAACAGACTGTGACTCCATAATTGGTAGTTGGTTAAGTAGGGTGAGTTAATTGTTTACAAATGTAGTTATACTGGCAGCAGTGTAGGATTTGTCCATCTTGTTAGTCTAATTAAAGCAGTGGAGTATAGATAAGTTGTCTGCTGTCATAACAGTAGGTTTAGGGTGGTGATAGAGTCGCATAAAGTAGTAGTTAAGTGAAATTAAGATAGTGAAGGAGAAACAGATAAGAGACAATTATAATAAGATAACCCAATACTTTAGAAGTATAGCGAACAAATACGGATTATCAGTACAGCCTATCAATAGTTGCAGTTGACTGATAATAACTACTAACAACCAGTATGACTGTAGGAAGCTATACGACACTCTGTGCCACATTACAGTGGCCACTGATTAGCCACCAGCGTAAATAAAGCACACTACTTACAAATATCAGCAGATATACTAGAAAAAGTAAATAATAAATTGTGAATGAGTTACCACTGGCTAAGCCCTGAAGCAGACAATGAACAGACTACAGCAGGACTGAAAAGCTGTTCATTTAAAGAAGAAGAATCAATAAACATACACATACTGAATAAGACACAGAATGAGCACACACCACTACTAGAACTGACAACAAAATACTAAAACGATATTCAATTAATAAAACAATACACAATACACCACAAAGCTGGTTTGGTTAGTAAGGCAGACTGTATCTTGTAAGGACTGCAGGACTAAACAAAAGGCAAAAAGGATAATACTCTGAATCGTGTTCACTATATCTATGGCCGAAGGATAATGTATAAATATCAGAGTTGTACAGAATTCAAGCTTAACAATTGAAACAATCACAACAGTACAGCTTTGTAGTAGTTACAGCAAGACAGAGAAAAAAAAATGAAATTTATATAACTCCACAGCAAGGATGTAAAGTTTGCCTTACCTTTAGCACCCAACACTCCTGCATTGATTAACAAACAGGATTTGGATGGTGCAGTGGTGCAGCGGTAGCATTGTCACCTCACAGCAAGAGGTTCTCTGGGACAATTCTTGGCTGGGGTGCCTTCTGTGCAGATTCTGCATGTCATGTGGGTTTCCTCCCACGTTAAAAAGACATGCGTCTGGAGTGTTTCTCCCCAGGCCTCCACTGAAAATTGGCTCGTTCCAAGTTGGACTTTCCAAGTCAACAAATGTTAAATAAGTAATTAAATTTGTACAGTTCAATGGCATTTTTTTTTTGCAGTAAAGTACAATCATCCAGTTATTTAAAGTCTGTAATCCTCCACCTTTGGAGAAGTCAGCAAGTAAAAGTCAAGTCTATACCTCAAAAGAATCTTGCCAATCAAAATTATATATTCTAATCCTTTAAAAGAACCCAAAGTTCAAGTAGCTGGTATACAGAGGCCCCTACTCTTACCACATGAGTTTCAGAATTGGTGACAGGAAGCCACTAAAGTGCCTGTACTGTAACGAATCTATAAAAACCCAGATGAAAAAGCACACTGTCATCTTCTCACCCTTCTCTTTAGCTGGGTGAACACAGACTCCTAACTGATATGCAAACCAGGTAAAAAGAACACAATGTCTTAGTGGATATGTAAAATAGGTCAAAAGGGACTCTCCAGCCACTAGCCAGGCTTAAACTCAACAGACCTGGTACCTCAACCTCCCCACTGTAAACATTTAAATACTGTAACAGTTCCTGGATTTTTACAAAACAAGATAATTCAATCAGGAAAGAAAAAGACATTGTTGAATCTGTTACTGGCATTTTTTTTGTCACATGATCTTAGTACTACCTATTCCGTAGTGTATAGTTTATACCTAGGAAATAGATCTAGGGGATGTGATCCAAAGTATCATCCTTTTTGGCTTTTGTTTAGTCCTGCAGCCCTTACAAGTTACAGGCTGGATATATAATAGGCTGCTCTTAACTATCTTTGTATTTTTGCTTTAACCTTTTTCTTTATTCACTGGGTATATTCTGTGGATTGCATACTACAGAACTATCAGCAGCTTAGCACTGAGTAGCAATGAGCTGAACAAACCTCTGGTTACTTAAAATCTGTATGGCTCCTCCCTCGAGAGGAGCCAGCCTATCAAAATCAATCATGCTCACTGGAGAATCTAGCCAAATCAAAATTGGACACTCCAATCTTTCAGTGGCACCCATGCTCAGGTATCTAGCATAAGGCAGCCTCAACTCTCACTGGAATCTGATACATTCAGACAAGGTCTTAGGAAGCCACTGAAGTCCTTGTAGTGTTTGGAATTAGTAAACCCCATATGAAAAGTTCTTTGTTTTTTTCTCCTCCTCCATTTTTGATTTATGGTATAATCTACAGATTATACATTACAGCATTGTAAGCAGCTCAGCTCTTAGCTAGCAGATATCATGCCAGTCAAACACAATTAATTTTCTGGGTCTTAATTTAAGTGATCAGAAGGAATGAAAAGTGAAAAAGCAAAACCAAGAGCATTAATGGACTAATAACAGCCACATTTCAAAGCTCCCCTTTTGAAATGTTGGCATTCAAAATACCAATGGTCAACAAGCTGAAAAAAGACTGACCACTCGAAGAACAGGAAATCTCATAAAAGTATGCTTCTCCTAATAACTTCTTTTTGGAGGGGGGCAAGTACCCCCTGCAAACCCACATGTGGAGGGGGAGCCCACTACACCACCCCCCTGAATTTATATATACCATTTCCAAGATCTCCATACCTTGGAGAAAAGGGAATACTTCAATAAATGGCACCTCAGACTAAGAATACAGATGTTCATTCTTGTGGCTATTCAGTCTTTGTATTTTTGGAATCACTCTAGGGGATCTCAGCATTTCAAATAGTTATCAAATTTCACTGTATCATAGGTAAGCCCCTGCTCAAAAAAAATAACTTGTCTATTTATGTAAAATATCAAGCAAGTAACATAAAAAGAATATGAGTAAATATATTGAAGCTCAGACAGCAACATAACTAAATTATCATATGAGTGTGCAAATGGAGCAGCCATGATGGTACCCTCTGCAATGGTCTCCATCAAAGGGCTTGGCACTTGGCATAATGGTTAAGGTGTTATCACACAGACAAAAAGTACAATGCTTGATTCTCTCTCTTTAGAGAAACTGGCTAGGCTTAAAATGGCCTGCAAAGGTAATTAGCCTGGTACTTACCTATGAACATATAATAAACAGAGAAAAAATTATTATGGTGAAAATGCTAAGACAGCTCAACTATACATTAAGGCTGTACGCAAGTACCCGTACTTGTCTGACAGCTTCACATGCATGATAAATAAGCAAAATTCATGTCTAATGGTAGCAAATACATATTTTGAGTTCTTTGCTGGAGCAATTTTTAAAAGAAAATCACAGAATTCCTTCATATATAAAACATATTTTATCCCCTTTTATCAAATATCATCAATAAGGACAGCTGTGTTCTGAAGAAAAGTACCACAACCTCCCCAATTGTCAAGTAGTTTTTTTTTGGCAAAATAAATAAAAAGGAAAAAGGCATTACAATCCACCAATATCAAATTTAAATATGTATTATAATCGCACATGTACTTATAGCTGGATACTACTATATGCTTGGTTAAACAATGATTTCCCTTGATCAGCAATTTTTTCAAATACAATTTTTTTTATTCCTAGCTGAGTAGTAAATGCCACCCATTCTTATTTTTTAAGGCCATAATTTATATTTTTCTTGGAAAGTAAATCACCTTTATAATATCTGACCCAAAATTCAAAGCAGAACAAAAAGTGCGTCATAGTATAATTCAGAATTGGTGGGATAAAACTGCTTTTATTTGGATAATTTGAAGTATCTAACAAATATTGAGGCTGCTGTCCAAATTACATGAACACCAAGAACAAAGTAATCAGAATCACAGACATCATTAGTGCAAAGTCTACCTTATTATTATGATACAACAAAATATTCCATTCCCTGACCATGTTAAATCAATTTTTAAATTAATATAACTGTGAAACTAAACCTCAAGTATAAAGACAGTACTCTGTGCGACTCCAACACTAACCTGAAATATTATTAACATCTTTTTTCCAGTCCTTCTGTTTGTAATATGTGGGCCCACAGAGCAAAGTCTCAAAAATCTCAATGTATATCTGCCCATGTCGTAAGGGATAATTTAACAAAGGTGTTAAAAACAGAATCTCAGTATCTAGTTGTTTTAGAGGAAATGGTTAATTTGGTTCAGCTCAAATGCTTGTGCAAGTATGTGAAAAGTACAGTTGTGTACATTTAACATAAATGTAGATGTTAGAGTGTATTCACTGTTGCAGTCATCACAATTGGGTTATCTGCTTGCAGTAGCCCTCAGTAGGCCTGATCAACAAAGTCTAGGTTCCTGCATCAGTTGTGGTCTCTTCTTCCATGTCGTTAGGGGTATAAAACATGCAGCCAACGCCATTACATCAGTTTATTTGCCCCAGATGTCAGGTGCCCCCCTAATGGGAAGCAATTAAATCTATAAATATACAAGTTTATACCTCCAACAAAAAAGCAAATACACCAAAAATATTTTAAGCATACTAAAGGAGAGTAGAGGTATAGCCGAAAGAAGTCAGGGGGCTGGATGAAGGGTAACCAGGACTGCAACAGTGAATACACTCGAACATCTACATTTATGTTAAGTGTACTATGTTCTTCATGTTACACTGTTGCGGTCATCACATTTGGGTAGATTCCCAAAGATAAGGTTGGGAGGAGGAATTTAGATAGCATTAGGACCAGCAATAAGGCCCTGCAAGACTGCAGTGGCAAAGCCAGCTCTGGATTTAGAGAAAATTGGCAGATGGTAATGCTTGGTTAAAGTATGTACAGAAATCCAGGTAGCAGCTTCTAGGATGTACCTGGTAGGGACACCTCTGAGAACGGCTGTAGAGATAGATGCAGCTCTGGTAGAGTGGGGTCTGATCCCCTGTGGAATAGGTTTTCCATGGTGCTTATAGCAGAAATGAATGCAATGGCCTATCCATTTAGAAATAGTTTGCCTTGAAATAGCCTTCCCCTCTGCCCCTGAAGCAGATTTCCTTTGAGGTTTAGTCCTGTCCAAGTAGAATCTAAGTTGTCTGTGCACATCTAAGGAGTGCAGTATCCTTTCCCCTTTGTTCTGTTGATTAGGAAAGAAGGTTGGCAGATGAGCGGACTGATTAAGGGCCACACTAGGCATGAAATAGGGGTTGGTCCTAAGGGACACCCTGTTTGCATGAAAGATGATGAAAGACTCCACTGCCATAAGGACCTGGAATTCAGACACCCTTCTTGCTGAAGCTATTGATAAAAGGAAAGCTGTTTTCCAAGAAGGAAATTTTAAATCTGCAGTAGCAGCCAGCTCGAAAGGAGGAAGAGTGAGTTTCTCCAATACAAAGTTAAGGTCCCAGGCAGGAGATGGAGCCCTCCTGGATGGTCTTAAATTGTTGGCCCCTCTGAGGAACTGCTTGAGCAGTGGATAAGAGAAGAGGGGAGGTTCTATGTTATAATGAGCTGAAATGGCTGAGGCATGAATTTTGATGGAGGAGAAAGGCAGGCCCTTGTGAAGCATCTCAGTTAAATATTGTAAAATCTAAGGTAAATTGGGCACTCCTGTGCTCATCCCTTGAGATTGGTTCCAGGCACAGAATCTTTTCCATTTTTCAGCATAAGATTTCCTAGTACGAGGCCTCCTTACCTCTAAGATGATATCCATCACTGGTTTACTGAGGGATGGTAAAGGAGAGATTAGGTAATTAGCCAGGCTGCTAGGTTCAGTGTTTGAAGCTGAGGGTGCAGAATCTGGTTCTCCTGCTGAGACAACAGGGTAGGAATCTGAGGTAGGTGCCATGGGGCCAACAGTGACATTGCGCAAGAGGGGGTACCAGTGTTGGCGGGGCCAGTCTGATGCAATCAAAATAGTCCTTGGTTTGTCTTGTTTGACCTTTAGTAGTACTTTTGAGAGCAGAGGCAGGGGAGGAAAGGCATAAACTGATAGGTTTTTCCAGCTGAAGGACAGAACATACACTTTCCAGGCTTGCTTGTGGGGAGTCCTTGTGCAAAATTTGTCAAATTGATAGTTCTGGGGGGAGGCAAACAGGTCTATATCTGGGCTCCCCCATTTGCTTGACAACATGTTGAAAATCCTTGGTTCCAGTTTCCACTCGTGTGGGTCCATGAGGTTTCTGCTTAGTCCATCTGTCAGTGTAGTTAGTTTTCCTGGCAGGAATTGAGCTTGTAGATGCACTTTGTAGCTCAAGGTTGTGTTCCACAATGCCATTGCTAGTCTGCAGAGGTGGTAAGAATGTGTCCCCCCCCCCCGCTTGTTTATGTACCACATAACAGTGGTGTTGTTCGTCTTTACCATTAATTGTCCTGGAAGAATGTGGTCCTTGAAGGCTGTCAGAGCATTCTGCACAGCTAACATTTCTTTTTGATTGATATGCAGGTGCATTTGACTTGGGTTCCATTTGCCCTGAATGCACTTCCTTGCCAGGTGAGCCCTCCCATGCATAGTTTGATGCATCTGTTAGGGTTTGGGCAGCAGGGGGTAGTGTGAATGGTAGTCCCTTGTTTTGGTGGCAGGCCTCTGCCCACCAAAGGAACTCTAGGCATAGGCAAGGTATGATAGGAATCGTTGCTTCTAGATACCAAGAATGTTAACACCATAGGCTTTTTAGATACCATTGTAGTTTCCTCATATGCAGTCTTGCATATGGAATTAGAAGAATGCAGGAGACCATGAATCACAAGGCTTGTAGTATTTGCCTTGCAGATAGCAGGGTTTTTGTGGCCATTTGTTTGAAGTAGGTAGTCAAATATATTTGTTTCTCTGGCGTGAGGAAAGCCATTTGGGAAGTTGTATTCAAGCTTGCTCCCAGGAATATAATTTGACAGGGTACCAGGTGTGATTTCTTTCCATTGATGGTGTACCCCAGACAAGTTAGCACCCATTGTACAAAGGCCAGATGATTCAAAAGTATGTCCTGGCTTTCTGCTTGAATTAAACAATCGTCCAGGTATGGGTATATTTGAATATTTCTTTGCCTGCAAAATGCAATGACTGGAGCTAGGCACTTTGTGAATACCCTGGGTGCAGTAGATAAACCAAAGGGCAGTGCAGAGAACTGATAGTGCTTGTAGCCTGCTTTGAAGCGTAGGTATCTTCTGCAAGATTCCCTGATTGGGATGTGCAGGTATGCTTCCTTTAAATCTAGCGTTGCCAACCAGGCATCTTTGCCTAGCATAGGAAGCAACTGGTTTAGAGTCAGCATCTTGAATTTTGGAATCACCAAAAAGGTGTTTAGAGTAGACAGGTCCAGGATAGGACACCATGAATTGTCTTTTCTGGGTACCAGGAAAAGTCTGGAGTAGAAACCTTGCCCCTTTTCCTCTTCTGGTATCAATTGAATAGCCCCTATGCTTATGAGAGAAAGTACTTGCTTCTGGGCCTCTGCCCACTGATTTAGGGGTAGATCTGGCCTCCCGCTTGGTGTTGGTAACGTACGGAAGTGAAATCTGTATCCTTGGGACACTATATTTAAAACCCATTTGTCCTGGGTAATAAGTTCCCAGTTCTTTGCATGAAGAGCAATCTTTCCCCCCAAAGGGGCAGTCAGTTGAGAAGTGCTTGGAAGTTTTAAAAAGAAGTCATTGAGACAGTTTACCATAGGGGGAATTTTATTACTCCCAGATTTGGAAGTGGAGGCCCCCCCACTGCTTAGTCCTGTGCGTACCCTGGGACTGAAGCCTGGGTGCTCTGCTGGATCTGGGTTTGGACTGAGAAGGTCTAGAAGAGACAGGAAAGGACCAATTCCTGGAAGGCCAATGCCTACTAAACCTTGGAGGTTGTACTTGTAAGAAATCTTTAACAGTTTGCATAGATTTAGCTTTTTCCTCCATCTTTTTAAGAACCTCTTCTGCCTTGTTGCCAAACAGGTGGTCCTGATTTAAGGGAGCATTCAGTAATTTTGCTTTAACATGATCTGGCAAGGATTGCTCCTTAAGCCAAGCATGCCTTCTAAGTACAGACCCAGTTACAGCAGCCCTGTAAGATGCCTCTTGTGAATCAAAACCAGATTGCAAAGAATGTTTTCCAACTTGTTCAGCTGAATGCAGTAAATCCTTATTTTCAGCACAATCAGGAATCAACATAATTTTCTGTTTAAGCAATCCAATAATATTCTGCTAATACTTTAACATATGAAGTTGGCAGTTTAAGGCCTAATGGCCAAAGTTCCAGAAGTGTATACCTTCTTACACCATCTATCCAGTGCCCTGGAGTCTCTATCGGGGGGGGGGGGGATTTTTAGCAGTAGTAGCTTTAATGCCCTTGGATCCCTGTGAAATGTTCTCAGGATCCGCAGTAGGATTTTTGAAAAGGAACTTGTGAGAGTCAGGGACCCTGTAATATCTATCAGGTTTTCTGGGAGCAGGTGGTAAAGAATCAGGGGCCAAGCTAGATGTTGAAAAGGCATCATCAACAATGTCTAGTACAGGAGGTATGGCTAAAGGCCTGTGCTGGGGCAGGAGTAAGAAAACTTAAGCCTCTTTTTAGAATCAGAGAAATCCTGACTTTCCCAACGGAAATGCTCCCTGAGGGTATGCAATGTTTCACCAAAAGAGAAATCCTCTGGAGGGGATGCAGAGGGAATATAGTCCTCTCCATCAGAATCCTCATAGGTAGATAAGGGTAAATCCTGGTCATCAGAGGAAACAGAAAATTCAGAATCCTGGTCAGAAGTATCATAAGCAAACTCAGTCCTAGGTCTCTTAGAGGGGGAAGGTTGGCTTCCCCTGATTAAAGTAATAAGGTCTTCAGCCATTCTTTTATCATTTGTTTTTTAGGCATAAAGGCCTGGCCATGCAGTCTTGGCATCAGTTTTCTAGGCATAGATCAAGGTTTAGGCCTTTAAGAAGAAGATGGTGTCAGTTTAATATGCAAGTCAGTAGGCCTGAATACACCCTCAGAAGCCGGTGCCTGCATAGCGGCTCCGGACCCATCCAAGGTATAGACATCTGCAGGTTCCACAGTTGAAGCATCATGCGGCATTCCAGACTCCGAATGGGTCTCGGTAGAGGCCTGCGAATCTGAAGTAGCGGGTATCAGAGTCTGTGAAAGTGCCTCACTGAGTACCGGCGAACTGGCGACTGGCTTAGGAGAAGCGTTGTCGGCAGCTTTAGACCACGGCGGCCTCAGCTTTAGACCTCGGCAGCCTCTCTCTCTGTCTTTATCTTTGTGTTTTTTCGGAATGTCGGTAGTTGGATGGCTTACTGAAGACATATTGGGATAATTAAACCGAGCACCAAAAAATATAGAAGCGTAAATATACCGACGACGGATAGTTTGTGGTTTAAATAAGGCACAAAACCGACAGCGAGGTACGTCGTGGTCAAGGCCTAGGCAAGGAATACAGTACGGATGAAAATCTTTGAGGTATTTAGTTATTTACTTTTACTGACATCGGTTTAGAGCAAAAAACAATTTCCCCAAAGGGGTACTTAGCTTTTAGTTGAAGACTTCAGTTCTGAAACTCGAAAAAGAAAATTTCAGAAGTCAGCCGACCGGCACTTGCAAACTGCTTCTGCTTCAGGCACTGCATAATGGCATCGGCTGCATGTTTTATATCTCTGATGACCTGATGTCACAGAAGAAGAGACAGCAACTGACGCAGGGCCCAAGACTTTGTTAATCAGGTCAACGGAGGGCTACTGCAAGCAGATAACCCAAATGTGATGACTGCAACAGTGAAACATGAAGAACATCATGTCTGCAAGCAACTGCATAATTAGAGAAGAATCACTAGCAACTACAAATAAAGGAGTGGCAAGGTAGGATTGACGAGCAAGAATAATGTATAGGAAAATACATTTACAGTAGAAAACAAATTGCTCCGACTTTCTCGGATGCTACCAAGCTCTCATTAAAGTGTATTATGGACATTTCTAGAAATGTAATTTTCCAAAAACAGATAGATAGTTCAGAGAATAAGTGTACTAGTACCAGTATACAAGAACAAAGGGGACATCCACAACTGTGGGCAGTACAGAGGTGCATACTCCTGTCACACTGCATGAACATTCTGGAGATACTAATTCATAAAAGAATATTCAGAGAAGTAGAAAGCAAAATGTGAGAGAACAGTTTGGATTCAGATCAGGAAGCAGCACAACCAACCTGATGTTTGCAGTGAGACATATAGTTGACAATAAGCTAGAGATGAGGAAAGAGTTCAACTGAGCATTCGCAGACTCGGAGAAAGCATAAGACAAGGTCTCAAAAAACTTATTTGGACAGCCCTGTGGTGGTGTGAAGTCCATAAACATTGGTAGAATTAGTGCAGGCTATGTACAAGGACCCAATGACTCAAGTACAAACAGTGTTCAGTGTCACAGAGGGGTTTCCCAGTGGGAATGGGTATGCATTAAAGTTCAGCTCTGAATCCACTGTTGATCATACTGGTGGTGGACTACATCATTAATTGGGTTGATGGGGACAAATCAATAAAGTTGTTGTATGCAGGCGATGTGGCATTACAGGCAGACTCTGAGTAAAAACCTCAGTTTTGAATCCCATTCCCCCTATCCTTTGCTGACGGCACACAGGGTTAAACTGAATACGGATTAGACAGATGCAATGGCAGCAAATGAAGGAAATTAGAAAAAACTGAGATAGAAAGGAATACAGTGGAACAGATTACAACTTCAAGTGTCCGGGAGGGTTGGTGGTGGTGAAGTGAAGTCTGAAATATGAAGTCTAAGGTAGAATCAGAGGGACTACAGCCAACTGGCACTGTTGTCAGGTGTAATGTATGACAAAAAAAATCAAAGAAGCTTAAAAGTAAGGCGTACAAGAAAGTTGTGCAACCAGTACTACTGTATGGTACAGACACCTGGGCAGTTAAGGCAGAACAGTTGACAAAACCAGAGGTGATGGAGGTGAAGTGCTTGCGATGGGTGGTAGGATGCACATTGAGAAAGACAAAAAAATAATGACATCAGAGGAGAAGCCAAAGAAGCTCCAACTGCAGACAAGGTTAAAGAAAAGTGCGTGTGCAGAAAACCAGAAGGCAATCTGGTGAAGAAGACTTTGAACAGATAGCAAGACGGCAAGAGGATATGAGGGCATCCGACAAAGAGATGGATGAATTGTGTGAGAGAAAACCTGCAACAGGTAGGCATGACTGTTGAAGAAGGTAGGATAGTGGCATTGAATCAAGAGAGCGCAACAGTGACATGGCACCCCAACATTACGTAGAAAATGGGGGGAAAGGGGACTGTTGATGATGACATAGATAGTTCAAGAGAAGGGGCCAAAAGCAATGGATAGCCTGCTACAGAAGCCTCAAAAAGACAGAAGTATTACACAGCACATTAATATACTCTATCTCACACATGTCAGAAATAATACAAGTAACTCAGGGAAATTAACAGAGTTAAAGGATATTCCATGCCGAAAAGTGGCATTCATAGAAATCCTGCTTATATAGGAATTAAGGAAATAAAGAGATGCCATGTGCCCCATTGGCAATATGGTTTTAGCAAAAAGCCCATCTAAAACACATTCTGGGTAAGGTCGGGGAAGGAGGAACTGTTGACTTGTTCATATCTTCTGAGTTTATGGGTAGCCTGCTGCTGTAATGGTTTTTGTATGTGTATGAAGGAAGCTGTAGCAATGGTAAGTTACCACTCAGAGGAAGAGACCTTATCTAACTAGTGGAACATACAAAAGCATGAATGACTTTTAATCATTTGGGCCAATACACATTTGCACCTGAGGAAAAGGCTGAAGGGAAAAGTATAATTATTTATATGAAACCCATACCCAACAGTGTGGTCGACTATAAAACTTCTGCTTAGCATGTCACTTGCTCTCCCAAATGAGCAGATGAACAGTGCAGGGTACACAATAGGTCAAAAAATCCTGATGTCATTAGTGGGGCTTACTTATGTGTTTGTACTGCTACATTCAATGAGAGCATTTAGTGTAAGAATTTATTGTCACAGTGAGGTTCAGTGCAATGTATTGCATTGTGTGAATGAGTGCTGCACTTATGAAGGGACTTTTCCATTTTCTTCACCGTGATGCAACTGTGAAGTTAGTATATACCAATTTTGGTGTGTGCGTGTTGGAGGCTTCACTCCACACAATGGGGAGAAGGGTGGTTTGCCCCCTACAAAAAATAACTTTTTTCACTATGCAATTTGCAATGAATGGTGAGCTGAAGAATCAGTTCTCACATTCCCATACAAAGGCTCATTGGTGGAGTGCATATACCTATAAATATCATCTAAGAACATAACACAATAAAGTGATTTATGGTAGATGGATCAGAGTACTTATCAGGAAGCAGTTAATGGATATGTTCACTGGGAAAGCAGTAGAAACACAAATGATGAGAGGAAATCAATAAACCATGAGCAAATGTAACATAAGTGCTATTTGAAGTGAAACAAAGAATATTATCTGCTAACTAATTATGGCATGCAATCTGTCAACTAGGTAATGAAACAGGAATGCTAAGATAGCCACCTTATTTTTATCTGCAATCAAATCACCACTGTTTTGAAAACTAATAAGATGCATAAGAATGAATTTATAAATGTGGAGGAATTAATGAGAACATGATCTTCTATGCAATCTGTACTATACCAGTTTATGTTTTTATCCCTTGTGCTGAAGAAAAAAATGGTTTACATTTACATCGTTGATCCCAATATGAGCAAAATGACTTCCGCGAATACCTAAGTGCGAATGTCTCCAACGTCGAATTCCGAATAAGCGAACAAAACCTTGCCCCTTTTTGACCCATGGTAGCACCGGTGTGGCGCATCCAGAAATGTCGAAATTCGACATACTTTTGACATTTAAATTTTTTTGCGGTTTTGGTTCGCTTAAATGAGTCGATTAAGTGGCCGGTTGACAAAGTGTGATTGACGATATAAAGGTAAACCGAAAAAAATATGTTACATTGGCAAAAAAGGTCTATTACTCATACTGGGGAAACAATAATCAGTTCAAAGTCTATTATAAGAAAGAGGAATACTTGCAAAACCAATACTGAACATTTCAACACAAGCAAGCATGCTCTGGGCAATTCATCATCATGATCAATGGTATAAACCAGGCACTGTACACTTAAAATCTCTTATCCTAAAATATCTGTCTGGTATTGGAAGAAAAGGAGTACCAGTACTGCAACATACCAAAAAATGAACCCTTGATGGTTCTTAACCTTCAGTCCTATTGGACTTGTATCGCATACTATGTTGGCCCATTGGTATACCTCCACCCCCCCATTACGTATGAAAATATTCCCTAATCTCACTAGTTCTATTCAGAACAAAGTACTCTAAATAAATATTCCAACCCCCTTTGCAGTTATCTTACCTTTAAAAAAGATTCATGACATGTCAGAGTCCTCTACAGTCAAACATGATTACTAGAAGGTTTTGAAGTGACTGTGTTTTACAAAATGGCTTAAGTTGAAGATCACTGTAAGGATTTAAACATGATGATGGGATAACTAGAAATATCACTGGAGTATAAAGCAGTCTTGCAGCCAATCAGACGTAGGACTACATATGACTACTATACAACATGACAAATACTCTGAATAGAAGGATGCAAGAAAGGTACAAATTCACAGGAGGGAATATAATTCTTGTGATCAGAATAGGATGGAGTATTTGGATCACTGCCAGAATAGAAGAACTGCCAACTACACAAGGACCAGTCAGTAACTCGACCATTTGGATTTGATCTCTATTAGTCTCAGCACCCTAATTCTAGGTGACTTCAGTCATCTAACCATCACCTCAGTGTTTACAAAACTAGCAATAAATAGGGAGTCTGACTATTTGTGGACAGCAGTTTCTTCAAATACCGCTTGTGTGAAATGTTTTGCAGAATCCCCCTTTTCTACACTGCTGTCCAAACTTTAAAGTGTTTAAGTTCAGAGGTTTTGATGATGTTCCTCCACAGAAAACAATTGTTTTTCTATATTTGCCTAAAATGATTTCAGCGAAACATTTTCTGTTTCTTTGGAGTCAGAAGTGTGGTCAAAGTATCAGCATGACTCATAATAAATGCACCCATCATTCAGTTTAAGTCCTTGTATAAAATTGTCCAAATTACTACAAGAAGAAGAAATATACTTGACCTCATCTTTGCAAATGCTACGTTTTCCTGCAGACCTCCTAAAATTATCCCCTCCTTAATTAGATTTAACCATCACACTTCAAAACTTTTCCTCATAAGTAGTATCAAATTGTCCACAAATTCAATTAGAGGATGTACTTCAAAACTCAGCCTTATATATATATATATATATATATATATATATATATATATATATATATACACACACATACATATACCTTAGAGCATTAAAAATTTCAAAAGTGCTTTGTCCACTGTTGATAATATTTCTAACACCACATTTACCTGTGATGTTTTACAATCATCTTGGTAGGAAATTCATGTGTATATCCATGCGATGCATTTTTCAGGTATATATGTTTTATGATAACAGGAGAAAATTATATGGCTATTAAAAACATTCAACCAAAAGGATCAAAAAACACCACCAATGTCTCCTCCTCTGTGCACTTGGAGCATTAAGTCGCCTATTACAAATGTTAATGAAACCAAATGAGCCAAAATGAGATCTAATAATCTAGATGGAAGCAGAGGACTTTATGAGAGATGTACTGAAAGAAATAAGCACATATGCAAACGTCAGTCTAGCAGGATGAGGAAAAACAAAGTGATGGATTTAAATGTGTTTAAAGAATAGAATGCCTGTGGTGCTCAATTAGCATGGTTTATCTAGGAGAATGATTGTAATAATCTGTTTACAGTGCATCAAAATCCTTAAACAAGATTTTGGGTGCAATATCACTTACATTTACAAACATCAAAAATAATTAAGGTTATTTGAAAATGTCATGATGAGTTAAAAGGGAAGCTGAACAATGAATCTTGCAAAGCAGCATATACAGATTTAAAAAACAATCTGAAATGCATTCTACCTTTAAGACAACAAAATAAATAAGTAGTCAGATGGCCTAAAAGAGATGTGCAAGGATAAAAGACAAAGTTGCATTTGAAGCTAGTCAACTAATCACAGGCTTGGAACAGGATGCAATAATTAACACAACAAGGGAAGGAGGAACAGTACAACCTTATTTGCAGTTAATGGATTTATAATTATACTGCTTCACTAGCTACTAATTGTCCATTTACAAAAAATAATTCAGCAGTATGACAGAAGCCTCTTCCAAATTAAGACATCTGAAGCTTACAATACTGCATTAACTATTTATAAATACTTATAAGCTCATTACAGGAAAGGAACAACAAGAGACACATGCACTTATAGTTCACTCATCCTTCCTCATACTGGAAAAATGAAATTGTTCTATTTCTTCCACTTATAATCCTTAAAGCAGGTGTGGCTTAAGGTGCAGTTACATAGATATTCTCAAACAATTTCCTGTATGAGGATTCAGTATATGATGCTAGCAAGACAAACTGAAAGCAGTAAATGCAACAGGCATAGCATTTTAAAGAAATAAAATGTCGACCAAGCTCATAAGGCTTACTTATAAATTGAAGCCAAAGCCTGTTCTAAGAAAACACTGTCAAAATAATTCGTAGAATAGCAGAATGAGTTGCAATCGGCATCACAGAAAGGCCATAATACAAAAAGTGAAAAGTCAAGGTCAAAGAAAACAAAAACTGATACCGAGGAAAATTAATGGAAGCATGAGGTGGTTAACAGAAACTCCTTCAATGACTGAAAAACATCACTAGCATAAGAAATACCTGTTAAATTGAATAAGTTAATTCAGTATGAAATTGATAGTATGGCACATATTTCCAAAAAACATAAGAGAAATGGAATTAGGTCCAAAAGACGAAAATGAAAATTAAGTGTATATATATATATATATATATATATATATATATATATATATATATATATAGATAGATGTGTATATATATCTATATATATATCTATATATATATATATATATATATATATATATATAGATAGATGTGTATATATATATATCTATATATATATATATATATATATATATATATATATATATATATATAGATAGATGTATATATATATCTATATATATCTATATATATATATATATATATATATATATATATATATATATATATATATATGTGTGTGTGTGTGTGTGTGTGTATGTATGTGTGTATATATATATATATATATATATATATATATATATATATATATATATGCAGATATTACAGGTAGTTCTTGGTCATGCAAATATACAAGGCTAGCTACATACATGCAGTCATGTCCATGTTGCTGTGTACTTCACACTGGGCTTGGATATTCGACCATATTGTGTGACATAAAACTGGGATGTAGGTTTAGCAGCTGAAGCTGTCTCTATAGAATGTTCAACCTTGGAAGTATTTGGAACATCCTCAGGAATGGAAGCAGAGGTTGAAATAGTCTGAGATGGGAACAACATCTAGTTCTTTCTGAGATCTAGAGTCTGTATCACAGGAACAGTGCTGCAAAGATAATCCTAGTACAGGAAGAAGATGCCTGCAATATCTCCTGTACTCCACACCCTTGGATTCTACAAGGTAGCATCTCTGATCAGCTCACACACACCTGTAACCTGACCAATCCAATTGAAACCTTCTGCCATTTGTATCCTCACGGTCTCTTCTTCCCTCAACTGACGAAGAAATCTGTTCAAGTTATCATAACTGGACTTCTGGACAGAATGCTTCCTGAATAATTGAGTCTTGATGGTTTTGTTGTTCTTAGCTTTAGGTCTCAAGAAACTGAATCTAATAGGTAGCGTTGCTCTGGTTTGCCTAGACACAAGTCTTTGAGCAGGTGAGCCAAGTATATCGTCACGGGGTATGTTTTTGAGATTAAGTTGATTCAAAAAGACATTGGTATTGTCATGCTTCGACCTTTCAAGTAATTGCTTTGCACTCTGCACTGCACGTTCAGCTAGCCCATTTGACTGTATATATTCAGGACTGCTAGTAACATGTACAAAGTCTCATGCACTTACAAATTTCTGAAACAACTGGCTAGTAAATTGAATACCACTTTTTGTGGACTACCATGGACTGAGAAATGACGTTTCAACTTAGCAATAACAGTAGTGGATTTTAGGTTAGGTAGTAAGTCAATCTCAAACCAATTTGAATAAGAGTCTACCAGTACTAAGTAATGATTGTTCCACTCGAGGATATCAGTGGCTACTGCTGACCAAGGTAGTTCAGGAACTTGACTTAGCTGAAATAGTTCTCTTTGCAAATGTGGTCACGTACTATTGCATACTGAACAAGAAGAAAGTACTTTATCAATGTCTTTCAGTAATGAAGGCCAAAATACTAGTTCTCTTGCTCTTCTCTTAGTGGATGCAGAACCTGGGTGACCACAATGCAAAATCTGCATATATTCTTGTTGTAAGATACCAGGAACAACAATTTTAGGACCTTTGAAAATAATGCCATCTTCCTTAAACATTTCAGAATTTGTAAGGAAAATCTTTGCACTTCAGGTGGTACACTATATTGCTTTGACGGCCATCCAACAGTAATGTAGTGATTGATCCAGTTTTGCAAAAGCTCAGTCTTTGTGTGGTCTCTCAGCTCATTAAGCCTAGTGGTAAAGAAATTATGCACTGCCATCATGTCAAAGTCAAAATTCTCTGCATCAAGCTGTTCCATTGTAATTCTGGGTGATCTGGATAAGATATCAGCCAGATAAAGTAGTTTGCCTTTCGTATAGACCATTTTGAAGTTGTACTTTTGCAATTTGAGCATCATTGTTTGTAATCTCACTGGAGCTGAATGCATAGGCTTCTTTAGAGTAGTAACTACAGGTTGGTGGTCAGTTTCAATCTGAATAGCTCTACCATAGATATAATTATGAAACTTTGAACATGCAGATACTATTGCCAAAAGTTCTCAATTTGAGCATATTGCATTTTAGTTTGGGTACGTGTTCTAGATGCATAGGCTACTGGTCTGCCTTTTTGATGAATAACTGCACCAAGATCAAATTTTGAAGCATCACATTGAGTCGCTCATTAGTTCTCACTCTAACAAATGTGTCTGCTGATATAACATTACACTTTGAACCAGTGTCTACTTTAAGCTCTATGGATTTACCATTGATCCACACTGTACAAAACATTTTGCTCTTTGCCAATAAATTCACTGCCCCTCAACTCTCTCACCAATTACTAATACACCATACTGATACATAGAAAGCGGACTTGCAGTCTACTTGATCAATTTACTTTTTTTGTGTGACCTTTCTTTACAACTGTATGGTGTTTACTTGATTTGGAAAACTTTTGAAAATGCTTCCATATTTTTATACTTGTGACATTCTGACCAAATGTTAAGAATTTCTCTCTTCTAGACTCATGATTGGCACCACAATTGCGACAGTTAACAGTAAAGCTGGACTTTGGTTTTGCTGATTCATGTGTGTACTGCAGTGAGCATTTTGCTGATTCATCCCAGTAATGTACAGAGTGTGGTCCTCTGACTGAAGTATTCTTAGAACTTGCTGGAAAGCTTTGCGGTTTCCCTTGTGAATCAACAGGGGCTTTAGCTGCTATGTGCTTAGGCCTACTTCTTTTGCCATGTGTTGCATGCTATCTCCATTTGCTCTGGAGCCTGCTGAAACCATGCTCTTGTCACTCGCAGGCATACTTGTGTTTTTCTTGTCACCTCATTGATTTGACAAATCTCAATGGCTTCACTCATAGTTTAAATTACCGTCACAAAGCATAACCTTTCTCACAGCAGAACTATTAATACCACACATGAGCCTGTCCTTTATTAGCTCATCTTTTAAGTCATCATATCGACACATTTTGGCTTTGTTTCTCAAGTCAAGTATATAATCGGCAAAAGATTCCCCTGGTTTCTGATCTCTCGTGTTGAACAAATGCCTCTCTAATGTAATATTTGCCTGGAGGTTACACATTTCTCTGAACTTGCGCTTCAGTCAGGTCTTCTCTTGTTTCACCTTGTACAACTATACAATGAGTTGTCACCTTCTTCCTGCTTGTGCATACAAAAATGAATGCTCTCTTTCTATGGCCTCTGACCCAGCTAGGTTTTGCAAACTGAATCTCTGATGCATGCATCTCTATCTCAATAAGCTGCTTATATAAAGATATTGTACTCTTGCTCAAATATTCTTCAATTCCTCTGCAATATTCTGATCAAATACAAGTTGCGAGGGCTTTTGAAATCCATTTGCCATATTAACACATACCAGTGAAGGGTTTTGCAAATAAGCACAAACACACACACACATATAGCAGGTCTTAGGCATAGGCTAACTAGGTGGCCACCTAGGTCACCGTTCTAGCAGGGGTGCCTTTCCTTTAATCTGGATGGTGCTGGTAAACCAGGATGGGGTGATGTGGAGACCTTTTGCCTAGGGCACCAGTTGACCAAAGACCAGTCCTGCACACACATATGAACGAAAAACAAAAGTAGACCAGCAAGAGCAGACACAGATGTGAAAATAAATCAGTCCTTTATTAACAGACCGGTTTCGGCATAGATTGCCTTCTTCAGTGTAGGACAAACAGAAAATGCCCTGTTAACATATGTAATATATACAAAATGTAAACCAATAGGCAAACAGAAATCATGAATATTCATGAGACAATGATAATGTGAAATGCAACAAAAGCCTAAAGACTTTCTTCATACAAAAACAGGAACTGATATTAAAAAGTCAGTATAACACCCAAGATTATTCATGAAACCTAAATATTGTGGAAAACATAAGACGTCCTGAAACTTTGTGTATTCACAATGGGGATTAATACAGAAAACCAAAATAGCACCAAGGTGCTAAATAGGAATATGTGAACATATTTTCCTGAAAGGAATGCACCAAAAATGAACTGATACCAGTGGTAAAATATTATGAACCATGTAAAGATACAGAAATGTAGGTTACAGGTTAAATATTCATCATTGTAATAGTGAAAAATAATTTGAAGATAATATTAAAAAACTCTCAAAAGACCTGACTGAAATTGAGAAGATTATTAAGGAACGTAAAATTAAAAAATTTCACAGAGACTTTTCAGACTATCAAACGGGTAGACCATTTGAGTTCAGTCGGTCTGTCCAATTTGCTGACACGAACCAAACAAGGTCAGGGCCCAGTCGTACCAAAAAGAGACCTCGATCCATTTTGAAAAATAGGGATAGTTCCTTTAATAGTACTTCAGGGGACGATTCCTCCCTCACGGATAGTGAGGGGGTTTCTGATGGGGGTTCACCAAACAGAAAGAAAAGTAATAGAAATATCCCTTTAGAAGTGGCACAAGGCATCGGGGGGGGGGGGGGCAGGAAGCACAGGAAAAGAACCTCCGAATGTCTCCTTTCAGGGTCTACTGAACAATTTTCTGAGTTAGTTTCAGCCCAGGTATCTAACCAAAATGTATTGAATCTTTCTAGAACATTGCTATCTCAGGAACAAACAGCCTTATTGAATAAGGGACTCAATTACATAACAGCTTTCTTCTCCCAAGAATATCATATTATCCAGGATCTGCAGGTTTTTGTCGTAACCTCAATCTAAAATTGTTTTTTGCTGATGACAGTTCACATGTATCGGATGAATTTAGGTTTGGTAGATCGCTGTTTCAACAACCTATGAATAAACATGTCTCCATTTTCATGGAATCTATATTGAGGGACCTCCAGTTTGAGAATTATGGTCATATTATGTTACAAAATAATCTCACTTCAGGTGATAGGTTGGCATTGGATCAACTACGTAATTAGGAAATAACAGTACTTTCAGCTGATAAGGGAGGTGCTGTGGCGGTTCTTAATACAGATGATTACATACAGGAGGGGTTGTCACAACTATCAGACAAAACCTTTTGCATGCATATGTCTATAGATCCCACACCTCACTTTAAAGAAGAAATTGATTCTTTTCTAAAGCTTGCTTTTGAGGAGGGGATTATTACTAAAAAATGTCTTTCGCCTTTGACTGTTTCAGAACCTCGTAAACAGATTTTATCTCTTTTGCCAAAGATTCATAAATCACTTAATAAACCCCCTGGTAGACCTATTGTCTCTGGAATAGGATCACTTACGGAACCTCTATCGGCCTTTCTCACGAAATACCTCACACCTTTGCTGGGTTTGATCAGGGCTAGGTTGCAGGACACAACCCAATTCTTACAGATTATCCAGGATACCCAGTTAGAGCCAGGATGGTATATGTGTACCTTAGACGTTAAGGCCTTATACACCAGTATTCCACATTGGGCAGGCCTACAATCTCTTCAATATTGGCTTAACAGGGCAAATTTGCACACACCCGGGTTTAATACCCTACTCATTTGTTTGTCAGAACATGTACTCAATAAAAATGTGCTGTATTTTCAAGGCCAATGTTATTGGCAATTGCAAGGTACAGCAATGGGAGTGTCCTTCGCTCCCATTTATGCTGACCTTTTCATGGCTTATTTTGAGGAGTACATGATTTATGATAATTCACACAACATTTATCAGGTTGAAATGGACATCTGGCGACATTATCTGGATGACTGCTGGTTAGCGTGGCGTGTGGATTTGGGCTACTTACGTGAATTTGTTGAATACCTTAATAGTAACATATGGGGACTGGAATTTTCATTATCATACGATCAGAATACGATCAATTTTTTGGATGTCACAGTCTCCAAAAACCAGGACCTCACATTATCAAGTAAGGTTTTCCGTAAATACCCACAATATAACACCTTGTTACATGCTTCCAGCATGCACCCACGCCACACTATCAGGAGTATTCCTGTGTCACAATTCATGCATATTAAGCGCCTTAGTTCTAAGGATGCTGAATATGAATCAGCCAGTATGGACTTATGTAATAGATTTGCCAGCAGGGGTTATGACAACAAAGATATAAACTTAGCCAGATGCAGGGTCAACCGAATCAACCGGGAAAAGTTGTTGGAATATAATATGGAGAAAAATACTACATTGGGAACCCCTATACGATTTATCACTACCTATGGCAGAAACATCAATATGATAAGGAATACCATTAACAAACACTGGAATATCTTGCTTGCCAATGATCAATTGAGGTCACTTTTGGGGCAACAATGTTGTTTTGCTTATGAGGCAAAACATTGGGTTCATACTTATCTCATTATAAACACATAGGTAGTGGGGGGACCACTCATAAACAACTTACATTACATGGGGAAGAGTTATTTGGTTCTTTTCCCTGTGGCCATTGTGGGTCATGTCCACTGATGAATAAATCTAAGGAATTCTCAAGTCGCAATACCAGCCAAATATATAACATTAAAACATCTGGTAACTGTGGCAGTGATTGGGTTGTGTACCTAGCAACCTGCTACTGCAGTGCTTTCTATGTGGGCCAGACTTCTAGGCCCCTTAGATCTAGAATGAATGAACATCGCAGTGATATTAAAAATCATAAAACTACTAGTGCCTTGTACCAACATACTCAAACATCCGCAGGCCAAATTTAGTTTCATGATTATTGATCGTATCACAGGCGATCGTAGTCACAAACAGGGTTGGCATGGTCTCTTGGATCATAAAGAGAAATACTGGATAATTACTTTAGGGGGCCTTTTTTCTCCTGGTCTCAATGATCACCTGTAATGAGTTTTTGTACTGGGTCTCTCAGCTTACAACATTGATGGATAATATATGTCTAGTTTCATATTATGAATATCTGCAGTTCCTCATCCTTGATACATTGATATCGTATTTCATTTTGTGGATTCTCTTCATCTATCATGATGAATATATCCGAGGTATGACAGTTTTGTGAATCCTTTTCTTCAAATTATTTTTCACTATTACAATGATGAATATTTAACCTGTAACCTACATTTCTGTATCTTTACATGGTTCATAATATTTTACCACTGGTATCAGTTCATTTTTGGTGCATTCCTTTCAGGAAAATATGTTCACATATTCCTATTTAGCACCTTGGTGCTATTTTGGTTTTCTGTATTAATCCCCATTGTGAATACACAAAGTTTCAGGACGTCTTATGTTTTCCACAATATTTAGGTTTCATGAATAATCTTGGGTGTTATACTGACTTTTTAATATCAGTTCCTGTTTTTGTATGAAGAAAGTCTTTAGGCTTTTGTTGCATTTCACATTATCATTGTCTCATGAATATTCATGATTTCTGTTTGCCTATTGGTTTACATTTTGTATATATTACATATGTTAACAGGGCATTTTCTGTTTGTCTTGCACTGAAGAAGGCAATCTATGCCGAAACCGGTCTGTTAATAAAGGACGGATTTATTTTCACATCTGTGTCTGCTCTTGCTGGTCTACTTTTGTTTTTCGTTCATATGGTTTGGACCGTGCATTCCCCCGTGCATAGGACTTTGTTTGGTATACTGCACACACATATGCCAGAAATTTATGCTAGTATTTGTAACTCTGCCCAATAGCACAGTAAGCCTCTGTATAACTGAGCTTTGCAAAATTAGACTCACTTTGGCCCTGTAATACTCTTGAAATTACTGTACTGCAAAAGTAATTTGTCATTTTAAGAAACATTTCAAATAGCTGCACAATGCAAATTACCTGGGCAAGTGGAGTTTCTCCAAATCATAGCCAACAGCCAGATTGAACCAGGATGGTCTTTATGTACATTAGATGTGTCAGCCCTGTACACTAATATACCTCATTGGGCTGGGCTTCAAGCCATTGGACATTGGTTGACCATTTCCGAACTGTGCCCACTGGGTTTTAATACTTTTCTTATTGGGTTAACAGAACATGTACTAACTAAGAATGTCTTTTATTATAAGGACAATTGTTTCTGGCAGACTCATGGGACAGCCATGGGGGCATCTTTTGCCCCCATTTATGCAGATTTATTTATGGCATACATAGAGGAACAACTAATCTACGATCCGCTCCATAATTTATACCTGACTGAAATGGATATCTGGCATTATTTGGACAACTGTTGGTTAGTTTGGAAAGCTGATGTTGCTTACCTACAGGAGTTTATGGACTATATTAATAGTAATAAATGGGGTATCCAGTTTACGTGTATCCATGATATGAATCAAATCACTTTTCTAGATGTTTTGGTAACAAGGAATACTGATGTTACTCTGGATACCCAGGTATTCCGTAAATATCCTCAATATAATTCATTGTTGCATGCGTCTAGTCATCATCCACCCCATATTATACATAATATCCCAAAGTCACAATTGCTTAGGATTAAGCGCATTTGTTCTGATCCCAACAAATATGAACATTTCAGGCAGGATATGGTAAAAAGATTTAAAACCCGGAGGTACAAGTCAGGTACAGTCACCATGGCTTGTTGAGAGGTTTCATCATTAGATAGGAATGAACTTCTGACATACAAGGATAAGACCATCCAAGATTCACCACCCATTAGGTTGATAACGTATGGATGAACGCCTACGTACTTTCTCAAGTAGTTCAGCGCAATTGGAATATTTTGATGTCAGATGACAGACTGGCCAATATACTCCAAGATAGATGTCTTTTTGTATACAGAAGGGACGAAACATTAGGGTCCCATTTCAATCATTATAAGCATGGGACATCCAATTCCATAATATTACATCAGTCTAGTTTAACAGGAGGACTTTTTTTTGGTTGCTTCCCATGTGGACATTGGTTTTGTCACAAACAATTTAGCAGCCCGAATACTGGCAGGGTTTTGACATCACATTTTTCGCGAATTGTTCCAGTGAGTGGGTAATTTATTTAGCAACCTGCTCGTGTCTGGCTTTTTATGTTGGTCAGATGTCCAGACCAGTTAAATACCGCATTGGCAAACACTTCAGTGACATCAAACACAAAAGAATTAGTAATGCTCTTTATAGACATGTATTAACACATCCCACTGCACCCTTTAGGTTTACAGTTATTGGTATTATACCAGGTGATAAAGAAAATAAGACTGGCTGGCATACTATACTGAATCAGAAAGAAAAAAGGATGGATAATCAGGCTAGGTGGTTTGTTTTCACCTGGGCTCAATGAGCAATTATGACCAGTCAATCAACTAGAGTTGTTTTTCTCATTTTGTAATAAATATGGCTGTATGTGAAATCTTTCTTTACAATGAGGAAGGCATTGCCATTACTGCCAAAACCAGTCTGTTTTTTTGCCATTACATGGATTAAATTACTATTTCTCAACCATGTTGTGCTGGCTCCTTTCTTTTGGACTGATGCCAAATGGAGCTCTGAGTCGAGAGCATTTCAGAGTAATTGCATTTGGTGAATAAACTGTACACAGCACACTGATATTTCCCCAAAATGGTGGTGCCTTGCTAGGTAATTCTTTATAGTGCAAGAAACACTCTGTAATGGCAACACTTTGTGAATAGACACACAGCACTAGAAACTTTTTGACTGTACTTCACAAAATAGTTGCACTTTGCAAACATATAAACTCTTCAAAATACATGCACAGTAATAAGCACACACTGTAAGCACTTTTACACACTTTGAGATGCTCCAAATAACTCTTTGCCAAAAAACATCCAGTCGCCTTCCTATTTGTTATGCTTAATGTGCCCTTTGTTGTCCTTCTTATATTCGTTTTGCTTGTTTAAACTCTTTTTGTGCCCATTGTACTTTTCTTGTGCTTGTTTTACTCTAAACATTCCTGTTTTGCCCTAAACACCCTTGTTTTGCTTTTCTGATAATCATTTTGTCATATATCTCAATTTTAAACATTTCTCTTTAGTTAATAAAGATTTTGTGCCTCCTGCTTGTTTAATAATGCAATCTGTGCCCTTGTAATGCCCAGTTTTATCTTTTTTATAAAATAAATAGTTTGTGAGAATTCTCATTTTTTTCTGGCTCTTTTTCATGCTCATTTATCTTAGTTTACCTTCGCTGTCATCTCTGCACCTCTTGGCTCCAAATATCATTCTCTGGAATCCTAGTTCTGACACCATGTCATTTTCCTACTTTGGACACGATAGAAGAGTCTTTGTGTGTTCTGTTCAAGTAACTTTATTATATACAACCACATCACAATAGAAGTTTACTGACTAACTTAAGTAACTTATATACAAACTAACTACTGCAATCATACATGCTCACTCTCTGGCTGCACTCTCAAAATGGCACTAGAAATATCAAGTGCCCTGTATTTATATATGTGCACACACAGCCCTTGACATGTTTCTTAAAGCTACAGCATGTACACTCTGATCTACACTGAGACAATGGAGCAATTGTCTCATGTTCACCGACAGCAAACTGAAAGTAGAAGAGAGATGTATTTACACTATGACACTGCAGGCAAAACCCTTGCATGCATGTTCTCAAAATAAGAACCAGGTTGTCAGACACACTACACCCATCACACATAATATTCACCCAATCCATAGACCAACAAGCACTCAAATGTAATCTTTCTAAACCCCAAAGACCTCTCAGATATTTCACCTGCAACAATTATCCTAAGTAAACCCAAAAGCACTCCACCGTAACACCCAACACTACACACGCAACCACAACCACTGGGGCCTCAACTACAAAGCTTATAAGGAAGGCCAGCACACTACTAAATATTCTAGTCATAGCAGACGCCATTTAAAGACATCCCAATACCGAAATTACAATACTGAACCATTCAGAAAATCACAGTCAGTTCCCTATCTAGAACCAGCATCCACCATGTTATGCAAACCCTGAAGTCATTGGACCACATCTACCAGTATGACGCAAAGGTGTAAAGGACCTGAGATGTAGCTTCCAATACTATATGAAGAGAGATATTATGCAGCTCTCAGACTGTGTCCAAGGCTGGTATCTTCAAAGAAGCTGATGCTGCAATCTGAACAGAAGATGACTTGACTTTAATTATAATTGGCTTAGCTGATGTTTTCTGGTGTCAGTCTAATGGGTAAAATATTTGTCATCATGGGAGGATACAGTCAATAGACCACATTCCTTTGCCAAAGATGGTCTGCACCTGACCCCTCTATGCTTTTGAATATTGGCTAAAACATTGCCCTCCCTCATGTTACATTTTTTAGGTAATGTCTTACCAGCAAACCTTCAGACATAGCAAAATCATCCCAAGGGAATCTAAAGGTGAAAGCTCCACTCCCTCCAAGCTCTCCTCACCCTGGAGGATACAGACATATGTGCAGTTACTGAGACATAATATAAAGTTACAGGGAGTACCCCAGCAGTTCAAAGACACAATGCCTTCCACAGATTTAGTCCAACTATGGCAGATGTAGGCACTAAAGGTGGAGGTGCCTTGATCTATACCAATAACAAACATACCTCAATGTTGGTGAAGCAGGATGTGCTCGAGTTTGAACATCATTATCATCACCATCATCAATCACTTTCTCACATTTTATACATGGGATTGGGGTGTATGTAGTGTCAGCTTTTGCCATCTCGCTCTATTCACTGCAACTGTTGTACCTTATTCGACACTCATGCCTGCCTGTTGCAGGTCTTCTCTCACACAATCCATCCACTTCTTTGCTGGATACCCTTGTTTCCACTCGCCTTCTTCCAGTTTGTCCCAAATCCTCTTCACTACATTGTGTTCGGCTTTTCTGCATATGTGCCTGAAATACCTTAATCTGTTCTCTTTGACATTCTGCAATTGGAGGTACTTCGGCTTCTACACTTGTCTTCATTTCTTCGTCTGTCCCACAGTGTGCATCCTACCATTTATCTAAGGCACTTCATCTCCATCACCTCTAGCTTCCTCAGTTGCTTTGCCTTTACTGCCAGGTTTCTGTACCAGATAGCATTATTGATCAAACCACTGTTTTGTATACCTTACTTTTCAGCTTCTTTGGCATTCTTTTGTAATACACTACGCCTGAAACACTGTGTCTGCTTGAGTTTCTCCACATCCAAATGACCACAGAATAGTCCCTGACTGTTATAGTGTTTGCTAGTGGTATAGAACTGATTTTTATACCAAAGGATACAGCTTTATGGTCTGACCTTACCAGAGAGGACACTACGCTGCTGGGGTGCAGTATTCTCAAATATTTGTGAGTACCAAGTGCAGTATGTTTGCACCCCTAGTGGGTGCATGGAATATCTGGTCCAGTGTGTTTCTGTTTACAAAGTCCAGGAGACCCTGGGCTTGCAAGTTCAAGGTCATTTAGGATTCCAAGTTTATAGAAGGGTAGTTAAAATTGCCCATTAATACAGTATTGACCTGAATGGTCTGTATCTCCAGTAGGTCTAAGTATGAACTATGCTTTTTTTGGGACATACAGGGTGACCTAGAGATTGCTAGGATATATCACGGGACTTTGCCTACAGTTAACTTCTTATTATAAAGTGATAACCTGACAAAATTTCAAGTTCAGCCAAACCCAGCAGCTAGTGCAGAATTCTTCACAGAAACCCTGTTTCATCATGTTAATAGTTGCACAGAGGCCGCTGTACCTACCAGAAAAAAAAAAAACAGAACAAGAATTTAAAAACAAACCATCCTGGTGGAATCCAAACAAATGGGTTGTACAAAAAAGGAAGATATAAAATTAAGTGGTGCAAAGCCCAGTAAGATCAAATCTCTCTCTCAAGATAAACAAACTAAGAGGGCAAATTAAGTCTGCCAAAGCCAATTTGAGGTAAGAACAGCCACTCAGACCAAGGACAGCCACAAGGTTTTCTTTAGCTTTGTCCAGTATCTCAAAGGCAGTACCTGATGTGCAGGACTGAAAACAAAAGGAGCCACACTCAAGTAGCTGGAAGACGGCGCAAATCTGATGTTTGACAAATTCAGCTCCAGTTTACCCTCCTCTCTCCCCCAATCACACTCAAGAAATATCATCAAATATATCCCCCCGTATGATCACTTTGGAGCAAGTCCTAGATGCAGTATCTAAGGCCAACACCACCACATCAATAAGCCTCAGTAATATTGCAGGATACCTCTTTTTTTTAATTTCTCCACGTCTTTTGGGTTTCTAATACCATGACGGGAATGAACCTTATTTCCAAGTCAAAGTATGATTAAAGTTAAAGTTCATGAAATTAGTATTGTTTCAATGTTTGATGTTAGCCAGAAGTGGTCTTTGCAGCACCCGAAATGTGCCCAGTAATGATTTCTGCAATTCTTATGGAGTTATGTATCTGTAACATATCAAAGTACAGTTGTAAGTCCTTTTTTATAAGACACATTGCTCCTACTACTACTGGAACTGTCTGGGTATCCTTCTTCCACATTGTCCTCATTTCTTCCTGCAAATCCTGGTATTTATGACTTTGTGTCTCTCTCTACATAAGACACCGTGGTCACGAGGTGTAGCAATTTCAATGATCAGTGCTACTTTTATTTTCATCGACTACTATACTAGTTTTCTTGAACCACGGTGGTGGTGCTGCAGTAGCATTGTCGCCTCACAGTAAGACGCTGTCCGGTTCGATATTCAGCTAGAGTGTCTTCTGCTTAGAGACATGCATGAATGGGCATACCTTCGTTGAAGGTTGTGCATCAGGGCTGGTAACTTGGCACATAAAAATCAACTACCAATCATTAGTGGACCGGAGTTCCGCTGTGGCGACCCCTAACCGGGAAAAGCCGAAAGACACAACACAACACAACACAACTATACTAGTTTTCTTGCATCTAAGTTTTGAATTGTTGGTAATAGATGATCCCATGTGATAAAAACTGTATAATTTTCAATGATGCTTTGTGGCTCATGTTTCCAGTGTTTTTCAGCTACTTCAATATTATAATGTTGGCACAATCCCCAATGCAACAGCTTTGCCACATTATTATGCCTTTCCATATACAGTCCTTCTGCCATTAGTATATCACAACCAGCAACAAAATTTGCGACTGTTTCCAATTCTGTTTTACATATCCTACATTTGTCTGTTTCTCCCACATGTTCAATGGCCTTTGTAAACCAATATGTATTTAATCTACTATCTTGGGCTGCCAATATTAACCTTTTGTCTTTTGGTTTAAATTCACCTCTCCTTAACCATTCCTGCATTCGATCCGGATAAAAACAAGGTTTTTCCAACTGTTTTCTATACTTGCAACTTTATGTATTTTCCACATTTCTTGCCTTCTCATCTGATCCTTCACCTTATATTCTTTTTGTTTTTTGGCTCATTCAATTGCTGCCTGATTTTTATCTACTTCTGGCTTGGTTTCCATTCCAGCTCGACACTGATATGCTTCTGATAGACTTGTTATCCTCATATTTCAAAACTTTCACTATGTTTTGGTATTGTGAAATCAGCAGATATGTATGCATTCTCACAACTGCAGGACTATACATGTAATCAGTTTTGAGGAGGGCCATACCTCCTTCAGAATGGGGAATTGTCTTGGTACGCACCGATTTTTATAAATCATTTGATGAGCATGAAGCACCCTTCTTGCTTTCCTCTCCAACCTATCCAACACCTTTTGGTTTACATCTTGTTCTTTGTTTTTAGATGCCAACATTGTTTTCAGTATTAAATTTAGTCTTCTAAAGTATCCCTTACTATGTTTCATTTGCATTTGTTCATGTTTTATTATTGATCCTTCATCAATTCCCAAATATGTATACACTCCCCCTTGCTCAAGTTCTTTTATATCACATTCCTGTCCCAAACTAATGTTTTCTTGGTGCTGCAGCTTTCTAGCTTTAAAGGTTGCTTTTTCACATTTATCAAGACCAAATGACATTCCTGTATCATATCATCTGAAAAAGGTTTGACTACTTGCAGTTGTGCTTTCACTTCCTCATCTAATAACCTATACATTTTAAGTCATCTACAAAAGGATGAGAAGTCTTTATACTTTCTCGTTTTCTGGGAGCCAAATTGTAGCCATGACCTAACCTAATCTGTTACATAGACAGCTTAATGGGTTAAGGGCAAGACAAAAGAGCAACAGAGACAGTCACCCTGGAATATCCCCCTTTGAATTTTTATCCCTGGAATACCAGTCCTTTATCATGGCTTAACTGCAAAACGGTTTGCCACCGTTTCATGGTTATTGTAATTTCATTGATCAGTGTAGGGTGTATCTTATACATTTCTAAGCACTCTTATCCATGAATATGGGATACTGTCAAATGCTTTTTAGTAGTCTATCCATGCCATACTTAGATTCTTCCCCTTATTATAGTTCTCCTTTTACCATTATATTTTAATAACAAATGATCGTTTGTTCCATATGACTTTCTTTTATTAGCTTTTGTTCTCTTGCCATGATTGGGATTTCTTCTAAATTACTATAGACTCTGTCATCATCACTTCCAGTGTATAGTTTATATGTCGTCGTGAGGCAAGTTTTTGTCTACAGTTTTTAGGATAGCTTGCAGATTCACTCTTAAGTAGGAGCATTGTTTTTCCTGTTGTTAACCAGGCTGGTATCTGTTTGGGGTATCCATATAAATGGTTCTTACTCCTGGCTAAATCTTTGTGTTAAGATGTTAATACTTCTAGCTAGAAGTTAGATACTGCATCTAGGCCTGGGGTTTGAGTCCAGAGCTTTTCCTAACTTTGTTTCAATCTCTCTGGCCATTACTTCATCCCATGTCATACCCTGTACATTTGAACCTCTTATTCTTTCTACTTCTTCTGGTCATTTAGCATCTTTGTTATGTTGCACAGGACCTTCATAGATATTTTTCCAAAATGTATCCAGTTCTTCTTTTTTTTGGTGGTGTTTCAATTCCATGACGACATTCATTTTCTCCCTTTCCTTTCCCTTACTACCCCGTGTTTTGTTAGATTTTCTACACTAAATCCTTCACTTCAATGTAATATAGCCTATTTACTTCTGTTGTATCACATGAATCTTTACAGATAGACCTAATTACTGTGTTGTTTTGTTTTATCAAACTATTTGAGTAGTGGCTTTCTGTAGTCTCTTTCTTTCATTGATCTTAATATGTCTCTCCATTTCTATTAAATCAAGCAACTCCGTCCATAGATAATTTTCTTCCAAGCTGAGGGTACATTCTTTGTTCTCCATTTCCTGTGGACATTCTACAGAAAGTTCCACAGCATCTTCCTCTGCCACATTCTCTTCAGTTTCATCCTGCATCATCCATTGCTCTTTCATATGGGAACTCACTGGTCTATCACTCCACAACATTGACTGCATCAGAGTTACCACAGTTTCCTGTTCCTTCTCTTGCTGTGTAACTTCAAATGAACGTTTGTACTGAATTCCTATGAAAGGCTCCAGGGTATTTTCATATGACAACTGATCAGATGTTCCTGCTCCTCTTGTTTCTCCTTAATTTGTGAATACATTGCCTTATCCTGCTGTGATGTTATCAAAGTTAGATTTTCTACACTAAATCCTTCATTTCACAGGTAATCCATAACCTCAGTTTCTATTTCTTTAATTTCTCTATTACTTATCTTCTTTGTTTTATTTTTTGTATCATAAAGGTTCCCATGTCTGGATGCCATTGTCTGTATTTTGCTTCAAACACCTTTGGTGCTGCTCTTTTTGCATTAGTTTTCCTTTCAGCTTTGCACAGATATTGCACCATATTAAATCTCTTTTTTGCCTCTTAAATAGCCTGAAACATAATCTATAAGTTTAACCACAATCACAATTTAACCACAGCTTCCAGATAGGCTTTGTGCCATGTGAATGGAGGACTGCAAAATCCCTCTGCACAAAGGTGGTTCTTCAATGGACTCTGGAAATTACAGACCATTAAGTCTTGCCAGTTTTATGTACAAAGCTACAGAAAAAATCACGGAGATGATTAATAATGACATTGTAAACATTCACACACTGGATCCAACTCAGTTTGGGTTCATCAAGTGACAATCATGCCTACTAAACCTGGTGGACTTCTTTGAAAAGGTCACCAAGGCAACGGATGAGGGCAAAACAGTGCATACTGCTTATCTTGACCTGGTTAAATTATTTGTATACAATACTTAACACTCAGGCATTGGAAATAAATCATGGAATTTGTCAAAACCTGTATGTTACATGTTGGATAACCATCATGCTCTCAGATAGGACCCAGAAACTTAAGATAGAGGAAGCCACCTCCACAGAGGTCACTCATTATCAAAGTCCCTCAGGGCACTGGGCTGGGGCTATTCCTTTTTTCCATTTAATTCTTGCAATTCAAAGCCAATGTTAAAGCCTCCTGGCTGACCAAGTTTGCAGATGACTACAGACTACGAACAGTCATAGGATTCCCCTAAGACACAAAGATCCTACAGAAAAGACCAACACAAACAAGTAATTGGTGCCAAACTCAATACCAAAAAATATGTAACAGTACCTTGGGGAAGTCAGCCACCTTAGGAAAACTGCTTTGTTGATAAAACATCCCTAAGAACAGACCAGGTAGTAGGGGATTTGGGGACATATGTCAATAGTAACCTGGCCTTTAGCCAACATATATCTAAGGAATTATGGAGAGCATTCTGTGCTGCTCAACTTATACAAAAAAATTCCAGTGTAAGTAAACACTTGATAGCAGCTTCAATACAACAAAACCTATTTAGTAAAACACAAAGCTTTTGGACATGCATCCTTCCTCAGTGTGAGCAAACAGAACAAAACACTTTCTTTTCCTTTTATAATGAAGCTTAATTGCATCACATAAGACAACCACCAATCAAAATCTTCTCCAAAACTTAAGACATTTCAAATGATGCATGAAAAATAAAACTCCCCAAACAGTTAATAGGTATAAAAACAGCCACATAAAACATACCTAAAAAATAAATTCAAACACACATGAACAGGTTCATTTTCATAAAATCATCCGTTTCTTTTTCAAAACAGGTTTTAGGCTTATAGCCGTATTAATTCCAGGTTTAGCATTTGCTTGAAGCATTACTATCCACTTACACTCATTCATTTCTAGCATATTGTTATTGTCATCCCCCCTTCTGTTTTTAGGGACAACATTTATCACGCTAACCTTAATAGTGTGGTCATCACCCATTTCATCAATATGCTTTACAAGAGGATTAGTGCCTACTCTTTGTCTAATATCCGACTTATGTTCAACAATATGCTTAAGTTTAAGTGTCATTTTACCTATATAAAGAACTGTACATTTCATGCAGGTAGCAAGGTAAACTGTATTATAAGTCTTGCATGTAGCAAATACTTTAAAATTATATACCTTTCCAGTTGTAGGATGCACAAATTCTGGATCTGTAAGAATGTCAGGGCAGCATATTCAGTTAAAACATGAGTAAGTCCCTATTTTGTTACTACACTTATTTTCTACAACTATGCAAATCCTTATAGCATATGTGTTTCTTCAAGTTTTTACTATTTCTATATGAGAAACTCGGTCACCTATAAGAACATCCCTGATTTCAGGTACAGCTGACAATAACCTCCAATTTTTAAGGATAATATTTTGGACATCCCTATGTCTTCTCTTGTTTAAAATATAATCAGATATCTGGTTGGTCTTATACCATTCATAGAGATACCAAAGAAAATCACCTCAATATTTTTGTCACAACGGATATAAAGTAATTTTCACTGTGATCCCCCATGATTTTGGTATTGACAGTATACAGAATTTTTATGTATTCATGGTTCCTTTGATAGGACATGTATTTTGGAATATGGAGCACATATTGGTAAGGTTAAGAAAATCCTGACTGACAATTGGCATATATTATTCTAGTAGATCAGGATATTGCCCCTATCTTAGGTCAAGGCCCTAGATTTGTCAATAAAACTGGTATTAACATCAAACTTATATTAGAGAGAGGTCATTTAAATAAGACCCCCATATATAGGAGCACAACTAAATGTGGGGCATGTAAACAATGTTACACCATATTTCAGGGTGATAGTGTGGTATTGGATAACTATAACCACAATCGTATAAAGTTTTGTGGAGGTAACTGTCAAACCAAAATGGTTATTTATCTAGCTATATGTAGGACCTGTTCTGGGTTCTACATAGGCAAGACTCAAAGGAGATTTAATAGACGCATTTATTCCCACTTATATAGTATTAAAAGAAAGGATGATAAAAATGTGCTCAATAGACATATTAAGGAGCATGGAGATAATCACTTCTTTAATTTTGGTATAGTAGACATTGTGCAGGTTGACCCAAGAGGGGCAGATTTTAAAGGCTTGCTCCTATATAAAGAATTATGGTGGCAAATTTACACTGATGCCTCTGTTTTACCAGGTTTAAATGATACTATATCCATTAAACCATTATTGGCCTTGAAATGATACATTTAATAAGTAATTTTCTTAATGTTCATTGTACCCAAAAAAAAAAAATTAAGCTTATTTCCTGCTTTTCTTGTTAAGTGGTACAGACTATTTGTAGGCTTCTGAGCCCCCAAGCCCTTCTGTGTTTGAGGGAAGCCTTCTAGCTTGTTTTTTTTTTCTTATAACTAGCCAGTTTTCTAGTTTCAGCACTCAAATCTGTTTCTTTGATCTCAGCACTTGTTCAGAAAAAAAAAAATTCATCTGCTTTTACTGTACTTGTGTTTCTACCTACTTCTTTTTACTTTTGCATCATCTTAAAATACTCAATTGTATTTATTACTGCTTGGCGTAACTCATTCTAAGCCTTTTGGTTTAAACACTTGGGCTTCGGACCAGTTAGTTGTTTTGCACTGAGAGGGTTTGTGGTCTGCACTGTTGTGGCAGAACAGGTAGCTTACACATCCTTCTAGGTTGAGAACTGCTGATTGAGGGCTCAGTGTCTGTTATTCTAAAAGTGTATTAATTCTGGTTTAAGCACTTGGGCTTTCAAGCCAGTTATTTTACATTAAGAGGGTTCGTGGTCTGCACTCTTGTGGGAGGAGAGGCTGGACTCTGCCCTTCTGAGCTGGGAATTTCTGGTTAAAGGCTTATAGTGCATGCATATCTGAACTGTTTCTTACTGAAGTTGGTGCGCCTTGTGTGCTGTGGCATAGACTGGATTCGGGCCTGCTGGATCTAGCTTTGTTTGTGTAACTTGAGCACTAATCCAGACATTCTCTAAAGTATTCAATGGTATTTATTACTGCTTGGTTGTAACTTGATTAAAGTGTAGCTATCATTCAAGTCTTTTGGATTAAGCACTTGGGCTTCAGACCAGTTGTTTTACAGTAGGAAGGTTTGTGGCAAGCACTGTGGTGGCAGGACAGGTAGCTTTCATCCTTCTAAGTTGGGAACTGCTGATTGAGAGCCCAGTGTCCAAGTGTATTAGTTCTGGTTTAGGCACTTGGGCTTCAGGCCAGTTATTTTACATTAAGAAGGTTTGTGGTCTGCACTCTTGTGGGAGAAGAGGCTGGACTCTGCCCTTCTGAGCTGGGAATTTCTGGTTAAAGGTTTATAGTGCCTGAATATTTGAACTGTATCTTACTGAAATTGGTACACCTTGTTTGCTCTAGCATAGACTAGATCCAGGCCTGCTGAATCTAGCTTTGTTTATATGCTTGTTGTTTGTTTGCTTGTTATTTCCCTGGAAGCTAATTCCACCTAATACGCAACTTCTCAGCGCTTCTGTGGATCACTAGTGATATCTGCATTGCTTACTGTACTTATTTCCTTGTTTCACTTGAAAGAACGTTACTGTTTGTCGTTTTTGCATTTAGTTACTTGTAACACATTGCACTCAAGTTACCTGGCACTTGCTCACTAAAGCAATTATATAAGTCAGCACTAAAAATTAAAAGCACTACACCCTCACTCCCCACTGGCCCTTGTTTTCAATTAAGGATTTCCCAATATTATTCTAGCATGTCCAAAGGTCAGTTGTCAATCTCCTCTCCGGTCCAGCTGGTGAATCTGGGAATCTTGAGGCAATGTTATAACTGCCTCATGTACACAGACAACCCTCTCCTCCTCCTCCCACATAACACAAATACTTGCGAGAGATGCAGCTATTTAGCCAAACTGGAGGCTGAGCTCTCTCAACTCAGGACTGGCAAGACCAGACAGGAGGAGAAGGCAACTACACACACCACAAAACCAGCCTCACATAATGCTACCACTCCACTGAATCAAACACAAACACACAAAGACATATTCGGAGGCTCTGAGTAAAAATTTACCTAAACAGCAGAGGCCTCCAAAGCAGAAACCCAAACAACTGCTATCTCAAGACACCCCACAAGCAACACATAAACCACAAAAGCAGTGTGCAAAGCAGTCACAGCCCTTAAGGCCAAATACAACACCAAACATACTTGTCATAGGTGACTCCATAGTCAGACACACTGACGTCCCACTCACCAGGCTGAACAAGGAGAGGGTCACAGTAAGCTGCCTATCGGGCGCTAGAATCCGCCACATAACACAAGCACTCGGGTCACTCCACGGCAAGTACAAATATGACACAGTCATTGTCCATGCTGGTGTGAACGACCTGAGACGTACCTCCCTGGACTACATGAAAAGAGACATAGAGGAGCTCTCTGATTATGTAGCCCAGGCAGGTATGACCCTAACCCTGAGCAGTATCCTTCCTTCACCAAGAATGATGCCACAATATAGAGACAAGATGATCAGCTTTAACAATTGGCTTAATGTCTGGTGTCATTCAAAGGGGATCCAGTGTCTGTCTGCCTGGGATGACATGCTTGACAAGCCACGCTGCTTGCAAGGGACGGCTTGCACCTGTCACCCTGGGATTCCGGATATTGGCTAAGGCTCTTGCCACCCCATAGTGCCTTTTTAGGCAAGGCTCAAATTCTAAACCTACCACCCTAGAAAACAAAAATGGGAAGAAACTGAGGGTAATGCTGCTCAATGCCAGAAGTCTAAATCTCAAAATGCACGCACTCGAGGCCCTTCTCAGTATGGAGAACATAGATGTCTGTGCTGTAACTGAAACCTGGTTCAAGGCTCCTGAGAGCACCCCGGCACTATTAGGTTTTACCTCATATCATGCGTTCTGGCCCCAAAACCCAGACCACACCACAAAAGGAGGGGGTGTATCCATATTCATAAAGGATACCCACACCTCCAGGTTGGTGGCAACGCATCTAAGCTCGGAAACCATCCAGGTGCAACTAACCATAGGCAAAACTGCTCTACAAATTGTAGCATGCTACAGGCCACCCTCTCAAACTCAGGAACCCCACACAGCCTTCCTGAAGACACTGGAGGGTAGAAATGTATCTCCAAACACCATCATATTGGGTGACTTCAACTACCTGAATATAGACTGGGAACATTACTCAAGCCCTAACTTTCTAGCCCAACGGTTCCTGTAGTTCATAAATTCAAATGCCATGGAACAGCTAGTCACTGTTCCCACGAGAGGAGAAAATATACTAGATCTCATTGTCACAAACATGGGGACAAAATGCTCCACACCAGAAGTATATCCCTCATTGGTGAGATCTGATCATAAACTAATCTCACTGGAAATCCACATCCCGCCCCACCCCAAACAAAAAGACCATAGTGAAGAACTTCTCTAAAGCAAACTTCACACTACTCAAGACTGGTGTGGTATCCTTCAAGGCCCCTGAGCCAGAGGAAACCACAACCCAAGCTGCGGAAACCCTTACAAATGCCTTCTATGAACACCTCCAGGACTGCATGGATCAGGCAATCCCAAATAAAACCAAGACTCTTTCCACAAAGGGCAAACGTCCAGTCTGGTGGACCCCAGCCATTAACAAACTTTACAATAAGAGGAGAAAGCTATTACATGATAGAACAAAATCCATAAAAGGGAAGTCACCCCTGATCATCATTAGTAAAAAAATACGAGCACTCATAAAATCAACTAAGGCCAATTTTGAGAGAAAAATTGCCATGGATGCAAAGGACAATCATAAGGCCTTTTTCAGCTATGTTAGGAAACTGGGTGGAAACTCCCAGATATGCTCAGAATTAGTCCAAAATGATACAAAAATCACTGAACCCACAGACATTGCCAACATACTGGCAGACAGGTTCAGTGCAAACTTCACCCCCCTCTCCCCCCCTAAAGGAGAGATAACTATCCCAGCCGAGTGTAGCCTCCCGGACATCTCAAATGCGCAGGTGAAAGCTGCTCTCTCTAAAGCTAAAAACACAGCATCAATGGGACCGGATGGTGTCCCCGGCTGTGTGCTACATGAGCTAAATGAGGAATTAAACCCGCACATAAGGTAGCTGTTTAATCTCAGCCTTACCACAGGATACGAGACCAAGGAGTGGCGTATGGCAACTGTGGTCCCACTCCACAAAGGCGGTGTCTCTACGGACCCTGGTAATTACCGCCCCATAAGCTTAACAAGTCTAGTCTGCAAAGCTATGGAGAGGATTATAATGGAGCTCATAAACAAAGATATAGGGGACTTGCAGACATTGGACCCGACCCAGTTTGGCTTTGTCAAGGGAAGATCATGCCTTTTGAACTTGGTCGACTTCTTCGAAACAGTCACCAAGGCCATTGATGAGGGAAAGGCAGTCCATACAGCCTACCTTGACCTTGCAAAGGCTTTCGACACAACACCCCACTCGGGTATTGTAGAAAAACTTACCAGCTTAAATGTAAACCCATATGTCACAAGATGGGTTGCAAACTGGCTTAAGGACAGAACCCACAGGGTTAGAGTGGCTGGCGCTGTGTCAGACTCCAAGCCGGTCACAAGTGGTGTCCCACAGGGCTCGGTCCTTGGCCCCCTATTGTTTGGCATCTACTTCTCAGAAGTACAGGCCAACATGGGAGGACTTTGGCTGACAAAGTTTGCAGACGACTGCAAACTGGGCCATAGTGGAAAGTGCATCGGACACGGATATCCTTCAGAAGGGACTCACGGAAACAGATAGCTGGTGCCAGAGCCATGGCCTGAAGTTAAACGCCAAAAAATGTATAGTCATACCCTTCGGGAAAAACAAGGTAACCCCAAGCTACCATACAGGTGGCAATCCACTAAGCACAGAAGAGGTTATCAGGGACCTGGGGACCCAGGTTGACAGTGGCCTTTCTTTTGACACTCACGTTGCTAAAGTGGTTAGAAAGACCTTCTACATTGCCCACCTGATCATGAAGGGATTCACATCCAGATCTAGTGAGGTCATTGTTCCCCTGTACTCTTCACTTATCAGACCAATGATCGAGTACAATGCCCCATTCGGTATGCATCTCACCCGACATCTGCAGCAATTGGAGAGACCCCAAAAGTTCCTCACCAAAAGGATAAAGGGACTCCAAAATCTGTCATATGCTGCCAGATTGAAGAAACTCCAGCTCTATTCATTCGCATACCGTCTGCTCAGAGGTGACATGTGCCTGACATACAAGGCCATGTCCAACCCGGAATTAATGGACATGCTCCACCTCAAAAAATCCAAATCCACCAAAACCACTAGAGCAAGCGACTTAAACCTTAGCACGGATATAAATAGGACGTGCTGGAGGGATAGATTTATCACTCAGAGACTCCCTATGCTGTGGAATAAAATCCCGGTCCATGTGAGGCAGAGCACCTCGCTGACTCTGTTCAAGAGAAATCTAGACCTGTGGATGGGAGATCGTAGGTTTACCCCGGGAATCATCTCTGTGTCACTGCTGGACAGAGGTACAACAAACTAATGGGCACATTATTTTTTCATATAAGGGGTGGCGTAAGCCACAAAAATTTGGGCTAGGCTTATAAATGCCTTAGGGCAGATAGCCTAGTATAAACCTATGAACCTATGAACCTGTGAACCAAGTTATTGACATTGGAGTGTTAAATAGCAATTTTTTAATTGTAATTCTTTATATTCTCTGTGACTAAAATAATATAATCCATATTTTTGATATATTTTTACAATTGCCATATTCTTATATATTTTACATATTTTATGGTTATTAAGCTGATTTTTGAATCAATTTTTTAAGTATATTTTTAAACAAATTATTATTATTATTTAGGTTCATTTTTATGTATGCGATACAACAATAATAGTATTGCTGCGTTAGTAAATGTGTATGTATGTCTTTAAAATTAGTAAGACTGATTTCAAACAGAATTGGTGTCAAAAAAGTTATTTAAAGATCAGTTAACGTCAGTTTCAGTGTTCTGATGAAGCTTGTATTCATACAAGTGAAAGCGCTTAACCTTTTGGAGTTTGGATTCAATAAATGTTTTTATTTTTAATACTGTCGCTTTATGAGTCATTCGCTTGTTGTAAAACGTTTTTGTGCTGCTGGTCATCATTGGTGTAATTGTAGCACTTAAGTAGTGAGTGGATTTCCCAAGACACAGAGGTTCGTTTGTGTTACAGTGGATTTTGGTATGTAGAAATAATAAAAACTTGAAGAAACACTTATGCTCTATGGAGTAGCAAGTTGTAGAAAATAAGTGTAATAACAAAATAGGGACTTTATCCCTGAAGCTGTGTTTGGTTGTCTTTTGTCATTTTCAGCTTCCCTCTTCATTTGTCTGTTCAAAATAGGGACTTTCCCATTTTGTAACTCTGTATGCTGACCTGACATTCTTACAGATCCAGAATTTATGCATCCTATAACTGGAAAGGTATATAATTTTAAAGTATTTGCTATATGCAGCACTTTTAACATAGTGTACCTTACCACCTGCATGAAATGTACAGCTTTTTATATACGGAAAACAACACGTAAACTTAAAAAGAGCGCACTGTTGGACATAACTCAGATATTAGACAAAGAGTAGGCACTAATGCTCTTGCAAAGCAGATTAGTGAAATGGGTGATGAACACACTTTTAAGGTTAGGGTGATAAATGTTGTCCCTAAAAACAGAAGGGGGGTGGCAATAAAAATATGCTAGAAATGAACGAGTGTAAGTGGATAGTAATGCTTCAAGCAAATGCTAAACCTGGAATTAATACGGCTATAAGCCTAAAACCTGTTTTGAAAAAGAAACAGATGATTTTACGGAAATTAAGTTGTTCATGTGTGTTTGACTGTATTTTTAGGTATGTTTTATGTGGATGCTTTTATACTATTAACTGTTTGGAGAGTTTTATTTCTCATGCATCGTTTGAAATGTCTTAAGCTTTAGAGAAGATTTTGATTCCTCGCTTTGTCATGTGATGCAATTAAGCTTTATTATAAAAGGAAAAGAAAGTGTTTTGTTCTGTTTGTTCACACTGAGGAAGGATGCATGTCCAAAAGCTTTGTGTTTTATTAAAGAAGTTTTGTTTTATTGAAGCTGCTATCCTATCCTTACCCTGGAATTTTTTTGAGTTTGATATTGCTGTGACAGTGAAGGTTTACCATTGTGCTGGTCCCTATTTTATTGCTCAACTTATAAACAAGGGCATGGCATCATTTATTTACATTTGTTGACCGGGAATGTCTGACAGAGCCAAAGCCCTTTTTCAGCATTGGCCCTGGCAGAAAAGCTCCAATAAATACATATCACATTTAGTCATTATACAGATATAATAGAAGTGGAATATGGCAATCAGATTAGATGCCTACAAGACCATTTTTAAGAGAAAACAGATTACATTTAGTCATCATACAAATATTATATATGTAGAAAATGGCAAAACAGCTAGATAACAGCCACTGCATTTTTTAAAAGTAGCAGTTAGTATAAAAAAAAGCAACATAGGAGTAAAGTTTTTTTTTTTTTTTTTTTTTGCAATCAAATGATACAGGATACAGTAAAGTATAAAAGAGAGAGGAATACGTAGATTAGCAAAGTGTAGTGGAGAGTTACCAAGGTGGGTATGAGCACTGGCAGATCCATTACCTTTTGAAATAGTCTTTTAGAGTTAGTTTAAATTGTTTGGGATGTGTGTGTGTTCATATTTCAAAGGGAAGTTTGTTAAATTCAATAGAGGGGTGGCAGCAATATAGGTTACAGCCTGCTTTAGATTCGGGCTTATAGTTTGTTAAGAGGCCTTGGGAAGAGCTGTGGAGGTTTCTTGAAGCAACATAGTGGGAGATGACAGAGTGTAAGGCTGGACAGAAGGATGGCTGGTAAAGAATTGAGTGTATGGTTTGAAGCTGAGAGAGAGGGAGGAGGCGAGGCAGCTCAAGCCAGTTTAAATATTGTAGAGAGAGACAGTGGTGAGATCTATAGGATTGTTGAGTTGCAAACTTAGCTACATTGTGGTATGTAGTTTCAACTCTAGTAAGGAGAAAGGAGTTTAGGTTAGTATGGATTTGTGAGCAATATGTTAAGCAGGGAAGACGGTAAGCATGAGTGGGGGCAATTCTAGCTTCCTGAGTGAGAATATTTTGTTTCTATATAGTAAACCTAATTTAAGGTCAGTTTTCCTGATGCAATTGTTTATGTGGAGATCAAATTTTAGTTGATCATCAATACGGATACTGAGGAGTTTTGAGCTAGATTCAACTACAATAGGGGTATTGTTAAGTGACTGGATAATAAAATAGGTCTTAATGTGGTTGGCTGTTTAGGGAGGAAGAGGAGGAGTTTTGTTTTTTTAGGGTTTAGGATGAGTTGGTTGTTTGAGAGCCACGTTTCCACTGAATTAAAGGAAGACTGGGTAGCTGATAAGAGTTCAGAGGGAGAGTTTGCTATTGTTAGGACTGTAAAGTCATCAGCATATTGGATAATAGAGGAGAGTGGGCAGGAGCTATACAGCAAGTTTGTGAAAATGTTCAATAGTAGTGGCCCTAAAATGGATCCTTGACGGGCACCCATTTTTATTGGAAGGGGAGTAGATAAAGTAGTGTCCCATCTTACTGATTGGAATCTATCTTTTAGATAGCTTTCAAACCATGCCACTGTATCTGGGGAAAAGTTGAGGTTAGACTGTTTGTTTAATAGTAGAGTGTGAGAAACAGTGTCAAAGGCCTTTGAGAGATCTAGGAAGAGACAGGAGATACATTTATGGTCCTCTCTGGACGGGGAAATAGTATTGAGAAAGGATAGAAGTGCAGTATAGGTGCTATGCTTCGGTCAAAAACTATGTTGTATAGGTATAAGTAAGTTTTCCAGAGAGACATGATCCATGACTTGAGTATGTATGCATTTTTCAAGAACCTTTGACAGAGGATGGCAATGGGTCTAAAGTTAGAGAAGTAGGACATCATACCACTGTATTCATCCCTCATCTGACCTATCACTGAGTACAACATCCCCTTTGGCATGTACTTCACCAGGCACATACAGAAACTGGAATGTCCACAGAGGTTCCTCACAAAAAAGAATGCAGGTCATTAACAACATGTCCTATGCAGACTGCATCAATGCCCTATCCCTATACTCTGTTTTAGACTACTGAATGGTGATCTATGCCTGGTCAAGTACATGCCAAAGGGGGTGTTGTACTCAATGATAGGTCAGATGAGGGATGAATACAGTGGTATGACGGCCTACTTCTCTAACTTTGATCCTGTTGTGATGGATCTTTTGCATCAGAACTACTTGATATAGGGACTTGGGTCTTGCTTGTGGCAAAAACAGTTTCAGCTGGAGGGAAGGGTACGTGTCTCAGAAAACCCCCTTCTCTGGAACAGGCTTTCCATCTTTTATCTATTCAAGTATAACCTGGACCAGGATAAGAAATCAGAAATTTATCCCTACTGTAGAATATTTGTATTTTATGTACAGAAGCAGTCAGTAATTTATGCAATAGCTCATATATGTCCCTTAAGTAACCACTAAAGCACAGAAAGCTGTGAGATATATTTAGGATGCATGTCTAGGGTTATTATGGCCACAATGGTCATTTGTCTAGCACACACCTATATATCTATGCATATATAATGTATGTGGGGGGTGTAAGTATGCAAAATATCAAAGCAACTATAATCCACAAAATTAACACCATGATAAACCAATAATAAAATACACACATATAAATCATATATGTGCAAACATATAAACTAGATGGAGGTGGGGGGGGGGCACTTTGGGGGAATAAAGCTCGAGATAGGCAGGACCAGCAGGCAGCGAAAACAGTGCAGGCATGGAGATACTTTACCTACATTACCTTCATTAACTGTTTTTTTTTTTTTTTTAGCTGTCATGTTGCAAAAGGACATGTCTTGTTGACCACTACATTTTCTGGGCTATAAAAAAGATCCAAGTATGATCAGAAGGAAGACATCTGGGGATGGTTATGATATTAGTAAAGTTATGTTGGCAAGCAAAACATGGGATAAACTGCCCCAACTCTCTACCATACTTGTATGCCCAAGGAAATGATTAAGCCAGACTTGCTACTGCTGCATATTGGGGGAAATGAGGTAGACAGACACATCCAAGGAGGACATGTGCATTTAAGTGTTGAAAGTTAGTATTTACATGAAGGACGTGTTTGCAAGCATAGTAAATGTATGGTGATATGTAATGCTTAAGACTAGTTTGAAAGTGTTCCAGGAATCTGAGGACATATAGAAAAAGTTAATATATTAAGAGAATAACCAAGCATGGTTATCCTTAGGAGAAATAGGGCTCTTGGTGAAGGGCTCAGTAGCACGTCCCTGTAATGCTTCTAGGCTCATTTCATTTGTTGGCGCTCCCAAGGGACTCCATTTCTCACATCGCAAAGCTTCTCGGTGACTAATGCATCTCTTACTTCACAAGGCTCCTCCTCACAGTACTTTCTTTATTCACACATCCAACTTATCTGCAGTCAGTGTCTTGTTAGATGTTTCCTCATAGTCATTCCCTTCTCCAAAGTCTGATGCTATAATGAGAGATTAACACAGCAGTAATGCTCCATGCACCCAGTGTACAGCTTGTAGTGACCTTGCAGTATATTTCTAATGAAAACTCTGGCACATAGATCCTTAGGTTGTAGCAATTAGTCTCACTCGGATGACTTGCAGCAACTTTGAGCCTCCACAATGACAAAAACATTACTTTAGGACTACATATACAGAAAATCATGTGTACTTCTCAAATGTAGGCTAACACCCCCGCCCTCAACACATCTGAAATATTTACAATTTTGTAGTTTTGATTTGCAGTTCAGTACATTCATTTACTTCTGTTCCTCATTTAGTCCGATTCCAGATAATAGTTAAAGTGCATATTTTTGTATGTCAGGTTCCCATGAAACTGACCTACAAAACAAGGCTTTTCATGATATGGACATTTTAATTATTCCTCTGATAATGTATATATAACTGCCAGTAGTTAAATGAAATGTAACAATATTTGTCCTGAGCAATATTCATCCGTGTTTTTACAAGCTGTGAATATACAGGATCTTAATTAATGTTGTTTAATAGGTACTAACAACCAATCCTGCAGTGTTGTTCAGCAAAAATGCATTCTTTATAGTGGTAAAAGGCAATAACAGTAATAGATTTTAATGCAAATCTTACTTATTTTTTCTAATTTAAAAAAAAAAATCTTTTTTTTCTTGGTAAACCAGACAGACTTGACATAAAGGATAAACGGCAATTTAACTGATGTTGAGCTTTCCTATGATAACTAACAATTCCTTTCTGTGTACTTGTTTTAGAGATAGTTACAGAAAATACAAAAAAAAAATTCCTGTCTGCACAAGTAATAACACTCAATATCTCTCATGCTGTACACTTCCAGTACAAATGTCAATGATGTTTTTCCCCAATCAGGCTTACTTTTCAGGTTTATACTATAGAACATTATGAAAGTAGCTTGGTTCTGGCAATATCATTCTAAATATTGAAATATTACACTTCTTTATAATAACTAACAAGTCTGCACAAATTTAAAACGCAGCTTGATAATTTTGTATGCAAAAAATAAGTAGACATATTATATGCAGGAGGCTGCTATATTAAAGGTCTAGAAGACCGCTGGAAGCTCGGTATTAACTATGCATCTATAAGGGAACGTCACCTTCTTTATGGACAATAACTGCATTTTCTGTCTTCCATTGTGATGCTTTACATTATGTCCTCTTGAACACATGACTAACTAGATAAAATCAGTATGTTGAATTATCTTTAACTCATGGATAAGAGAAGGTAGGATTAAATGTCCAGTTAAACAGTTGTTTGGACTTCAAGAACAAAAATGTTCACAAGAACACAAATAAAGTCTCTGGTCAGTTATGGAGATACCGCAATCATGGAAATATCAACTAGTTAATTAATTGTGTTCTCATTTACAAATGCTAGGCATTTCAGTGCTGATTTTTTGCCTTGCTCCCATCCATTTTATATAGTAAAAACTGACATGACCCTCTCTCTCTATCATGTCTGACAAATGTATACTATACCTTCATGCTGCAAATATGCCATGTTTCACTGATCTGTTTGAAGTGTTTGATACCAACTGCTTGCATAAAATCAGACCAAACATATCAGCAAATGTTTAAGTTTATGAAATTGTCATGGCCCTCTCTAAAATAATAAGTTAATTTATATGACAAGAACTACTTCCTATCCCAAACACAGTAGCACATTATCTGAGCCTGAATCTGCAAAAAAAAAGAAGTGAAATTTCAAAAACAGTAAAACAAAGATCTGTACTCTGTGGCACAGCATAACAACTTGACGGCACCCCAAATTAGCTTTGTTAGATTAGCAGCAAGGATGTTAGTGGTGGTGGGCTGGGGATGATGGTTGTAAGTGTCCACTGCCAGATCATCCATCCTGGAGGAAAGGAATATGCTCTGGTTCATCAAATGGGTGACCACCTAGTGGCATCACTGGTTGATAGCCTTGTGAAGCATAATCTTTCTGATAGGAAAAAGGAAAGGAAATTCACCCCAGGGATCACGTCAGTCACCCTGCTAGACAGGGGTCCAAGGAAGTAAATAGTGTGGGAAGAAATAGCCAGGGAATTGTTAAGGCTAGGCTTGTATAGGCCCTAGGGCCGATAGCCTAGTACCAATCTATGAACCTGTGATAGTACGCTGTTGACCCACAAAGCTGCATGTGTATAAGCTCAAATACCCCCCAAGGTCAGGCAGCATGGTGGAATTTAAGAGTGCCACAGAGAACTCATCACCCTTCAGGACATACAACCAGGCCCCCCCCCCCCAGTCAAATCTGTACACTAGGGAAGGAATAGGCCATTTGGGATTTCCACACAGGCAAAAATGGGCTGTAGGGCTCATGTACCCTGGGAATACCCCACTTTTACCTTTATAGAATAAATGGGTTGACTGAGTACTGGTGGTGCTATCTTCAGGACATACAACCAGGGCTGCCCCCCCCCCCCGTCAAATATGTACACTAGGGAAGGAATAGGCCATTTGGGATTTCCACACAGGCAAAAATGGGCTGTAGGGCTCATGTACCTTGGGAATACCCCACTTTTACCTTTATAGAATAAATGGGTTGACTGAGTACTGGTGGTGCTATCTTCAGGACATACAACCAGGGCTGCCCCCCCCCCAGTCAAATATGTACACTAGGGAAGGAATAGGCCATTTGGGATTTCCACACAGGCAAAAATGGGCTGTAGGGCTCATGTACCTTGGGAATACCCCACTTTTACCTTTATAGAATGAATGGGTTGACTGAGTACTGGTGGTGCTATGCTGTGTAGATCACAGTGAAACTGTGCTCAGGGTGCAGCTCATGCAGAATGTACTCGTTTGTAGAAGGCAAGTCTTTTTTCTTATCCCTGGATGGCAACCAAAAATTATGAGCACTGGACACTACAGGACAAATTTATGTGAAACAACTGGAATGCTTCATACTGTGGCTAAATTCTGCATGTGTGAATCAGAGCTGAACTATATCACCATGGACATTTCTGTAATAAAACAAAAAATTATGTCTTGTGCATAATGCCTCTGTAATTGTGAAGTGGTGAGTTGTCTGTGAATGAAAGTGACCGATTATGGCCTGCTGTTGCATGATTAAGTTAACCATTATTCTGGCTTTACATGGTAATGTAAATGTGTGTGAAGTAAACTACAATACCTTATGCTGCTGAATGAGAATATATATCCCACTCACACTGAAGCGTCTCAGGCTGGGAAAACAGAAGCAGCAAAATCCTGTAGACACCACCACAGCAGAGAATGAGCAAGTTTCACTTGATTAAGAAGAAAATGAGCTTTTGTTGATAAAACAAATAAAATAAGATGAGCGCTTTCGACATGAACTGCCTTCTTCAGATCGTGTAATGTAAAGACAAACAATAGTTTAAATAACATTGAAAAACCAATCATAATGAGGCTTTAGTCACTTCGTTTTTCCTTTGGTTTTTACTTCCAGTCACAATGTAGCATCAATTTACTTATTTGCATGAGCTAAGGAGAACAGGATCTTTTAATTGGTGCTTTGATGTTAGCCAATCATTTGTCTAACTAATGGTATTATATCCAATCAAGATGATTCTATGTTCTACTAAGGGTTCGGAATTACTGTTCTCTTGACAACCAATCATATACTTCACATTGGTTGTTATTTCCAATCACAATACAGCCTTAGTAAGTTACTTGCATAGATTGAAACTGCTGTTTGGCACTATAGCCAAGACCAACCAATCATATGTCCCACTTTGGTTCTTACTTCCAACTACAATGTAGCATCAGTAAACGTATTTGCATAAACTAGAACTGCTGTTTGATACTATAGTCAGAATCACTAAGAATCCTTGTATGTCAGTAAAGTTAATACTCATGTGAAGACTTAAGTACTTGATAAATATAGTTTCATCCTGTTCTCCTTAGTTTCTACTGCAAATATCAATAGATCTAAAGCAAAGCTTCCAGTAGTTTCATAAAAGCAAGCTTTACACCTTAAAATATTAAGTTACATTCTTACCTTGCATAACTAAACAGTTAGTTAGTTAGTAAGTACTAGCACAATATTTTCTAAACTGCATAGAAACTTGGTATCCAATGGAAATGAAACTAAATATATAAAGTTAAGATATCCAAAGACAAAAAAAAATGCTTCAGTTGCAAAGTATGTAAACTAAACATGTATCCAGCTCAGAGTTGCTTGTTGCCAATTAAAATTATTAAGTTTATTTTATGTTTATTTTATTATTATTAAAAGTGTATTACAACATGAAAGTCTGAGTGTTCTTTTATGTCAGTTTGAGAAAAGAAAAAGAAAAAAAAAAGGAGTAACAAACCACATATATGTGAAAATATATTGATGACCATTTTGGTCAAAAGACTCATTAAGAAAAGGATGACTTATTTTAAAATGCTCATTGGTCAAACAAGACTGAATTTGTTAGAATGTCTGCCCGCATTTGCGGCTGCAGAGGATTAATAAAGATGACTCAAAGGAGACTTATTCAGGTAAGCTATCGCACTGGAAAAACAAACTGCAAAATAGCTCACCTACAAACATCATTGATTGCCAAGGTTAGTAAAAGGGGGTCCACCCGCTTTTGTGGCTGCAGGGATATCTCGAATACCTTTTTGCAAATTTTAACTATTTATTTAAAGCTTGAAGCCTTATCAGTAGATAAGTATCTTTGGGAGAAGAAGAAGAAGAAGAAAAAAAAAAGTATTCACTATACCCACATCTATTAAAAACAACGTCACTAGTTGCAACCAATAAGTCCATAGCTATGGTATGAAAGAAGACACAAAAGACAATGTTGAATGACTAAAAATCAAAAACAAACCTTCATTTTGAAAGCATTAAAACTATTAAACAATGCATTAAAATTACTTATTGATTGTGAGACGTTTGTTTTTCAGAATTGGTTTTAAAGGGATCATATTGTTCAAACCTGGAGGACGTGTACTTCTCAAATTTGTAATCCATTTAACTTCATATAGTTCTGTTTGATTCATCATATTTTATTTGTTTTATCAATAAAAGCTCTTTTTCTTCTTAATCAAGTGGAACTTGCTCATTCTCTGCTGTGGTGACGTCTACAGGTTACCTTATGCTGCTGGTTACAATGTATTTCTGTGAAACAGAGTTGCAAACATTTCTGTGGTTATTATTTTTATTACAGTCAAACATCTGACGGGAACCAACTAGAGTTGCTGAGGGTGAGGGTTGTCATTTTTTAATGCTCATACGGTCATTATGGCTTTTACAGGACGAATGTGTGAATGAAGGAAGTTGAAATATGTTATTGTAGCTGTTTATCATAAAAAGAAATGATGAAATGCATTACTTTTAACATTTAATTGTTATCACAATCAGACATACAAGGTGTAAAGAGTCAATGAAGTGGCTATAACTGCTTGGTACAGTGATTGTCTATGGATGAAAAATGACTGACCCTGCTTTTTTGATAAGAGTAATTGGTTACAAATCTGTTTTTACAGATCAGTGTACATGTGTGAGCTTGTGTGAAAAAGTGAGAGATATTACTGTGGCCATTACTTTTCCTAAAAAAGGATATCAGAGCTCAGCAGAATAAAAAAAATACATTATAATTGCTGTTTATATGGGCTGCCTATGGATGGAAATATTTCTATAGTCATAATTAAGTTAAACAGCCATTAAACTGGCTTTGCAAAACATGTGTGCATTTGTGTGAAGACAGTTGAAATGCTTTTTTACGTTTATTTTTAAATCAGTATCAGATATCTGAGGTGTTATGTACATTTGTAAGTAGCTGTACCGGAGTGATACAGATGCCATTTGTTCAGGAAAGTGACTGACACTTCTGTTTTTATAACAGTTAAAATGTCACTGAACTGACTTGTGAGGAATAGTGCTTCACAGGATGTATTGTATTTGCTAAAATTAGAGTGTAAAATTATTGTTGATGAGGTTTCTGCATATATATGCATGGTGAGAGGAATGCTGTGTTTAAGTGCAACAAGGTAGTCTTAATTTATTTCACTTTCCATCACAGTCATACATCAGCATTGTACAAAATAACACTGCGTGTTTGACAGGCTGAGCAGGTTGTGTGTGAAAGCCTAATTGTTGCTACAGTGGGACTGCAAATAGTCTTGCCATCAAGTTCTTGACTATCACAGTTCTTGACTGTAGTTCCTTGTGTGGCATCATCATGTCATCACCATCACTGGGCTGTTATTATCCAGGTACTCTGCATTCGTCCACATCTCAAAGACATGACAGCTCTGAACTGGCATTTCTTCAATTTGCTTGTAGAAACCCTTGCAGTGTGTGTGTGTGTGCGTGTGTGTGTATATACACATGCAAGTGTGTATGTGTGTGTGTGTGTGTGTGTGTGTATACACATGCAAGTGTGTGTGAGAGAGAGAGATTGTGTTTGTGTGAAAATGTGAAGAAAATAATATCACTGATTCTGTCTCCCTTCCACAAAGTACGGGGGTACATACACAGCTGCTATCAGACATAGGTGCATGACATGTCACTCTACTCATACTCCCAAAAGATCCCTGCCTGAATTTAAGTGGCCTCCTCAGAGGTGAAACAGAACGTTCAGACAGAAAGTGTCCTTTCGGATAGCACTAAAAAGGTAAGCATGTAAAAACAATTTATGCATATTCACAAGCATTTTTCTAACAGTTTAGTGGAAACTACTATTTTATCAGCTTTGAAGATCAAGCCTTGGGCAGAACCCATTTCTTTTCTTTAAATAATCAAAATTGGTTTCTTTCCTTACTTGTGATTTTTATTCAGGCCATTGCTATAACAGTAGCCTTGGAAAACAGCTCTAAAATGCCCCTCGAAACATCTAGAAATATATGGCTTGTGGGAAGACAGTAACTAACCCTACATCCCTGGTTGAATTCAATTACTACAGTTCAGTCTTTGGCAGTTTAGAAGCATTGAAAAAATAGAGCAAAAAGCTGAAGAGCAAGGCAAAGTGACCATGAACGTCTTTCACTGGACATGAATTTTGATCAGACCATCAGTGAATCAAAAAGTTCACAGGTAGTTACAGATGTGCAGTCAAGAAGACCAGCAAAGAGCCAAATTTTCCTAACTGCCCCACGGCATTATCTACTTAAGTGACTTGATCAGAGTCACACAGCATGCAAATGCAGGCTGAAAGAATCAAATCTAGGACTACATGAAACAGCTCAACAACAACTCTGAAGCTTGATTGTCTGTGCTAACTATAGTTAGAAAAATGCATCTCAGAGCTACTAGAACCCTATGGCTACAGGATAATAACAGCCCCTAAAGCCTCCTGATTGTATTACAGTAACCAAGGAGGCAAAAACATGAATCAATCTTTGCCATTTAGAGTGCGTTGAATGGAAGGAAGAAAAAGATGTAGACTAAGGCACGATATGAAAACAAAATTACAAACAGAAGTAATATGGGTGGTATTAGAATGTAGAGTAAGGCAAGATGTGAAAAGAAAATTAAACACAACAGAAGTAATCTGGAGGTATTAGAATGTAGGTTAAGGCAAGATGTGAAAAGAAAATTAAACACAACAGAAGTAATCTGGGGGTATTAGAATGTAGAGTAAGGCAAGATGTGAAAAGAAAATTAAAAACAACAGAAGTAATCTGGGGGTATTAGAATGTAGAGTAAGGCAAGATGTGAAAAGAAAATTAAACACAACAGAAGTAATCTGGGGGTATTAGAATGTAGAGTAAGGCAAGATGTGAAAAGAAAATTAAACACAACAGAAGTAATCTGGGGGTATTAGAATGTAGAGTAAGGCAAGATGTGAAAAGAAAATTAAACACAACAGAAGTAATCTGGGGGTATTAGAATGTAGAGTAAGGCAAGATGTGAAAAGAAAATTAAACACAACAGAAGTAATCTGGGTGGTATTAGAATGTAGAGTAAGGCAAGATGTGAAAAGAAAATTAAAAAACAACAGAAGTAATCTGGGGGTGTTAGAATGTAGAGTAAGGCAAGATGTGAAAAGAAAAATAAAAAACAACAGAAATAATCTAGGGGGTATTAAGGCAAGATGTGAAAAGAAAATTAAAAAACAACAGAAGTAATCTGGGGGTATTAGAATGTAGAGTAAGGCAAGATGTGAAAAGAAAATTAAAAACAACATAAGTAATCTAGGGGGTATTAGAAGGCCAGATCAGAGGGAAAATGGACTGTGGGAAACTCTTGTGAAGTCCAGGGAGGAAGCAGAGTGTAGAGGGTCAGAATTGTCAAGCAGTTCATTGCCAAGGTCTCCAGTTCACTGGCAGCTGTCTCCATGTCTGTGATCAGTTTCTTATAGAATCCTCCATTGGGATCTGTGACTGTTTTTCCATCCATGAAAAATTCACCAGTCTGTGTCCTCCTTTTTCTTCTCAGAAGAAATGGTTCCTCAAATACTTAGTTAAATTAACTAAGCATTCATTAATTGTTAGGTAAGACTCATGGGCATGATGTATTTCCAATGACATTCTTTACCTTGATTATAAAATACCACTACATGTCAGGTAGAGAAGCACCCTTGCAACCTTCAAGGCGAGCTGAGATAATTGGATGGGAAGTATTCCCCTGCTCTATTCTGTATTGCCTTCCTTTAGGCTGGAAGGGTCACTTGGCTATGGGCTATTAGATAGGCTGGCTATGGTCTTCAGACTGACTGGAATGAGGTGTGGAGGAATGTTCAGGAATTACTAGACATGCTGTGGGAAATAAGTAAGGCAAGAGATAAGTGATGCATATATGGAGGAGCAACTGTTTAGTATATACACTGATGGTGCATATATCCATATATGACAGAGTGACAGGTTTACGCAACAGAAAATGCAGAACCACATTTGCTCTCTTTGAATCCAGCTTGCAGAGACCATGTTTTATCCAAAATAATAGGAAAAGAAAATGTAGATACCAATAAGTAAAATGAAAGAATGGGGTTTGAAGAAACAGTTGTAGCAAGTATGCATGACATTAATAATGGTAGAAACTACATACGAGACTATGTATGAGGCAGCAACTGAATCGAATCAGATACAGATTACTGTTTAGTGTCTGGTACATGGCAAATAAGTAACAGATGCAATGCTATTAAATTTAATTTTATATCAGATGGTATTTATGGGTTTGCTGTTTTGGAAATAAAAAGAGCAGATAATGGTTTATGGATATTTAATTTTAAGTTTTGAGAAAAAAAAATAAATAAATAATAGTTTCAGATGTTTTGCTGAAGAGGTTAACCTTATGAAACATTTTTGTTGCAAAATCATCATCATCCTAAGCCCATCATCAGCCCTCTTTTTCCCATTTTTTCTACACTACATAGGGTCAGGGTATTGTGTTAACTGTCACCCAATCTCTCGAGTCAGTGCCACACTCCTGCCTTCTTTAACACTCATGCCTGACTGTCACAGAACTTCTTTCACACAATATATCCACCTCTTTCCTGGACATCCTTGCTTCCTCTTACCTTCTTATTGTCTGTCCTAAATCTTCCTCATCAGATTGTCTTCTGCATGTGTCCAAACAAGCGTAATCTGTTCTCTTTGATCTTTTCTACAATTGGAGCTACTTTGGCTTCTGCTCTTGTGTCCCCATTTCTTCATCTGTCCCACAGTGTGCATCCTACCACCTTTCTCAGGTACTTCATTTCCATCACCTTTAGCTTCTTCAACTGTTCTGCCTTTACTGCCCAGGTTTCTGCACCATACAGTAGTACTGGTTGCACCAATGTCTTGTACACCTTACATTTTAGCTTCTTTGGAATTCTTCTGTCATAGACTTCACCTGACACTCTATACCAGTTGGCTGCAGCCCCTCTGATTCTAGCTTTGACCTCTTAATTCAGCCTTCCCTTCTCCTCAACCACCCCTTCCAGATACTTGAAGCTTTAACTATCCATGCCCATTTTAGCAACATTAGTCAACATAACTAAATCACAGAGACATATTTTACACAGTTGAGTGGCTAGCCCTGCCACAATGCACAGTCTGTGATCCATGTTCTATCTTGAGGATACTGCACACCACAGTAGATGCCCAAACCAGTTGGTCTTTACAACACTTTCCCCCATAAGGCACCATGTAGAGTCTGTGCTGCTGCCCACAGCTCCGTTCATTGGTGAGTTTGAGATGGAGACAATCAGCATGCTTTTTTGATGTGGGAGAAACCCCAAGGAGCCACAGGGAGAATATGCAAACTCCAAACAGGCATTGGTCGCAGGTCAGGATCGAACCTTGTACATGGGAGGCGAAGATGTTAACCATTATGCCAACTGGTCCATTATTAAAGTATTTTAACAAAGTCAGAGTATTAATAGGAATTAGTAGGTAGATGCAATAAGAATATTATGACAGAGTAGAAAAAAAATGTTCAATTACATAATTAGCTAGACAGGAGGATGAAAGGATGAGACCATCAAGGATTTGGATGGAAAGTTTAAAAAACGCAGAAAAGTATATAACTAGAAAATATGGACATTTGAATAGTTTGTTAAAGTGGAAGGCATTATTAAGCAAAGAAACATGAACTTTCTCCCACAAAAATAAAGTACATATCCCAAAAATGTAATGTAATGTTAGCTGCCAGAAAAGAAAAACAGGATGATGACAAATAGCCTTGGTGGAACAGAGAAGTTATTGTGTATCTAGAAAAGTGATTTTTTTTAATTTTATTTTGTTAATTGCGTAAGTAGACTGGTCACAGACCACTTTCAGTGAGGGCGTAGGTCAATGTGGCATGAGAGTGTAATAAGTACATAGGTTAATAAACATTCATGCATACCATAAACATAAATTGTATAATTTAAAAGAAAGCATGCAATACATTTTATATAACCAGCTGGATGGAAAGAAGAGTAAAATGGAGTTAACTGGTTAAGTAATAACGAATGCAATTAGAGAAGGTAAAAATTGTCAAGTAATGCAGGTCAGTGGCTGAACCATATCAATTAGGCAATGTTCTGTTGTGGTTTATGAACATAATAGTAACTAGAGGGAATGATGACCTTGATGACTTAAACATGACCAGAAAATTTAAGAAACTGGAGAGAAATGCTATTATTTAACATAGATTTTTAAGTTAGTAAGAGCAACTATTAATATAAACAGATTAGTTAACATACAACTGGATAGTATTGCTAAAAGTTATATGAGGGAATTGAACATAAGAATCCACCACATCTAACATCAGTGTTGAAAGATTTAACTGAAGAAAGAAACATTGGGACAATAGAAGGTTGCACAATTTTCTGTTCAAGTATTTGCTGGAGTTGGGAATTAAATAAAACCTAATAGGCATGATTACCAAACTGTACACAGGTAGCAAAGGTACACTATCGTTTAATGATTACATTGGCCTGAGTTCCTGTGTAGAAGAGGGATCAAACAGAGAGTCCTTTAAGTCTTCTGTGTATTTGTTAAATTAATTGTTCTTTAAAATATAGATAAGACTAGTCAGTTTCAAACAGTATGTCTGATTAAATACAGTATATGGTAATAAACTAGCATAGGTAAATGACAGAAATAAAATAAAATGCCTACAAAACAGTGATGGCATTGCATTTATGTTAAACTGTATAAATATAAAACAGATGATTTGGTTGTAGGCTATATGTCTATATCGATGGTGAACTTTTTTTTTCAAAAAAGGTAGTGGAGGTTCTTTGAGTGTTTGTCACAGATACTAACATATATTAAACATCGGAACAGTGTTTAGATATGTGTGAGTCAAATCATAGAACTTGGCATGGGCATCATATTAGAATAAAAGCATTTGCTTAGAGCACAGTTGTAATCAGTTTTGTCTTGTATTTGTCTTTTTGGCTTAAGCACTAGGAATGCATCTAGACTACTGAAGCTGTGTTTTACAGATTTTTTAAATACCATCTGAAAGCTAGTGTGTACATATATATATATATATATATATATATATATATATATGTGTGTACATATATATATATATATATATATATATATATATGTGTGTACATATATATATATATATATATATATATATATATATATATATATATATATGTGTGTACATATATATATATATATATATGTGTACATATATATATATATATATATATATATATACATATACATATATATACACATATATATATATATATATATATATATATATATCTATATATATATATATATATATATATATATATATATATATATATATATATACATACATACATATACACACACACACCTGTTGGAAAAGGTAATCTTTATGACATTATTTCTTTTAATTTCCTTTATTTATGGGCTTAAGTTCAATAACTGAAAAAGTCAAAAACTGAAAGGTAAGAATTTACTAATTTCAAATCATACAAAGGATAAGCTTTGTGTTTAAAGTGTGGAGTTATAAACTTGCGGAATATTATTTGTATATTAATAGTACATAAGAAAAACATATGATAGTAGGACAGGAAAATGGCACAATATTATCTCTGAAAGCCACTGGAAGGAAAGAAAGAAAAAAGAACATCTACATTTTCATAACTAAAAAAGGATGGCTTGTATGTATGAGATGCTGCCTGCCACTCTGGCTGGTGGCCACTACTTGTCTATAACTTGTGCCAATAGCTTTAATACTTTCTATTTAACAATTTCAACACATACTTGTTTTCTGTATTACTCAGAAAAAAAAGACCGTTGGGATAAGCTATGTGTTGAAATTTTTGGAGGTCACCTGTGAGGTCAAGACTTAAACCTTGCCTGTGGACCTGCTGGAGAGACAGACATGTATACCAGAGAAATCAGTGCGTCTGGAACAGGCTCCCCATCCATGTGAAGCAGAGTTGCTCTCTAACCAACTGAAGTGCAACTTGGACAATTGGGTGGGGAATAGGGAATTCATCCCTGGGTTGGCACCTATGTCTCTAATAGACACAAGCAACCTGTAAATGTCATCTCCCAGGCCCATGCTTACATTTATCAAGGGTACCAGAACTTGTTAGAGATTTGTGATGCATGGTTAAGCCTAAAAGTGCCCTTGTAGTTATTAGCCTAGTAAAATCCTATAAACCTATGAATCTAAGAATAAAGATGCTAGTAAATCATTTGGGTTTGTCTGTCTGAACGCTGTAGCAACCAATGGATTGACAGATGTTGCCTTTGTGTTTAGCAGGTGTGGCAAACTTGAATTCATACACATCTTTGGAATTCACAAGTTGTGAATTCTATCCACGATTGGGAATCTTAAATTTTTATTTTAAGGTTAGCTGATCTTCTGTGGATAATGAGAAAATAACCTCAAAATGGGGTTTTCATCCCAGCTTTATGTTATTACAGAGAACATCACCTGGAAGGTGCATTGAAGCTTTGACTGACATCAATGTAAGTACATTAAGCAAGGATGAGTTTTTGAAGTCTCACTATGGACTGACGTACACTGCTTATTCATCACTGAGAAGGCCTAGTCATCCCCTACAAAGTCCGTCTTTTCAAGATATGACTGAACAATAATGAAGGTGATGTGCAGAATCATATTATTTTGAATTTTGTAGTGAAACCAATTTTTTCTGACTGCAAATAAGAGTGAGATAGTTTGCAGGGTGGGAAGTTCACTCCTAGAAATACATTATGCACCTAGTACACTATAAAAATCGAACTTTAAAATATGTACTATAAAACAATAAAACAGTAGGTAGTCCACAGTTGAGTTAAAAATGGAATATCCTTTATTGAAACACACAAACAAGCAATCCTAGTTGAGTATAATGAAAAGCACTAAAGACAGCTTTTCTTATATTATATATTTTAATTTGTCGCTAGCTTTTTAATTTCAGTTCTAAGGTAGCACAGTCTTAGTTTACACTATGGTGTTAAGTTGAAGGGGGAACTTGGTGAAAGGAAGGAGTTTAATGCTTTTATTGCTCTTAACAGAGCCACCCTCTCTAACCACTCCCTTGCTCCAAATAACCTGATTATATATAACTAATGAATGTTTTTAATGCTTTCCATTATACTTAACTAGGATTGCTTGTTGTGTGTTTCAATAAAGGATATTCCATTTTTAACTCAATTGTGAACTACCTATCATGCATGCTCCTGCACATTGATGACATTGCAGGATACGCTAGTGATGCACAATGATGTCAGCATTATTGAAAAAATTGTAAATAAAAAGAAAAACATTGTGATTTGAAGGGTACACTCAAATTCTTGGCACCCCATTATTTTAGCCTCAAACCAGAAAATTCCGAAGAATTTGGTACGGTTAACAGGTATGCACAGCAGTGACCATAACATGTGAGAGCAGAGACTTATTTGACTTATGTGTGTCCATTATTAAGAAGTAGGCCTCAAGCATCAAACATTCACACCATCATACCTCTCAAAAGTAATGACGGTCACTGCATGCTCTCAGTTTAGCACCATACGTTTAAGAATTTAGAAAATAATTATACAAATTTCAGTCTCAGTCTCAGACTTCACAAACATCACAAGACCATTAACAAAAAAGATGGAAAATGTTTGATGCTCGTTATGCCTGTGCATTGGCCAAGTAATCAAGGAGCCTCAATCCTCACCACTAGCACCAGTGAGGGGCTTCCACATTGAGAGGATAACAAGTACACACACAGTAAAGTACAATTTCCTTTAAGAGCACACAGAGATCACAGTCAGTCTCGGGCTGGTTTCTCCCTTTTTCTCCAGATCCCAGTAAGACTCCCCCCACTGGCACAACTATAGGGTACAGATCTCAGCTGAGTGGTCAAGCCAAAACCCCCAGCACCCTCTCTGTCCAACCAGTGCTGTGTGTCCCTGCCCAAGTAGCTGACACACACACATACTTTGAGATATGAATTATATACAAACACACAGACACTGTGGGGGAAGGCTGGCGCAGGTTCTCCAGCTATGCACCCATCTGCCCAAACTATAAGGTAGTACGAACTGCCACCAGCAACCCTTATCAGCTACTATAAAGGCCCTTAAAGGGTGTCCAATTCTACTGTGTAATGTTATTATTATCCACAGTTGGTAAGTGTGACAAGACTTGAAGGCTATTTAGTAGTGGCATATACAGTGTCACCAAATAATGCAAGTACTCTTAAGAGCTTAAATAAATATCTCTACACACAAACCAGCCACAGTTAAAAGGTTTAAAATATTTAATAATAAATAATAAAAACACAAGACATAACTCGTCAATTCAACACAGTGATGGAGAGTTCAGAAATCACAGGAAAATACTTTAAAACAATATTGTAGGACATTCTGACATAAATATAGAAAACAGCTAGACTAATCTGGCTACATTTCTATCTCCAAGAGAAATACTAAAATCTGAATAACTTTACTTACACAGCAAGAAACAATGCTAGTGAGTTGTTAGGTCTGAAGACAAATACAAAATGCTATCCTTACCTTCTGAGATAGCTCATATTGATAATACACATTACTGCGGACTCATTTCAGATTACATCATTCTTGTTACATCTGCTTAAGTTTCTCAGGCTCACAGAAAGTACAGTTGTGTACACTTGCCATAAATGTAGATGTTTGAGTGTATTCACTGTTTCAGTCATTACATTTGGGTTATCTGCTTGCAGTAGCCCTCAGTCGGCCTGATTAACAAAGCCTTGGGTCCTGCGTCGGATGCTGTCCCTTCTTCCATGATGTCAGGTCGTTAGGGGTATAAAACATGCAGCAGACACCATTACATCAGTTTTTCTTGCCCCAGATGTCAGGTGCCCCCTAATGGGAAACAATTAAATCTATAATTACAAGGATATACCTTCAAGAAAAATCAAATACACCAAAAAGCTTTTTTAAGCACAGTAAGGGAGAGTAGAGGTATAGCCAAAAGAAGAAAGGGGGATGGAGGGAGGGTAACCAGGACTGCAACAGTGAATACACTTGAACATCTACATTTATGATAAGTGTAGACAACTGTACTATGTTCTTCATGTTTCACTGTTGCAGTCATTACATTTGGGCAGATTCTCAAAGCTAAGGTTGGGAGGAGGAATTTAAATAGAATTAGAACCAGCTATAAGACCCTGCAAGACTGCAGTGGCAAAGCCAGCTCTGGATTTAGAGAAAATTGGCAAATGATAATGCTTGGTGAAAGTATGTCCAGAACTCCAGGTAACAGCTTCTAGGATGTCCCTGACAAGAATGCCCCTAAGAAAGGCTGTGGAGGTAGATGCAGCCCTGGTTGAATTTGGGTCTGATGCCCTGTGGGATAGGTTTTCCATGGTGCTTGTAGCAGAAACGAATGCAGTGGCCTATCCATTTTGAAATGGTTTGCTTTGAAATAGCTTTCCCCTCTGTCCCTGCAGCAAATGTCACCAGCAGTTGTTCAGATTGGCTTTGAGATTTAGTCCTGTCCAAATAAAATCTATGTTATCTGTGCACATCTAAGGAGTGCAGTATCTGTCCCCCTTTGTTCTGAGGGTTAGAAAAGAAGGTAGGCAAATTAATGGACTGATTGAGCCACACTGGATACCATCTTGGGCATGAAGGAGGGATTGGTTTTGAGGGACACCCTATCCACATGAAAGATGAGGAAAGGCTCCACTGCCATAAGGGCCTGTAATTCAGATACCCTTCTTGCAGAAGTGATTTCTAAAAGGAAAGTTGTTTTCCAGGAAATTAATTTTAAATCTGCAGTAGCAGCTGGCATGAAAGGAGGAAGAGTGATTTTCTCCAAGTCAAAGTTAAGGTCCCAGGCTGGAGTTGGAGCTCTCCTGGGTGGCCTTAAATTTTTGGCCCCTCTGAGGAATTGCTTGAGCAGTGGGTGAGAGAAGAGGGGAGGCTCTGTGCTGCAATGAGCCAAAATGTCTGAGGCATGAATTTTAATGGAGGAAAAAAGGACAAACCCTTATGAAGCATCTCAGTCAAGTATTGTAGAATCTGAGGTAAATTGGGCACTGCTGCGATCATCCCTGGAGATTGATTCCATGCACAAAATCTTTTCCATTTTGCAGCATAAGATTTTCTAGTACTAGGCCTCCTTGCCTCTAAAATGATATCCATCACTGATTTACTGAGGGATGGTAAAGGAGAGATTAGGTAATTAGCCAGGCTGCTAGGTTCAGGGTTTGCAGCTGAGGATGCAGAATCTGGTTCTCCTGCTGAGACAACAGGAAAGGAGTCTGAGGTAGGTGCCATGGGGCCAAGCGTGACACATTGCGCAAGTGGGGGTACCAGTGTTGGCGTGGCCAGTCTAGTGCAATTAAAATCATCCTTGGCTTGTCCTGTTTGATCTTTAGTAGTACCTTGGAGAGCAGAGGCAGAGGAGGAAAGGCATAAACTGATAGGTTTATCCAGTTGAAGGATAGAGCATCCACTATCCAAGCTAGCTTGTGGGGAATCCTTGTGCAAAATTTGTCCAATTGATGGTACTGGGGGAAGGCAAACAGGTCTATATATGTGCACCCCCACTTACTTGTCAACATGTTGAAAATCCTTGGTTCCAGTTTCCACTTGTGTGGGTCCATGAGATTTCTGCTTAGTCCGTCTGTCAGTGTATTTAATTTTCCTGGCAGGAATTGAGCTTGTATATTCACTTGGTAATTCAAGGCTGTGTTCCAGAATGCCATGGCTAGTCTGCAGAGGGAGTAAGAATGCGTACTCCCCTGCTTGTTTATGTACCACATGAGCATTCTGTACAGCTAACATTTCCTTTTGATTTATGTGCAGGTACATTTGACTTGGGTTCCATTTGCCCTGAATGCACTTCCCTGCCAGGTGAGCCCCCATGCATAGTCTGATGCATCTGTTGTTAAGGTTTGGGCAGCAGAGGGTAGAGTGATTGATAGTCCCCTGTTTTGGTGGCAGGCCTCTGCCCACCAAAGGAACTCTAGGCATAGGCAAGGTATGATAGGAATCATTGCTTTTAGATCCTGTGAATGTTGACACCATAAGCTTTTGAGATACCATTGTAGTTTACTCATATGCAGCCTTGCATATGGCATTTGAAGAATGCAGGAGGCCATGAACCCCAAGGCTTGCAGTATTTGCCTTGCAGATAGCTGGGTTTTTGTGGCCCACTTGTTTGAAGTAGGTTGTCAATTGCATCCGTTTCTCTGGCGTGAGGAAAGCCATCTGGGAAGTTGTATTCAAGCTTGCTCCCAGGAATATAATTTGTTGACAGGGTACCAGGTGTGATTTCTTTTCATTTATGGTGTACCCCAGACAAGTCAGCACCCTTTGAACATAGGCCAGATGATTCAAAAGTATGTCCTGGCTTGATGCCTGAATTAGACAATCGTCCAGGTATGGGTATATTTTAATATTTCTTTGCCAGCAAAATGCAATGACTGGAGCTAGGCACTTTGGGAATACCCTGGGTGCAGTAGATAAGCCAAAGGGCAGTGCAAAGAACTGATAGTGCATGTAGCCTGCTTTGAAGCACAGGTATCTTCTTGAAAGACTCCCTAATAGGGATGTGCAGGTATGGTTCTTTTAAGTCTAGTGTTGCCAACCATGCATCTTTGCCTAGCATAGAAAGCAGCTGGTGAAGAGTAAGCATTTTGAATTTTGGAATCACCAGAAAGGTGTTTAAAGTCAAAAGGTCCAGGATAGGATGCCATGTATTGCCTTTTCTGAGTACCAGGAAAAGTCTCGAATAGAAACCTTGTCCCTTTTCCTCTTCTGGTACCAACTGAATAGCCCCCATGCTTAAGAGAGAGAACTTGATTTTGGGCCTCTGCCCACTGATTTGTGGGTTGATCTAGCCACCCACTTGGTGTTGGTAATGTGTGGAAGTGAAATCTGTATCTTTGGGACACTATATTTAAAACCCATTTGTCCTGTGTAATGAGTTCCCAGTTTTTGGCCTGCAGACCAATCATTCTGCCTAAAGGAACATTCAGTTGAGAAGTGCTTGGAGGTTTTAAAAACAAGTCATTGAGACAGTTTTCCATAGGGGGGAGTCTTACTACTCCCAGATTTGGGTTTGGAAATCCTCCACTGCTTAGTCTTGTGTGTCCTCTAGGACTGAAACCTGGGGTTTCTGCTGTGTCTGGGTTTGGCTTGGGAAGACCTGGAAGGGGCTGGGAAGGACCAATTCTTAGAGGGACAGTGCCTACTAATTCTAGGAGTCTGAACTTGTAAAAAATCTTTCACAGTTTGCATAGATTTAGCTTTATCTTCAGTCTTTTTAAGAACTTCCTCAGCTCTGTTGCCAAAAAGGCTGTCCTGATTTAAGGGAGCATCAACAGTTTAGCTTTAACATGATCAGCAAAGATTGCTCCTTAAGCCAAGCATGCCTTCTGAGCACAGACCCAGTAACAGCAGCCCTGCAAGAGGCCTCTAATGAATCAAATACACATTGCAAAGTATGTTTACCAACCTGTTCAGCAGAATGCATTACATCCTGTAATTCTTTATTTTGAGCACAGTCAGGAGTCTACATCATTTTCTGTTTAAGCTGCCCAAAAACATGCTGTTGATACTTTAACATATGAAACTGGCAGTTTAAAGCCCTAATGGCCAATATTGCAGACATATAAACCTTCTTACCCATCTATGCAGCACCCTGGAGTCTCTATCAGCAGGCGTAGGATTTTTAGCAGTAGAAGCCTTAATGCCATCGGGTCCCTGTGAAATAGTCTCTGGATCTGCAATAGGATTTCTAAAAAGAAACTTGTGTCAATCAGGAACCCTGTAATATCTGTCAGGTTTTCTGGGAGCAGGAGGCAAAGAATCAGGGGGTCAAACTATATTCCGTAAAGGCATCATCAATGTCTAGTACAGGAGGTATAGCTAAAGGCCTATGCTGAGGCAGGAGTAAGAAATCCCTAAGCCTCTTTTTTGAAACAGAAAAATCCTGGCTTTCCCAGTGGAAATGCTCCCTTAGAGTAAATAAGGTTTCACCAAAAGAAAAATCCTCTGGAGGGGAAGCAGATGGAATAGAGTCTTCTACATCAGAATCCTCATAAGTAGTTAAGGGCAAATCCAGACCATCAGAAGAATCAGAAAAGTCAGAATCCTGGTCAGAAGATTCATAAACAACTTCAGTCCTAGGCATAGCCGGCCATGGGCATAGGCCAACTAGGCGGCCGCCTAGGGCGCCGGTCTAGCAGGGGCACTTTTCTAGTATTTATTTGATACAGTTAGACCAGGATGGGGGCACCAGGTAGTGTGGTGGGGGGCACCGTGGAGCCCTTTTGCCTAGGGCACCAGTTGACCTAAGGCCGCTGCTGGCTAGGTCTCTTAGAAGAGGGAGGTTGGCTTCCCCTGATTAAAGTTATAAGATCTTCAGCCATTCTTATCATTTGTTTTTTAGGCATAGAGGCCTGAGCATGCAGCCTGGGCATCGGTTTCTTAGGCATGGTTCAAGATTTAGGCCTAAATGAAGGAGGCGTCAGTTTAATATGCAAGTCCATAGGCCTGAATACACCCTCAGAAGCCAGTGCCTGCACAGCGGCTCTGGACCCATCCGCACGTTCCACAGTTGAAGCATCTCGCGGCATACCAGACTCCAAATGGGTCTCAGTAGAGGCCCAAGAATCAGAAGTAGCGTGTATCAGAGGCTGCGGAAGCATATCACTGAGTACTGGCGAACTGGCGACTGGCTTAGGAGAAGCATCGTCGGCAGCTTTGGACCTAAGCAGCCTTGTCTCTGTCTTTATCTTTGCATTTTTTTTGGAATCCCGGTAGTCTGATGGCTAACCAATGACATTTCTGGATAATTAAACTGCAAACTGAAATATTTAGAGGGAAAAATATACCGACGACAGATAGTGTGCTGATTAAATAAAGCACAAAACCGACAGCAAGGTACATCGTGGTCAGGGCCCAGGCAAGGAATACAGTACAAATGAAAATCTTTGTGAGGTATTTGCTTTCCACAAGTAATGCAATTATTAACTTTTACTGACATCGGTAAGGAGCAAGAAAAAGATTCCCCAATGGGGTACTTGGCTTTAGTTGAAGACTTTGGTTCTGAAACTCGAAAACGAAAATTTCAGGGGTCGGTCGACCGGCACTTGCAAACTGCTTCTGCTTCAGGCACCACACGGCAAGAAAGACTGATGTAATGGTGTCTGCTGCATGTTTTATACCTCTGATGATCTGACGTCATGGAAGAAGGGACAGCATCTGATGCAGGACCCAAGACTTTGTTAATCAGGCTGACTGAGGGCTACTGCAAGCAGATAACCCAAATGTAATGACTGCAACAGTGAAACATGAAGAACATCTTAAAATTTAACGTTTCTCTTTTGATCTGCACCTGTCAGGAAGCCACAATAAAAAGACACTATACATGTGAAACCTAGTAATTTATCTATGTCTTAAGACAATAGAAAGACATCCCGTCTCCAAGCTTGAGATCAAACACAGTTGTAAAATCCTTACTTATCAGCTTTCTTCCAGCAGGGTGCACTGTGGTTACATTTTTGAAGCTCAGCACATAACACAGTTTTCTTACATCTGTGAATCAAGCCTGTGGATCATATTAATATTTACAAGGACACAGAATTATTTACAAAATTCTATCTAACTAGGCTGACAGCCTTCACAATCCCCCTCCCCCAGAGAACTCAAGCTAGTTTTTCAAGTGACCCTTGAGAAACATTGCTTGAAAGGGTTGAGTCTATCAGGGTATACCTTACCCCATTCCCTGTCTTGAGAGCTCATCTGCATTGGCATTGCTAATCCCACCGCGGTGCTCTACCAACATATCATATGCTTGCAACCCTAGGCTCCACCTTAGTAACTTGGCATTTTGACGACTGGCTCGATGTAGCCATGTTAGGGGATTGTGATCTGTAACTACAGTGAATTTCCTTCCATACAGATAAGGCTGAAGTTTCTGCAGTGCCCACACTATGGCTAGACATTCCTTTTCTACAGTTGCATAGCACTCCTCCCTGGGCTGAAGCTTATGACTGAGATAAACCACTGGGTGCTCTTCTCCCCCTGAAGAAATCTGGCTAAGTAGAGCCCCCCACCCCATGGTTCAAAGCATTCACCTGCACAACAAATTATTTGCTGTAATCTGTACTGGCTAACACACTGGGGGGTCCTCCCAAAGCTTCTTTAAGCTTCTTGAATGCCTGCTCACATGCTGTGGTCCACACTACCTTATCTGGCCTGTTTTCCTTGTCAGGTCTGTGAGGGGAGCAGCTATGGTACTATAACAGAGGACACATTTTCTGTAGTATCCTGCTCTCCCTAAGAATGCCCTCACATGCTTTTTGGTAACAGGTGCAGGCCATGCCTGAATGGCTTCCGCTTTGGCAGATTCTGGCCTGATCTTACCATTTCGCACTCTGTCCCAGGTAGGAGACATCTGCCATACCCACCTGATATTTGCTGGGCTTAATGGCCAACCCTGCTCTCTGTAGTCTGCCTAGTGCCTCCCTGACATGCTTAAGTTGCTCTCATCAGGAATGGCTGCAGATGGCAATATCATCCAGATAAGCAAGGGCAAACCCTCCTGCTCTTGCTAGGATATGATCTAGCAGCCTCTGGAAAGCCACTGGGGCATTTTTAATCTCAGAGGGCATCTTTGTGAACTCATACAATCCAAAAGGAGTCACAAAGGCAGACCTCTCTCTAGTACTGGAAATCAAGAGCACCTGCCAGTAGCCCTTGGTAATATCAGTGGTGGTAAGATACTTAGTCCCACCCAGCTGCTGTAGGGCTTCATCTGTTCTAGGCATGGGGTAAGCATCTGACTCTGTGTGACCATTTAATTTCCTGTAGTGCACACAGAACCTGGTGCTGCCATCCTTCTTTGGTACCAGCACCACTGGGGAAGCCCAGGGACTGTTGGACTCCTTAATTACCCCTAGTTCCAAAATTTCCTGCATCTCCTCCCTTAGAGTCTGTTTGACTCTCTCAGGCACCCTGTAAGGGGTCTGCCTAATAGGCCTTTGGGGTCCTGTATCTACCTGGTGCTACACCAGGTGGGTGCACCCTGGCTTCCCAGTGAACACATCCCCAAACTCCTGTAACACTGCTCAGATTTCATCAACCTGGGTAGGAAATAGCTGCTGGGACATTACTACCCCTTCCACTTAAGTGTTAGTCTGAGCCTCACTGAGGAGATCAGTCACCAGATCCCCCTTAGACTGCTCCTGCAATCCACTGCAAATACTCAGCACAAGGGCCGGTCTATCATGGTAAAGTTTTATCATGTCAACATGGTACAATTTGTGTTCCTGTCCATACCTCTCAACCTGGAAACATCAAAAATCTGGCCGAGGCCCATGAAAAATAGGTACAAATCTGTACGCGGATTAACATAAAATTTACATACATAATTACACATCCCCACCTACTCCAATGGAGTTGTGGGATACTAACTTTCAAACGCAAACTGAAGAACAGAACAAAAATATAGCACCCGAGTCCCCCTGCAGCCATTCCAATGTCCCATTACCTGGCTATTTTACCCCATTTACCATAAACACTAATGTGTGCATACTGCTTTACTTGAATGATTATTTGGATTTTATTTTTTTACATTTTATAGCACAACACTAATAGATATCTGCTAAACAAAGCAATACTGTCTCACAACGAAAACAGATTTGGCATTAAAACTTCTCTGCCCTTCAAACTCACATTCATTGAAACAGCATTGAAACCCACACCACATCCAAAGAAAATGCATCTGGCCAGTGGTGGATAAAGATTACCCGTTTTCAAATCAGAGGCCCCTTTCACACAAAACAACATGCATTCGTTCTTTGATACACCTTCCTGACTTTATTAAATTATATTCCTTGTATAATACAGCACCATTGTTAGACTTAAATTAGAGCGCATTTTAAATTTATTGTTTAAACATTTTTCCAGTAGGCAATGAAACAAAAATGCATTAACCAATAATGACAAAACTGCCCTATTCAGAACATGTCCATCATAAAGGTCTACTTCCACACACAACTGCATTTCAAATTTATTGTTTGAACATTTTTTCCAGTAGGCCATGAAGCAAAATGCATGCACCAATAATGACACAACTGCCCTATTCAGAACATTTCCATGCTAACAGTCTATTGCAACACACAATATATATATATATATATATATATATATATATATATATATATATATATATATATATATATATACACATACACATACACACACACACACACACAGAATCACAGTAGTGTAAGCCATAGGCATGTTGCACAGCTTCTTGAACTTATTTTCAATTGGGGAGGGGGGGGGGCAAAAGGCCAAACACCAGGGAGGGACACATTTTAAACACTGCTTGTATAATTTTGGAAAGTTGCTTGCATAAAATTTTGTGTTACCACCATGCATTTCACTGCACCAAACAAGCTCTGCACTAGAACTACAGGTTGCATGGGCTTCCTAGAAAACACAGGTGACTGAGAGGTCTTAGAAGGTTAGAATTAATGGGTGACCTTAAAACACTGGATGATGTATGACACAAGGGAAAAAAAGTTTGCTGTTTCAATATTTTTTTCTCATACAGTAACAAACTGCTAATTGCCTCGAGGAAAATGAAGAATAAGAACCATGTTAGAATGGAAGAGATCAAAGGGGCTTATTTAAGAGAAGAATGACGTAGTTGTGTCTTCTAATATACCATGTGGAGTAGAAGAAAACATTTCTGTCACAGTAAAACCGCGAATGCCTGGAGAAGTAGTTGTTAATAGTGTAAAAAGGCATGAGGAGAATTCATTCTGCTCCTAATCATCTCTAAATCTGGATATGTTGTGGCTTCAGTATTGTCATTATGCAATTGAAGTAGAAAAAAAGCTGCATTACAAGGCGTCCCAAGCATCCCAGAAAGGTCTCTTCAGAGCTGAGTGAATATTCACACTGAGGCACAGTTGTTTTGTTTTCCTTGAAATATAAATTATTAATTTCTTGTAAAAATGTGTCAGGAGAGCATGCTAGGGAGTGGTCTTTAGGTGCTTCACCCCACCATACTTCCACAGACAAGCCAGCAGGTCTGACATGAAACTGGCACCTCTGTCAATCAGTATTTCTTTTGGGAAACCTACCCTACTGAAAATCTCCAACAAAGCTTTTGCCACCTTTTCTGCCTCACTGGAGGATAAAGCCACTGCCTCACGGTATCTGGTAGCATAATCTACTACTACTAGGATTTACTTTTTCCCTGTGGAACTTGGGGTAATCAGAGGCCCCTCAATATTCATAATTACCTTCAGAAATGGCTCCTCAACCACAGGCAAAGGCATCAAAGTTGCCTTCACCTTGTCTCCTGCCTTGCCTACATTTTGGCACTGCTAATAGGTCCTGCAGTACCCTATTACATCTTCAGAAATCCCAGGCCAATACAAATTTTGCAGACTACATCTCTTTGTAGGTTTTATGCCCATATGACTTGCAAAGGGAATATCATGGGCTATGGCTACAAGTGCCAGACTGTAGACTCTAGGCACTACCAACTGCTGTATCCTCTCACCTTCTATCCCTCACTCAGGGATCCACTCTCTATACAGTAACCCTTTGTCCCAGTATACGGATTCCCCCTTCCCTTGAGAATCCGGTGCATCATGAGCTACCTGCCTCAGGCTAGGGTCTGACTGCTGAGCCTGTCTCAACTCTCTCTGTAACCCTTACCAGCTCCCCTTCCTCACTGTCAGCCTGGATACTACTACTACTCACATCTGCCCTTGCAGTCAACTCTGTCCAAGGAACATCAGTACCCACAAGCAGCTGTGGCTCACCTTCAGTTTCACTGCTACATGGTATCTCCCTCCTTGAAGTAGCCACCTCATTAGTCCTGGCTGCAAGTGTGTGGTCTGTCTGGGTCTCCCCCAGGCTACCAGACCCACATGCTTGTCTCCAAGCCTGACTGCATGTAACTGCGTGAATACATGGTACTGCATTATCAAAATTATTCCCTATCAGGACATCTGCAGTGATATCCTCAAAAACACCTACTTGCTGGCTTCCTTTTCCACCCTCCCAGTCAAGGTGAACCCTAGCCAAACATATTTGGAATGGGGTTCGTCCTAAAGCTCTGACTGGAGTAGACTGCCCAGGCAAGTAGTGCTCCTCTGTAACCATTGCAGGTTTCACAATGGTTATGTCAGAGGCTCTCTCTCTCTTAGCAATGGTTTCTTTGCCATTCACTATGATAGGATATAACCTCTTGTGGTAGTTTGATACCCTTATTGTCTCAAGTTAACCTACTGTTGGCATTTTGTCATTCCCACTTACTGGCTCTCCCACCTTGCCTCTGTGGACATCTATATGCCATCTATATGCCACATGGCCCCTAACCCTTGGCCCTGGACATATACCTGGACTAGTGGCTTTCCCTGCTACTGGCAGATTCTGCTGGGGTGGTCTGCGCTGCCCATCACGGATTCCCTTAGACCCATGAGCAGCACTGGGTGTCCCTTTCCTGTGCAGGGATGCCCTGCTTGCTAGGTATAGGTCTCCCTTCTTCCTCAACTCATCTACAGTAGAGCATTGTCTATCAGCTAACCAGATCCTCATGTCCTCAGGCAAAGTGCTAAGTGGCTTGTTTCCTCTCCAAAAGGTCTGCCAGCCCTTCAAAAGTGGTGACCTGACATCCACTCATCCACCTATGAAAATAAGTGCGGAGTTCAGCAACATATTCACACACACTTTCATCTGCCTTGTGTGTATGCTCACGAAGGTTTTTCCTATAAGCTTCAGGTGTTAGCTTAAAAAATTCTAGCAAACAATTCATTATAGCATTATAATTTAAAAAGGCAATGTCAAGACAGTTTGGACAATACAGTTACAGCTTTACCATAGAGTAAGGAGATCAGGAACCGTATCCAGAGCCTTTGGTCAACATCATACTGTTTAGATACCCTCTCAAACATATGAATGAAACTATCAAAATTATCCCCCTCTGTAAACTGTGGAAGAAATGTACTGACCTTTGTTGCTTCTGGGGCTCTGTTACTCCCTTCCCCATTACCTCCATGACTCTGGCAAAGAGTCAGCATCTCATTTTCATGTTGCCTTTGCCTCTCCTCCTCCTCAGCTTCCAGGTGTAGCAGTTTCTCATTCTCCTCAGCCTGCAGACATCACAGTTTCTCATTTTCTTCACTCTCTAGATGCCTCAGTCTGTCTGCTGCTTCTATTTCCAAACGTTTCGCCTCCAACTCGAGTCTCTTTAGCTTCAGATGGATTTTTAAGTTCTCCGTAGAAAGGTTGAGCTATCCATTCTCTGAGTGTTGCACATCTCCATGGCCCATCTGATCATCCTTCTGGTTATTTTCTGATATAGCTGTGACTAAAGCTGCAATTATGTCTGCTTTAATCAGGTTTCCATGCACCAGTCCTTTAGCCTGGTGCATCTCAGCCAACTGGCTCCTTGTCAGCTTGCCATACTCCTCTGTTGACATGCTTGCCTGCATTCCCTGACTAGCTAAGCTAACAAAAGACAGTTGTGATCTGAACTCTGAATGTTCACTGTGTGGCTGATTTAGAGTACAAAAACACCTTCAGTGATCACTGTACACAAGCTACAGGAATTCATTATCCACAACAGTACAAGCCTATTAATATGTGATGTGGTTAACTCACCACTATCAACCAATTAATATTTGATGTAAATATCCCACCACTGACAAACAATATGTGATGCCCGTGCACTGACCCAGTAATCAAGGAGCCTCAATCCTCACCACTAGCACCAGTGAGGGGCATCCACATTGGGAGGATAACAAGTACACACACACAAAACAAGGTGCAATTTCCCTTAAGAGCACACAGTCTGGGGCTGGTTTCTTCCTTTCTCTCAGTTTCCCCAATAAGACTCCCCACTGGCACAGCTATAGGGTACAGATCTCAACAGAGTGGTTAAGCCAAAACCTCTAGCACCCTCTCTGTCCAACCAGTGCTTCATGTCCCTACCAAAGTAGCTGACACACACACTTTGATATATGAATTATATACAAACAGACACTCCGGGGGAAGGCTGACACAGGTACTCCAGCTATGCCCCCTTCTTACCAGACTATAATGTAGTACTAACTGCCACCAACCACCCTTATCAGCTACTATAAAGGTTCTTACTAAAGGGTGCCCAATTCTACTGTACAATGTTATTATTATCCAAGTGGTAAGTGTGACTACGACTTAAAGGCTATTTAGGAGTGGCCTATACAATGTCACCAAATACATGCAAGTATTCAAGTGCTTAAATAAATATCTCTACACACAAACCAGCCACAGTTAAAAAGGTTTAAAATATTTAATAATAAATAATAAAAACACAAGACACTACTTGTCAATTCAACACAGGGATAATAGACAGTTCAGAAATAACAGGAAAATACTTTAAAACAATATTGTAGGACAGTCCAACATAAACATAGAAAACAGATAGAAATATAGCCAGATTAGTCTATCTCCAAGAGAAACACCAAGATCTGAATAACTTTACTTACACAGAGCAAGGAACAGTGCTGGTGAGTTAATAGGTCTGAAGACAAATATAAAAGGCTATCCTTACTTTCTGAGATAACTCTTAAATTGATAATACACATTACTACTGAGTCATTTCAGATTACATCATTCTTGTTATGTCTGCTTAAGTTTCTCAGGCTCACAGAACTTAAAATTTTAACATTTCTCTTTTGATCTGTACCTGCCAGGAAGCCACAACAATAAAAATACACTATACATGTGAATCCTAGTAATTTATCTATGTCTTAAGACAATAGAAAGAATTTCTAGCAGCAGACATCCTGTTTCTGAGATTGAGCTCAAACACAGTTGTAAAATCCTTTACTTATCAGCTTTCTTCCAGCGAGGTGCACTGTGGTTACATTTTTGGAGCTCAGAACATAACAGTTTTCTTACATCTATGAAACAAGCCTGTGGATCATATTAATATTTACAAGAACATAGAATTATTTACAAAATTCTAACTAGGCTGGCAGCCTTCACAATGCTATCAACTGTCTAACTTTCTAAGATAAGTATAAGTCAAATGTACACATCAATTCATCATCACAAATGCAGATATACAAATTCAGCTATGCACCCTGAGCAACAGACACAAGTCTTATGTATCCCCGAATCCAAAAGATACAAAACAGAGATATGGCACAGTTATCACTTGCACAGGATGTTGTGGGGAGGGGGAGGGCAGGAGGCCTATGCTGACACAAAAAGTCAGGGAGTGTGTGAGTAAGAAAGAGAAGCAGCCAGACATTCAGATAAAGCAACAAATGGTCAGTGAGACAAAATGAGTTTAAGCTTCATGGCTGAACCATGTAACTGTTGTGTGTGTGTGTCTGTATGTGTCCTTCAGGTGAAACTGGTGTAGGAGTCTCTGCATGAACACAGCCAAGCTCTGTGCTAGCTCTACATATTGGTATGTTGGACAGGTGTGAGCCATGCATGTTAAAGCTGGCAGTTCATTGTTGTCGTACCCGACCATGAGAACTGGCTCTACCAGGAGATGGACTGGCATGTGCACACCCATGGTCAGATGCACTGCTGCTACTTGAATGCGACTGATCTCTGCTGGATAAGCTCACCTCATAAGGATGTCTGGAACCATGACCCCATGACCTGCCACATCTGGGTGTGGACAACTCAACCACTGATGGAGCAGTGTAAGTACTGCCACTATGGTAGCATGATCGGGCATGGCCACATTGGCTAACAGCAGATGATGTGGCTGGCCTACACCCAAAAGGATGCCATTCCCCTCCCAACAGACATTCCATCACAGACACCACTTGTTCCAATGTGTCATTCATCTGATCCACTGAATTGCAACAAAGTGGAGGCAGTCACGCTTGAGGAATGAGACACCATTACTGTGTTTTCAGATGCATGACTAAGGGTATGCTGTCTCCTATATTTCTGTAAGTATAATTCTGCTATCTGGATGTGCATGGCTTTCACAATTCCATAAGACACATACACAACTGGATCTATATCCAATAACCTTGTCAGGTCACACACATATATGTATAACAGCTCAAACTGTCACCTGTATTTATGTATAATTCCTGACTATATCTGAGTAGTACTTCTGTGGCAAAGATGAAAAATCAACACTGTGGAATAAAATGTTTTGTCCCTTATGCCTAGGTTTGAATCCCATACTATAAAAATCAATTTTCCTCAGTGTATAAAGGCAAAAACAAATGTGTCAGATCATTACATTTATTCCTCCAGTGCATGTCTGCAAACTTAACTCACCTAACAGTTACTTTCCAAATTCCAATATACATTTCCAGGCTACATCAGAAGACACCCTACAAACTAAGGCCAAGTGTCAGATTAACTTTCCAGTTTCAATTATTTAATTCCTCCATGCTTGGCACTGCTGCACTCTGCTTAACATCACTCAAATGTGGTTGGCACTATTGCTCAGGTTTGTACACTACCAGTAAATGCAATAACTGGAACTGGTGGGAAAGCATCAGTTTCCATTGCTCTAGTTTGACTTTTAGACATGGCTATCAGAGAGGAAGGTGCCCAATTTAGGGCACACAACTGGGGTGTCCAGGATATTTATTGGACTCCTGGTAAAGTGCTACAGACAAAGACTTCTGCAGGAGAACTATTCTGACTTCCAGTACCAGTCCAACGTATGGAATGGTGTGGCCCAGGCCATATCCAGTGCAACTGGCATCCCACACACTGGAGAACACTGAAGGCATTTTAATGACCTACACAGATGAAAAAGGGATACCCTCAACCATTAGTTGAATAAGTTTGAGACTGTGGACATCCCATAGCTGTGTAAGTATGACAAAGAGAGAGTATTTGTAAGACGTAGAATACTAAATATAGGCAAGACGTGTATGCTTAATGCAATTCTGTTCTTTTCTGTTCAATAAGCAGGCTCATGTTGCTCAAATGGAAAGACTGAGGGAAGCAAGTGGTATGTATGCAGCAGACAAGAAGTGCTATTGTAGCTTTAAAAGTTAAAGATAGCTTTTGGGGTCTTCTTTACAGTTGTATCAAATTGAGCATGCATAATCTAACTGTAAAAACAAGTATGTATCCATTAGTCTGTAGCACAAACCAATTGTAGGAGTCATTAGACTGTAGTCAGAGTTTGTGGGTTCAAATAACAGTATTGTATAGTTATGAATCGTGGCATTTCTTTGATAATATATTAAATTAAAAACTCTAGACCAGTGGCACAAATGCCCTCGTGTAAACTGTAATCTGAGTAACTGGAACACGCAAATGTGCAATGTATGCACATTTCAAGGATTACTTTCAGCAATCTGTTGTATAGTGTGCATCTGTTAGGACGTAAACTTAAGATAAAAGAGCGTATAATTGTGTTAATGCATTGTATGCCACATATGACGGTACTAAATTTTATTTCTTTTTTTTCTCAGCCCAACCCTTATCTTTTTTTATTTTCTGTTATATGTCATCAAAATGTCTACATGTCATCTATGTGTACCACATCACTAAATGCTACACAGCACAGTGAAGTAGGCCAGCCCCACTAGATCAGCCTGCCCTGTTCCACTGGCTCCAGCACAGATGCCCAGCATGTCTGGTGGACAACCTGTAAGCACTGCCTCTGCTGTCCCTGCACGACCTGTTCCCACAGATAGTACTGTCCCAAAGGTGGTGCAGTGGTATCGTCTGGGAGCAGAGGCAGAGGTGGTGATTTCATCATCTGCTAGGAGATGCCAGGGTTGGTACATAGGATTTTGCACTGCAACATTGGTGTACACTTACACCACATGGAGAGCCTGCTGTCCCTCATGGTCTGTAGGAGGTGAAGACATCAAGTACTCCAGCTGCCAGCAGATTAAGGGGACAGTGATACCAGTCCAGTGAGTGAGGACTTGATTCTCACCGTCTCCAAGCTTGATAGGCATGAGCCTGCGTTGTCCCCTCCATCACCCCAGTCATGGTATGCCTCAACCTTTTGTTTCTCTCGCTGTCCTTGTCCAGGTCAGGTTAAATCAAGGATCAGCTCTGAGCCCTTTTTTATTTGCAATGGTGATGGACAGGTTGACAGATGAGATCAGATAGATGAGATCAGACAGGAGTACCCGTGGACTATGATGTCTGCAGATGACATTGTGATCTATACTAAGATTAAGGAACAAGTGGAGGAGACCCTGGAGAGATGGAGATATGCTCTAGAGAGAAGAGGAATGAAGGTCAGCATGGCTAAGACAGAATATATGTGTGTGAATGAGAGGGAGGATAGAGGAATGGTGAGGATGCAAGGAGTAGAGGTGGCGAAGGTGGAGTTTAAATACTTGGGGTCAATAGTTCAGAGTAATGTTGAGGGTGGAAGAGAGGTGAAGAAGAGAGTACAGGCAAGATGGAGTGGGTGGAGAAGTGTGTCAGTAGTGATTTGTGACAGACTAGTACCAGTAAGAGTAAAAGGGAAGGTCTACAAGAGGGTAGTGAAACCAGCTATGTTATATGGGTTGGAGACAGTGGCATTGACAAAAAGGCAGGAGTTTGAGCTGGATGTGGCACAGTTAAAGATGTTAAAATTTGCACTGGGTGTGACGATGGTGGACAAGATTAGGAATAAGTATATTAGAGGGTCAGCTCAGGTTGGAAGGTTTGGAGACAAAGCCAGAGAGGCAAGATTACGTTGGTTTGGACATGTGCTGAGGAGGGATGCTGAGTATATTGGGGAAAAGATGCTAAGGATGAAGCTACCAGGTAACAGAAAAAGAGGAAGGCCTAAGATAAGGTTTATGTATGTGGTGAGAGAGGACATGCAGGTGGTTGGTGTGACAGAGCAAGATGCAGAGGACAGGAAGAAATGGAAACAGATGATCTGCTGTGGCGACCCCTAATGGGAACAGCCGAAAGAAGATGAGGACTGTCCTTGTCCCGGTCTATTGTCTTGTTTGCATTTGCTTCCTCGCCTACCCAACTTACCTGACCCAGACATAGCTATGTCCCTTACCCAGCAGTCCTCTCTTACTGAATTAAAAAAAATGGGCACTCGTCCCACACAAATCGTCCCATACATAGCTCTGCATTTTGCACACGTCTTCTTGACACACTTGATTTGGTCCAATTGGCTATATAGCATGATGTTGTTCTCTTCCCTCTCTCTGGAGGTGACAGCCCAAATTCAGCTAATATTCTGCATATGAGATCAGTTTTTACAGGTGAAGAAATTGATAGCTATAGTTCTTTCCTACCTCCCTCCTGCACATTCCTGTATTGCTTTTCCTTTCTTCTTCCTCCTGCTTGCTCCCCATTTCATCACTTTCCTATCTACTCAATTTTAACACCTATAATCTGGGCAAAAAATAGAACCACTCACAACACACATAAGTAGAAGAAAAAGCAATGGATCCCTTCACCTTTTGGCCTCTATGTTTGTGCAGAGTTTGGCGTCGCAACAGCAATGCCAAGCGTTGGTGATTGGCAGTACAGTGCCATGGTTACGTCTGCACAATACCAATTAACCCCACTGTACTATGCCAATGTACAGCAACACATGTACTATAAACATAAAAACTCCACGAACCAAACTAGTAAAATAAAAAACACAGAGTACACAGAACAAATATTAGGTAGTTTAATGGTCAGCGCTTTTGGTCGGAATTCCCAACTTTCTTCAAACAAAGTTACACACAGTTACCATGCCCTTATATACAATAGCCAAAACACTAGATATAGACACAATATCATTGATACCAGGGGGCACAGCAGCATTTAAATAAGTTTGCCACCAATATTCCCTGTTCTGCAATATTAATTTCCATGGTCCCTCTCTTGGGTTTTCCTTAACTTGTTCTAATACAACAAATGTAAAGCTGTGATCACTATATTCCTCAATATGCTTAAATAAAGCATTTGTATGTTTACCATTACTTATATCATAATTATGCTTATAGATACGCTGCCTAATTTTCCGTTCTGTCTTACCTATATAGTAAGCTGGACAATATAAACACGTTGCAGTGTAAACTACACCCCTGGTAACACAACTAAATCATCCATTTATAACAATATTTTTACCCCCCCCCCCCCAAGAATGTGTGATCACATTCCATTGCATACCTACACTGATTACACATCCCACATTTTATCATACCATTAGTTCTAATACTAATAGAGGATATGCTATTACACCAATCCTTCAAATTTCTCTCTCTCTTTTGTATATTATATAAGGGCTATTACCCAACTTGTATCCCTATCACATAGGATCAACTCCCAATTTTTATATACAATACTAGATATATTATAATTATCATTAGTATATGTAGTAATAAAAGCATTATTATACTTGGGTCCATTTCATCCCCTTATATTAAGTCCTTCATTTATATGGGTATTACTTATCTCCATTGTATTTGCCTCAAGTATAGGCCCTTCATTTACAATATTAACCTCCTGAGAGTTATTTTCATCAGACTCCATAAATTGTCTTAAAAGGGGGTTATAAAACCCTGATGTTCTCTTCATAATAATTTCAGAAGTTACAGAATCAACAAGGGCTTTTGGGTAGTCTCTATTTAAAAACATCTGCCTAATATATTTTCACTCGTCAATAAATTCAGGAATCAGTGTCACCATCCTAGCAGCTCGTACCATCTAGCCCTTTACTATTGCCTTTTTTAATGTGATAAGGATGGTTACTTGAAAAATGAAGGAATTTATTAGAATAAGTTTTCTTCCTAAAAATAGATGACTTTAGATAACCTCCTTCCAAATCTCTAGTTAAAAGTACATCTAGGTATGCTATACAAGTCACCTATATTTTATGAAAAAGTTAAAAAAATCAGTCGAATTATTCAAATATTCAATAAATTCTAGTATACACTACCTAGGTCCACTCCATGCAAAAAAATAGGTCATCTTGAAACTGAGTATATAACTTAATAGAAATCATAAAAGGGGAATTAAATAGATACTTAACCTCCCACATGGCCATAACAATATTAGCACAGAGGGGGCCCACAGGGGAGCCCATACCTACCCCCTTTGGTTTAAATAAATGACCATCATAATATATAAAATTATTTTCCAAAACTAATTCTAATAAATGAGACAATGCATTAATCTTGTCTTGTCCTACAATTACTACATCAGTGAAAAATTCAGTAAACCATTCAAGGCCTAATTCATGTGCGATGCAGGTATATAAATCTTTGACATCAACTGTAACAAATAATACATCAGCAACACAAGTATTAAGCTGCTTGCATTAAGTTAAAAAGTCCCAAGAGTCCTGACAAAGATACTCCAAGGAAGATATTTTGTTCTTCAATTGGCTATCAATATATTTTGCTATAAAATACATTTTAGATTGTGCCCCCCCCCCCAATCCACAACCAGTCGTAAAGATGGATCTTCCAAGTCCTTGTGGATTTTGGGGACATCAAAAATAGTAGCGCCTTTAGGTGAATCTGTATACATAAATTCATGTTCCTCAGCTGTAATTTGTCCCTGGGTTAATGTATCATACAAGCAATAGACAATTATCCTTTATGAAAAGTTCACTTCATTTATTGATGCTTCAACATAGGACTCCTCATATAACAACTTAAGCATTTGCTGGATAAAATCAACTTGATCCATTACTATAAGTCCACCACCTTTATCTGGCTGCATTAATCTCACATCACTTCTTCTTTAAAGTCTATCCATTAAGGTTCTCTCGCTTGTTAAATTAGTATCATAATAATCACCAGAACTCATTAATAAATGCCTAATATCCAAGTAACACATTTGGTCAAATACTTTTAAAGTCCGATGTAGTTCAGGATTAAATACACTTGGTATATGTAGTGTATCAACTCCCATAGGCAAGGTCCCATCAAATAATAAAGCCAAGTTTAACCTCCTTGTATACAATTTTAGTTCAGTAATTATATAAGTAATAGCAGCCCTCTTAGAGGGAACAAATATTAACCCTCTACTAAATAAATATGTATGAGCTGCAGACAATACGATGCTTCTATAATTAAAGATGTTAACATCACCAGTACTATTCTTTATTAACTGATATTTAGAAGCTTGATTCACTTCACCTACCATTTCTGGCATTGCTGAGCCCTGGTATAAGATCCTGTCCTTTGGTTCCTCGTGGGATGTGTAAAACTGGAATAATTTGAGGAATTCCCCCTTTTGTTTCATATTCCCTCCAAGTGACAGATTGCCTTGTTCCAAAGGGTGCTGGTGCAAATTCTCATGCATGCTAGATGTATTTTCATGATTATTAATATCCATACTTGGCTCAGCATCTTCAAAATGTGAACGCTGTTGTCCCCTCGGCAGTTTTAGATGCGCCTATTTGTGTAATCAAGGCGGTCCCTTTCTAACTTCCTATTCTTCCTCTCATTTATGCTTTTACTCACATCATCCACTTGCAAGAAAATATTAAAATACTGAGTCTTTACAATATTAAAAGACTGGTTCTGTTTAATATTGTTCTCCAACACTTTAATTTGTTGGTTTAAGGAGTCCAGTTGATTAGTATTATGTTTGATAAGCACCTCAACTAATTTACACCCATGCCAGTCAAAAAGTTGTAACAGTTCATGGTGGAGAGGGCTATTTTGTATAAGTCTAGTTGGATGGTTCCAATATCACAAGCCCTTAGGTACCAGACTCCTTTTAATGCACTTCTTAAAATAAGTATTTTCATGCACCAGTTTATGATATTGTAATACCAGGTCATGAAATGAGTCAAGCATAGTAATTACTAAGATCATATTACAAATTATAACCTGTCAAAACTTACTACCTATTAAAAACTTTAAGTTTCAAAATACTAGATATAGACACAATATCATTGATACCAGAAGGCACAGCAGCATTTAAATAAGTTTGCCACCAATATTCTAGATTCTCTAATATTAATTTCCAAGGTCCCCCCACTTGGGTTTTCTTTAACTTATTCTAATACAACAAATGCAAAGCTGTGATCACTATATTCCTCAATATGCTTAAATAAAGCATTTGTAGGTTTACCTTATATCATAATTATGTTCGTAGATACACTGCCTAATTTTCCATTCCGTCTTACCTAAATAGTAAGCTGGATGATATAAACACTTGGCAACATAAACTACACCAATTTTTGTTCTGTGTACTCTGCAATTTTTAATGTACTATAAACAATTAATGTCATTCCATTATCACTGTTTATTTCAAAGTCTTTGATACACCTGGATTCGAACCCAGTATCATCTGGGCTCAAAAAGAAATAGGTCAATGCATTTACACCTGCTGCCACATAGTCAGTTAAGCAGCAGGTGTGTTCCATAGACTCAGTACCAACTCTCAGACTTTTAGCAATGCAGCTCACATTTGTGCATTCCTTAACCATGTGCAAACTGGGAAAGTAATGGAAATGTGCATCTCGCATGTGCAAGCACTTTGCCAACTGTCTCTGCTCAATGCACTATGGAAAACTGAATATTATGTAGTAATGCTGTTTACTGTCCATTACCTGATTATGACATGAAATTACAAGGGGAAACATAACTAAGTGAAGGCACTATCTAACAATATGTCACATATTTACAATACAGCCATGTGTTTCCTCCCCCCAAGCATTGCAACTCTGGTGTCTCAGTACTTTTTTCACACATATATCACTACACTACATAAATTAATATGTTGTGTGATATGCAATGCACATCAATCTAGTAACATGCAGAGCTAGAACTATTGCCCCATAAGGCTAAAGAGCGTTATCTGCAAAGCTATGGCAGGGATCATCATAGACCTTATCCACAGGGACATGGGTTGGGTCAAGTGTGTTGATGGTCATCTATTTTGGATTTGTCATTGGTAGAGCTCACTTATTAAATGTAGTGGACTAGCTTGATAATGACCGCAAAGACCTGGATGAGGGATAAAAGGACATACCGCTACGTTGATTTATCCAAGGTCCTTGACACGATCCCCATTCAGGTATCATAGAGAAACTCTCCCATTTGGGGATTAACCCATACATTACTGATGGATAGCCATGTGCCTCACAAACGGAATGCACACCAAGTTGGGGACTACACCTCCACCACTAGACCACTTAACAGTGGAATACCACAAGGATCTATACTGGGCCCTCAACTGTTTGGAAACAGTTTCTCTGAAGTCCAGGCAAAGGGAGATGGCATGTGGCTTACCAAGTCTGCAGATGACTGTCAACTGGGAACACTGATTATAGACTCCACCTATGATGTTAACATATTACAGAAAGGATTGAAACAAACTAATGATTGATACAATACTCACAGACTGAACCTTAAAGCAAAAAATACCTCATTGTCCCCTTTGGCAATAAAGCACCCCTGATAATTATGATATACATTGCACCCCTGTAAGCTCAAACACAGTGTTGTGAGATTTCCGAACACGTTGATAGTAAGCAACACTTCAATCACTATGTGTCCATAGTGGTGAGACATGCATTCTACATAGCACACATCATAAATAACAGCATCACTTCCAAGAACTGTGAGGTTATATCTCAGCTCTACGTGACCCTTATCAGACCACTAATTGAGTACAATGCTCATTTCTGTCTGTACCTCACCAGACACCTGCAGCAACTGAAGAAAAAAAGAGGTATGTGACCAGGGAGAATCCAGGGCCTCCAAAACACGACATACATGGAAAGACTGAAAGACCTATCACTGTACTTAGTATCATGCAGGCTACTGAGAGGTGACCTATGCCTGGTGTACGGAACAGTCTCAGACCCTGCCCTACTAGAAATGCCGGACATCTGCAAATCAAATGGGAGGATAAATTGCTCCAGGGATCTCAACCTAGCCTGCAACATAAACAGAACATGCTGGGGAAACTGAATCTCTCAGTGATCGCCACTCTTCTGTAATATGCTCCAACTGCAAGTGAAAAGTGCTCCTCAATGACCCTATTCCACTGCAACCATGACAACTGGATGGTCGATTGTAAATTCACCCTTGGGGTGGCACCTATGTCCCTCAGGACAGGAGCAGTAGGTGCTGAACACAACATCGCTCTGCTAACAATGACCATCTAACTATGCCCAAGAAGGGTACTTGTGTTTTTCATGGCTAGGCTTGTAAACACCCTAGGGCCAGTAGCCTAGTAACCTCCTATGAACCTATGCAGTCCTCCCAACATATTCTCTCCATCATGGCCTGCCAGAGGAATGGAAGTGTGTATTCTACAGATGCCACTCCAATCCCATAGCTTGACTGTAATTTGATAATTACACGTGTCTGCACATCCATTTCATGCAGGCTTCCCAACATCTTCCCTCCAACATGCCCTGCAGCCTTGTAAAGGTCAGACTTGTGCGATTGCACTAGTGTAACGTACTGAGTTCCATACTCTGTGCACTTAGGTAGGGGTTTTATTCTCATGCAAATCAACTGGATTGGGTGGGTGCATAGGCATGTGTGCGCACTTGCTTGACATTACAAACAGCATTTAACAACATCATGTGGGACACTGTTTTTGCCATATTCTCCTCATCAGACCCTGATAATGTCATCACCTATAAAGTGTTTTCTAAGCCACTCCAAGTCAAACTTGAGCTGTGATGCTTGCCTTAAATACAGAGTTCTGTAGTCTGTGTGCTTAGGGGCTCTATTCTCACTGCAATCGAGTGTGTGTGTGTGTGTGTGTGTGTGTGTGTGTGTGTGTGTGTGTGTGTGTATACACGCATGCACTTGCTTTACATTACAGAGCATCTTTTACACCAGCATGTGGGACACTGTTATTGCCATATTCTCATTAGACACAGCTGACGTCATCAGCTATGCCTGATTTGTGGATGTACACTATTCCCACTTGGGCAGGGTCAGAGACTGGCCTGGAGGCCAGGCAGAAGTCACCTCATCCTATACAATACAGATTACAGTGACATGGACTTCAGTATATCCACATACATCATGGCATGGTTTGTAGGCACTGTGTTTTCTTAGTGAGTAACCCCTGTGGTATCTCCAGCTGCTGCACGTGTCTGGTGAAGTACATGCAAAACAGTATACTTTATATTAGTGTTCTGATGAGATTCAAGTACAGTGCTGTAATATACTCATGAGATCTGACTACAATGGTGCGACTTACAATGTGCACAACATAGACTTCCAATATCAGTGCAGACACCTGGTGGTCAAAGTTCAGACTGCTATGTACGTGTTCCCATTGCTTGCATTATTGGGTTTCAGAATAGCAGGACTGTTATCAATGCTGTAATTAGCAGGGAATTCTACCTTGCAGAAGGCCAAAATAAAGACACATTTTTGCATTTATTTGTAGACTGTGTAGCTTTGACACCAATCATTTGTCTGAGTTAGCCCCACCTGTACTAAGTTATCACTGGTGGACTCAATGATCGCACCCAGTATGCAAGAATCAGCAAACATGGTAAACCAAAGGCCATAGGCCATATACTGTATCCTGTATCCTGAACTGTCAAGAAATAAAATCCAAACATTAAAAGGGCCAAGCACAGATCTATCCCTGGGGTACACCAGTGATGATAGCTCTACTGGTACAGGTTGATCACCAACTTTCACAGTACATGTTCTGTCAGTGAACCAATTAGTTACCCATCTAGTGACATCAGCTTTAATCCCCAGCTGTGAGAGTTTCTCAATTATACCTGTGTGAGGAGGATTGTGTTCTTCTGCACAGTCTTACCTTCAGCCAGGATGATCACACAGAATCAATGGACTGTGACAAGATCACAGATCATCTATCAAGTGACTTATTACATACATCTTCCTGACATAGTTGAATACACACTTCAACACACCCTCCACACAGCCTATGTTCATGTAGAATGGTGTACATCAACATGCATCCATCTGAGCTGGGGGGGGGGGGGGCAGCACCCAATGCATACATGTATAGACACATCATGACTTTCCTAATCTGTGAGGTAGACCAACATGTCATCATGGACCTTTTCTAAATGGACAGTATTGATATCCTGGCTGTATGCAACAGACCTGTGTGAGTTGTTAACACTACATCATGTCTGATATTTCTGTTAGATACCCTCAAAGAGGTCATCAAGGGCATGCATGATGATGACACTATCATTCTTTTGAACTTGACAAGCCCAAGGCATGTTTTACAAATCCACATTGAGGTATTCACTCAGCACTGTCAGATGTAGCCATGTATACCTATATCACTAAGTGGGTAGACTGCTGTATCACATATGTGGGATATTAATATGTCGGCATGTGTGACATGACCTATACCTCAGGTCTGGTTTTTATTAGGCTAATGACCACGAGGGCCTTTTTAAGCCTACCCATGCATCCCAAATCTCTGATAAATTCTGATGCCCTTGATAAGCGTAAGCAGGGGCTTGGGAGATGAACTATATAAAGGTTGCCTGTGACCATTAGAAACATAGGTGCCAAACCAGGAATGAATTTCCTGTTTCCCATCCAATTGTCCAGGTTGTACTTCAATTGGTTTATGGAAAAACTCTGCTTCACATTGATGGGTAACCAGTTCCAGAGAAGGGGTAATTATCTGGGATACATACCAGTCTCTCCAGTAGGTCCTATTTATATCACAGGCAAGGTTTAAATCTTGTGCTGTTTGTTTTGTGGATATGTAAAAGGTTCAATAGAGTGGGGTGTGACAATGCCCTGTATGTCAGGCATAGATCTCCTCTCAAAAGCCTGTAGGAGACAGAATACAGGGATAGAAACTTGAATCAGTCTGCATAGGACATTTTACTTAAACCCTGTATTCTTTTAGTGAGGAACCTCTGTGGCCGCTACAATTGTTGGATATGCCTGGTTAGGTACATACCAAAGTGGATATTGTACTCAATGATGAATGCCAAATACAGTGGAATAATGACTTCCTTGAATTTAATACCATACTTTTGTTTATAAGTTGCACAACATAGAAAGACTTCCTCAGTACTGTAGACTACCATAGGAGGGTTTCCTCACTACTGTAAATGATCAGGGCTGCCTGCTAGGCCCTTTCCTCTCAATTAGTTAAGTGACAGGAAATGCAGATTATGTACACATCCTCTGCTTGAACAGCTGTGTGAAGGATTACAGACTGTGGACAATCATTGACTCCAACTGTGATATTAGTATAATACAGACAATAAACACACACAAAAGATTGTTGCCGCTGCCATGACCCCACCTGCAATGACACAAAAACATGGGTGGATTTGTTACGTCAGGAAAACATATAAACCAATTATAATGTAGACATAAAAGCCTATAATCAGATGGATGGGTGTTTGACATATGTCCTGGGGTAGATGGTAAGTGGAACTCCCACCAGCACGTGGTCACAGTGCTGACTACTTCCTTGTATGTAACAATTACAGAGTATGTGAAGGACATCCGCATTAGAGGCCATAATTCCTCCACAGTTCACAGCCTTTATCACACCAATAACAAGATACAGTGCACCCTTCTTCATGTACCTCCCTACACATCCTCCAGTGATGTGTAACTGAAGTGTAGTACCTCTGGCACAGAGAGCTGTCACACATTTTACTGGCTATACCTATGTATTCTTTTTGTGGCATAAACATTACTGTCTGATGTACAGAACCCCCATCAAGTTCTTTCTCCAGATGAATGTGTGCAACCTGTTCCAGTGATTTACACAATACAAACATAGCTGTTTGATAACATAATGGCATAAATAACATTCGTGACAGTGTGGATTGTGCCATATATGTATTCTATGCACAGCACTCAACTAGCCTGTATTGATCATAATGTTGCATACAGGAATACCAGTGTTCCTCCTAATACCTCCAACAGGTGATACAGTGCTAGGACAGTGTGCGTAATTACCCTCATACATTGTGGGCATGTCATAGTTGCACAAGCGTGTTTGTATAGAATCATCTCTGATCACTATAAATCATACATGTTATGTCAGAGACATGGGATTACTGGTGGTATTATTATGATATTGTACATTTTTGTGCTTGCTTCTTTTAATGTTGTCTGTGAGCCTTTACCTGTATTCCACTTGCTGGAAACCTCTGCTGAGATTAGACTCACATTCAGGTAAACCATTTTTGACAGCTTCACAATATATACCTCATCACAACTGTATGTAACATCCCTGATAGATGTCCTCTGCATTGTTTATGTAAGGATGCTTATCACATACAGACATCTTCATTATTATGTCACCTTGTATGACAGTCACATAATACACAATTTCAATGTGCAGTCCCTACTGTACCATATTAATAAGTGATTGGTGTTGCTGCTACAACTGTCTTCATTTGACATGCCCTGATCTGCTGTACATTAGGTTGTTTCACCTGTCCTATTTCCCTGTGTTCATTGCTACAATTCACCTGTGTGTAACTGTTGAATACACCCACTTCTACCTAGTGTTTATTTTATATGGCAGTCCATGTACTCTTACAAATCATTTACACAACTTCAGTACAGAAAGGTAGGAATGGGATTTCACAATACTCTGCACTGCAGACACTGTCCTATACTGTGTTTGGACCATACCTGTCAACTATCCAGATTTTCACAGAATGTCAAGTTTTTGCCTTGTATATCTTTTGGTGTGTCCTTATCAAAGTTGTGGTTTACTGCCATATCACTGTGATAATCTCAGGACTGATGTGACTCAATAATGACATACATTTGAGTGACAGACTTCAAATCTTTCAGAAAAGGTATCTTCGCACAAACCCCTTGTTATTACAGCAGATTTTCAAAGAGCAAATATGTTGAATCTATCCCTATTTCTGAGTCATTGTCCCCCCATTATGTTAGTGCAAGACGTCGGGGCAAAGGCTAAGAGATTGACAGCTATGAAAACTATCATCGGTTAAGCCTTGGTGACTATTGTGGCATTCTTCTCCAAACTGCAGACCTTCAGTACTCTGACTTGAACAGGATTGCTATGCATGTTTGTTTACAGAGTTTCCTGGCCCAACACACTGCTGCCAGCCACAAAACCTCACTTATTTACAGTTAAACGCGGTGCACGACATGAATATGCTATGAACACTGCTGTTCGCCATGCACACATGTAAATTCAATGTGGGTTTTGCGAGAAGCCCACACAGAGATTATTGAATCCCTGCATTGGTTTAGATTCTTTTTCATGAAAGAAGTATGATGAAAGCTACTGTAAAATATGAAAAAAGATGAATATGACTGTCTAGAGAGGAGTATAATATGAATGTTAAAATATTAATCGCGTGCTAATCAAAATTGTTTGTGTTAAGCATTTATAAGAAGTAGGGGAATGATGATTTTGATGCATGTAAAATAGGATAATGTTTTTGGGATATGGAAGAATGACAGATATTAGATTAAATGGCGAGTTATAGATATTATGAAGTAATGCATCTTGAATTTTAGTTAATAGACTATACTACTCCTTCAGATAAAATTAAAACAAGTTTTGTTGTTTTAGCAAATATTAAGAAAATATGACTGGTATGTATTAAAATGCTGAAACTTTCTAAATAGTGATGATGTGGGTAAAAGGGAATACGAAAATATTATTTTCATATAAGCTATATTTCAATTTAAGTTGAGAAAACTGACAAATTTTGACAGCATTTTAAATGCGGATTGTTTTTACAACTGGATTCTGTGTTTTATGTACATTTTATAGATGGTTACATTTCCCCAACCTAGTTTATGCATAAAAGTCTTAAGAATAAGCATTTAAATACATACATAAACATTTCTTCCAAAAGATAACACCTGTGTCACCCTTTTTATTCTGCAATACCATGTTAATATTACAACTTCAGTTCTAAGCAAGAATGTTGTCTGACTGACAGCTAGTTCTGCTGGAAGAAAGGGTACTTTTGGTAATGTTTGACAGTCCTGAAAACATACAATTCTTTACAAATTGTACTGCTTTGAATTACGTTCTATTTTTACTTTATGTTCCTTTTTTTTTTTTTTTTTTTTTTTTTTTTGGAAAAACACCTCACTACCCCCCTGTTAACATTGATATGTGCAAATCAGAGACCAAGGAATTTCATTAATACATCATGCAATCTCAAATATGCCTATATTACCAGGTAACCACAACTATCATTTATAGCCACATACTTATGGATGGAGCACATCAGGTATGTGGCATTTACATAGACAGCCCTGTGATCATTTAATTGTTGTTGTTATTCAGGTGAATGAACTGCTCTTTGGACCTGTCTCAGCCGTGACATGGACAAAAAGTAAACTGTATCGTGACAGTGACCATAAATGAGAAACAAGTCTCAAAACCATATGGTATACCTACATAGTAAATATCCTATCACTGAAATACACTGCTTCTCAATTGCCATGTATACGTTGATCCCAGGCAGAACAATAAACCATGACGGTCACTTAAGACACACGATTATTTAATAGGCCCATCACTGGATATTTAATGCTTCGATATCTGGAACTTCAGCCATCTAACACAAGCCACATAACACAAGCACTCAGGTCACTCCAAGGCAAGTACAAATATGACTCAGTCATTGTCCATGCTGGTGTGAATGACCTGAGACGTACCTCCCTGGACTACATGAAGAGAGACATAGAGGAGCTCTCTGAGCATGTAGCCCAGGCCGGTATGACCCTGACCTTGAGTAGCATCTTACCCTCACCAAGAATGATGCCACAATACGAAGACAAGATGATCAATTTCAACAATTGGCTTAAGTATTGGTGTCATTCAAAGGGGATCCAATGCCTGTCAGCCTGGGATGACATGCTCGACAAGCCACGATGCTTCGCTAGGGACGGCTTGCACCTGTCACCCCTGGGCTTTCGGATATTGGCAAAGGCTCTTGCTACCCCCTTAGTGCCTTTTTTAGGCAAGGCTCAAAAGACAAACCCACCTCCATAGGTATCACAAGGGATAAGAAACTAAGAGTAATGCTACTCAACACCAGAAGTCTAAACCTCAAGATGCACACACTCGAAACTCTCCTTAGCATGGAGAACATCGATATCTGTGCAGTAACAGAAACCTGGTTCAAGGCTCTCGACAGCACCCCAGCACTACCAGGTTATACCTCATACCATGTTTTTCGGCCCCAAAACTTGGACCGAACCACAAAAGGAGGGGGAGTATCAATATTCGTCAAAGATACCCACACCTCCAGGTTGGTGGCACAGCACGAAGCATCAGAGACTATCCATGTGCAACTAACGGTGGGTAAAACTGCCTTCCAGTTAATAGACCACCCTCCCAAACCCAGGAATCTCACTCGGCCGTCCTGAGAACACTGAAAAATATGAAGGTCTCTCCAAACACCATAATATTGGGTGACTTCAACTACCCAACCATAGACTGGGAGCATTACTCTAGCTCCAACACCCTAGCCCAAAGGTTCCTAGAATTTATAAACTCAAATGCTATGGAACAACTTGTTACCACTCCCACAAGAGGGGAAAACATACTGGACCTGATCATCACCAACATGGGGACTCTATGCTCCAGACCAGAAGTGTATCCCTCACTGGTAAGATCAGACCATAAACTAATCTCACTGGATATTCACATCCCAACCCCACCCCATGCCCAGAAAACCACAGTGAAAAACTTCTCTAAAGCAAATTTCACACTCCTCAAAACCAAGGTGGAATCCTTCAAAGCCCCCGGGCCAGTGGATAATACGGCCCAGACCGCAAAATCCTTTATAAACGCATTCTACGAACACCTTCAGGAATGCATAGATCATGTAATCCCAAATAAAACCAAGACCCAATCCTCCAAAGGCAGATGTCCTGTCTGGTGGACCCCAGCCATAAACAAACTATACAACAGAAGGAGGAAGCTACTACATGATAGAGCAAAATCCCAAAAAGGGAAGGCATCTCTGATCAGTATTAGCAAAAAACTACGGGCACTCATAAAATCGTCTAAGGCCAGCTTCGAGAGAAAAATTGCACAGGACACTAAGGATAATCACAAGGCTTTCTTTAGTTATGTTAGGAACCTGGGTGGGAATTCTCAGATATGCTCAGAATTAGTCCAAAATGACAAAAAATACACCGAACCCACAGACATTGCCAACATCCTAGCTGACAGGTTCAGCACAAACTTCTCCCCCCCTTCCCACCAAAAGGGTTAATATCTATCCCAGCAGAGTGCTGCCCCCCTGACATCTCAGATGCTCAGGTAAGAGCTGCCCTCTTCAAAGCAAGAAACACAGCATCAATGGGACCAGACGGTGTCCCGGGCTGAGTCCTACATGAACTCCAAGAAGAGCTAAACCCAAACCTAAAACTACTGTTCAGTCTCAGCCTTACTACAGGATATGTACCCAAAGAGTGGCGTACAGCAACAGTGGTCCCTCTCCACAAAGGTGGTGCCTCAACGGATCCTGGAAACTATCGCCCCATAAGTCTCACTAGCTTGGTCTGCAAAGCTATGGAAAGGATCATCATGGACCTTATAAATAAAGATATTGGGGACCTGCAGACACTGGATCCTACCCAGTTCGGCTTTGTTAAGGGCAGATCCTGCCTCTTGAACCTGGTCGATTTCTTTGAAACAGTCACCAAGGCCATTGACAAGGGGAAGGTGGTCCACACAGCCTACCTGGACCTCGCAAAGCCTTTGATACAATGCCCCACTCGGGCATTATAGATAAGCTCACCAGCTTAAATATAAACCCCTATGTCACTAGATGGGTTGCAAATTGGCTCAAGGACAGAACCCACATGGTTAGAATAGCTGGAGCCATGTCAGACTCCAAACCAGTTACAAGTGGCATCCCACAAGGCTCAGTCCTGGGACCTCTCTTGTTCGGTATATATTTCTCGGAGGTACAGGCCAACATGGAAGGACTGTGGCTGACCAAGTTCGCAGATGACTGCAAACTGGGCGCCATAATAGACTCTCCAGCCGAGACAAGCATCCTCCAAAAGGGCCTCATAGAAACAGACAACTGGTGCCAGAGCCATGGCCTCAAGCTAAATGCCAAAAAGTGTATAGTCATCCACTTTGACAAAACAAAGTGCCCACAAATTACCACATAGGTGGTAATCCATTAAGCACAGAAGAAGTAATTAGGGACCTGGGGACCCAAGTTGATAGCAATCTCTCATTTGACATCCACGTGGCCAAAGTGGTTAGAAAAACATTTTATATAGCCCACCTAATCATGAAGGGATTCACATCTAGATCAGGGGAGGTCATCGTGCCTCTTTACTCATCCCTCATCAGGCCCATAATTGAGTACAATGCCCCTTTTGGGATGTACCTTACCAGACACCTACAGCAACTGGAAAGACCCCAAAAGTACCTCACCAAGAGGATCAAGGGGCTCAAACAGATGCCGTATGCTGCCCGGTTAAAGAAACTCCAGCTCTACTCAGTGGCATACCGCCTGCTCAGAGGCGATCTGTGCCTGACGTATAAAGCCATGTCCAACCCGGAATTAATGGACATGCTGCACCTCAGAAAATCCAAATCCCATCAAGCTACGCACTCGAGGGACTTGAACCTCAGCACTGAAATAAATAGGACATGCTGGAGGGACAGATTCATAACCCAGAGGCTCCCTTCACTCTGGAATAAAATCCCAGTCCAGGTTAGGCAGAGTCCCTCATTGACTCTCTTCAAGAGGAATCTTGATGAGTGGATGGGAGATCGTAGGTTTACCCCGGGTATCACTTCTGTGTCACTGTTAGACAGAGGCACAGTATACTAACCTTGAAAAAGGGCATAGCAAAATTAATTTAATATGGGTGGCGAAAGCCATACACACTCTGGCTAGGCTTATAAATGCCCTAGGGCAGATAGCCTAGTATGAACCTATGAACCTATCTGTTGTCTATTGAAAAACGAATGGCTGCATGCTTGTCCATGTCTTCAAACTGATACTATGACGGCTTGGTAATCCAGAATGCAAGATGTGCCTTTTTGACACACACACACACACACACACACACACACACACACACACACACACACACACACAATGAGTTAGTTTCTTTTTAAAGTGAATATAAATGCTATTTCAGTGTTGTTGCCTAGTGAGTAGTTTGGTTTAATTTCCACTCAAGTATTCCATTTGCATATGTTATTTTTATTCTGTTAAATCCATGATGGGTATATTATACAAACAGAACAAAGCATACACAAACGCATTTTAAATCATTATGGGAATATTAAATGGAGTCAGACTAAAATGTTAAAATAAGAAAATACTTGTTTTATATAAAGAAATACATTTTAATGAAACACTGGAAAGTGAAATCACTTTGTCTTGAATTTGGGACCCATGCTTCTAAAGAAACAATCTGTTGCATTTACGCTGTCACTTTTTAAATTTGAGTAAACAGTCTATCTGAAATGGAGTAAAACATACTAAAGCCCACAAAAATTCTGAGTATGACAGCAACTTATAGTACAAAATACGGTAGTTGAAAAATATGTTGTGGATATTTTAATACAAAACTCTTCTTTTCTTACAGAAATATGTATTTGGAGTTGACAATATGCTTGAGAAGTCCCTATGATGTCATCTTAACAGAAATTTGGAAACACAGCCTGGTTTCATATGCAGTGTTCCCCATAAAGAGCTGTATTCATTTGCAGAGAATCCGGTCTGGCTATTTCAGTCATGGCAAGCACATGTTTGGCACAGAAACCAAGAAAATGCAGATTTAAAATGCAATTTTGAAAAGGCTCTTTATCACTGCAGTACATTTTTGTGAGATTATAATGTCTAGTTAAACTTTGTTTCCTATAAAATGGCACTTTGGTAAGCAGCCTGTAATTAACAGTGTTTCTATACAGGACTTCATTACCATTCCTTAAATTTATAGTAATTAAAATTCAAAACTGTTCTACTAGACATCAGCATAGTCTGACTCAAAAAGTTTTAACCTATTAGTAAACAACTGCTAAAGTTAACTCCAAATAGGGCTATGTGTAAGAGTAATTATGAAACTTAGGAATGCTCATACCTGGCAAGCTATTTAACCACTTTAGTTTGTAAATATATTGATATATCACAAGCATAGCACTGCAGTTACGCAGAAATGCCAGCTACATCTGAGGCAGACAAAAATCAATGCCCCAAAAGCTTAACAGAGAAACAGAAAGCAGATCTATCACAAACAATGCAATTATACAGTAAAGACATTTTCAGCTATAACCTACATATAAAAATACCATAAATACATATAGAAAACCTGAATTAAGTAACTTGTTTATAATTATTTCACAGTCATTATATATATTTAAAAAGAAGATCAGAAACACTAAGTACACTTTACAATATGTACTACAACTGTCTGTTGGAAGAAAGCTGAAGTGTTTCCCATTCATTTTTTTTCTCATTTACATCACATCTCTTCGGATTACCAGGCCTGTTTAAAACTGAATTTCTACTTGCAGAATGGCCTTTTAATAACGTAATGCATTTTATACAGAAGTGTTTGACCCAGTGTAGGCATATCTCTGAAATACTGGGTAGAATTCAGAAACATCTAGCCCATAGTGTTACATGAATTGGTGCAATGAGCAGGGAGGAGAAGTCCTAGAAAATGCATCATGAAAACACTTCGGAAGAAATAATGAAGTATTCAGAGTATGTCAGTGACTGCATAATAATACAAAGGAGTGTGGTTTTACTAACAGGACGCCCTGCAAACACAGATGATGGAATGCCAAAAAATGTATAGTCATACCCTTTGGGAAAAACAAGGTAACCCCTAATTACCACATAGGTGGTAATCCATTAAACACGGAAGAAGTTATCAGGGACCTGGGGACCCAAGTTGACAGTAACCTCTCTTTTGACACTCACATTGCCAAAGTGGTTAGGAAGACCTTCTACATTGCCCACCTGATCATGAAGGGATTCAGATCCAGATCAGGAGAGGTCATTGTACCCCTGTACTCTTCACTTATCAGACCAATGATTGAGTACAACGCCCCATTCGGAATGTACCTTACCCGACACCTGCAGCAGTTGGAAAGACCCCAAAAGTTCCTCACCAAAAGGATAAAGGGGCTCAAACATATGTCATACGATGCCAGACTGAAGAAACTCCAGCTCTATTCAGTCGCATACCGTCTGCTCAGAGGTGATCTGTGCCTGACATACAAGGCCATGTCCAACCCGGAATTAATGGACATGCTCCACCTCAAAAATCCAAATCCACCAGAGCCACGAGAGCAAGAGACTTAAACCTCAACATGGATATAAATAGGACGTGCTGGAGGGACAGATTCATCACCCAGAGACTCCCTACACTATGGAACAGAATCCCAGTCCATGTGAGGCAGAGCCCCTCACTGACTCTGTTCAAGAGAAATCTTGACGAGTGGATGGGAGATCGTAGGTTTACCCCGGGAATCATCTCTGCATCACTGCTGGACAGAGGCACAGCAAACTAATGGGTATAGTATTCTCATCCTAAGGGGTGGTGAAAGCCACACACACTCTGGCTAGGCTTATAAATGCCCTAGGGCAGATAGCCTAGTATGAACCTATGAACCTATGAACCTATGAAATGAGATATGGTTAACTAATTCCGTGGAGAGTGACTTCAGGACTGAGAGCCCTAAAGCTCAGCCATTCTAAGTGAAAGGATTTCTCATGTACAACAGCTCCACTTGTGCTATTATGTCCTCTAGGTCAAAGAGGCCATCTGTACCTCAGTCTATCACAGTGTTCTTTCTTGTGTACATCTTCTCCCATACCCTGTCTCTGTAGTCCACTCCTCACTATCTCCAGCTTTCCTCCTTGTGTATTCTGTGTACTGATACTGGTGTCCCACCTTTTGTGTCCCTACCATATTCTGTGTACCTCTACTGGTGTCCCACCTTTTATGTCCCTACCATATTCTGTGTACCTCTACTGGTGTCCCACCTTTTGTATCCCTACCATAGTGCCTCTCTTGTCTTCTATGCATGCATTTGTCTGACCAGGTTACCTTCCCTACTCCCTTTTTCCTTCCCATATCGCCTTCTTGTTACCTCCCTTCTCTAATTTTTGTCTTAAAAAATAAATAAAATGTACACCTGTCGCGAAAAAATATGCTCTTTCTTCCCCACACCAGCCTTTCTTTAAGGTTACTCAGCCAAGTGCTCTTGACTGGCTGTTCTCCTCTTTTGACTTTCTCTTACCTTTTTCCTCTCCATTTAGATAATGAGCCGAGTGGGCACTTTGTTCTTTTGGTCCTCCATGGCCTTCTCACAGTTCCTGTGTTGTGGTTATGAGGTACTCTCTTCCTGTTCTTAACATTTTGGAAATGTGACTGTAGTGTAGCCATTTGACTACAGAGAAGTACTCAAACTTCTGCCAGTAATGCAGATGCTCTAGTTTACTATGCAACCCTTTTTCCTGGGCTACTCGTACAATGCTGCTCCTGGTAGATTCATAAACTGCAGTGGGCCTTCTCACAGATTTTTGATATTTTATAGTCCGGTGTTGCAAATGTTTGTTAATATTCCCTATAATTTAGTAGTTATTTTATCCGCTTACTTTTTGGATTTCCAATGCTTTTAATTTTTCCTTCTTGAAATCTGTTGCTTCTTTTGGTTTAGTTATGGTGTAACCTTTATGGTAGACTTCATTTCTTTACCCTGGAGTAACAACTATTTACAGAGCATTCTTAATATCCTTATACATTTATGTGAATATATGATATATCACACACACACATACATACATATCTATAATTATATGTGTGAGTATATATTTGTTTGTGCGCGTGTGTCTATCAAATGTACTTGTATACATTTGTTTTTTTGTGTTAGTGTCCTGCTCAATACGGTCCAATATTAGCCTCATCCTGGGTGAAATACAAAACACTTCTCAAGCAAAAAAAAGTCATAAATTTAAACTATAATAGACACTCCAGATTAGTTACAGACAGAACAATGTACACTATTTTACATTAGTTTGTAAAGTGAATTAGCTTTCAGCAAGTCTGTGACAGGAGAAGTGAAATGCAAATGTACTATACTGTGTGATATTTCATGTTCTGAAGCAGGATTATTTGGCTTGAATGAAGAGGTGCTTTTTAAGCTGCATTCTGAATTTGGAATAAGTGTTTAGGTGGATGGCGAGACTCTGCTGAAGTACAGGTGCCTAAGAGGACAATTCATGTGCAGCACTGTGGAGCTTTGTTCTAGGGCTAATAAGAGCTGCTCTGGCTTGTGTGTGGTATCTCAGCTTGTATGAGGAGGGTTTTTTTTTTCATAAAGTCTAACTGCAAGGGGAGTAAATGTCTATAGAGTTGGAGTAGTTTGTAGCACCATGATCTAAACAGTGTGTCAGAGGTTTGTTTTACTGGTATCCATTTGACTTGATCAGAAAATGATCACAACATCTGTGCAGAGTATGAGTGGGAGATGGGGGGGGGGGGTCACAAGGAAGTTTGTCAGGGAGCAAGAAAGGAAGCCTGTGGTACACCATTGGTAACAGCTGCATACACTGATTGTGAGGATACTGTTTTAACTCTGAAGTGTCCATTAGCAAGGGAGCTTATAAACTATGAAGCGCTGCCCCTAGGCTGGTACTAATTTTAATTAGTTTGTCTAGGAGTAGATGGCGCTCAATAAGGCCAAATGCTTTTGTCAAGTTTATAAAAAGAGCAACTGTAAAAAGGTCCATCAGTGCTTTGCAGGATGCAATCTATCAGGGACCCAAGTGCTGTCATAGTATTTCTTCCATGCCAGAATAAGAGATTATATTGCTGGAGGAACTGAAACAGATGGGTTTAGACTTTTTTTATCCAGAGTTGGGAAGATGGATATTGGATTAATGTGAGAAGCATCTTTTGGGCTGGTTTGCTTTGAGAGGGGCTTAATTAGAGCAGTTTGTCAAATTTGTAGCAAGATGTTTCATGTGAGACATGGATTTTATAAATATATATAAAAATACACACATAATTATGTATGAATAGATTGACAGATATGCACATACATGGCTGATGGAGATGATGTGTGATCTTTGCAGTGATACACTCATTTCATATCCCCCTTCTCATTCCTGATACGGTCTGAAAAAAAATGTAAAGACTTATTTCTTACCAATGTGTATTTAGTTTTTTTTTTTTTGTTCTAGTTATAAACTCTCATCACAACTCTTTGTATACTTTTTGTGTTTATATACCTTGCACATATTCCTGGATGAGCCTGAAACTGATCCTTTTAGCTCAGTGCTCTACTCCTTGGGAAACAAACTAAAAATAAACAAATAAGATAAAAATACTGGATTCTAAATTATGAGTCATTCATTTCTGCGTATTTCCTGTTGGAGCAGATTGTTTTATTTTTATATTTATTTCAGTTGGCAGTAGTATAATTGGTAGTGGCATATTTATAATGTACATTTTGGGGTGATCTTATTACATTTCAATTATTAAGCGGAATGTCTTGTTTTTAAATATGCCCCTGAATCTTTTCTTTAAACAAAATTAGCATTCAAATCACTTATTTACAGTCCATTTATTTTTCAATTTTACTAGTATTTTTGTCGTTTATGGCATGTAATGTATTCTCAACTGCAATTCTAATGTATGCAATGATGGCACTGGCATGGGGCTTGTTGTTATCAGAGTCAGTGAGCGGATTATGTACTGGTAAATGCATTCATAGGTCAAGGCATTTCTTATACTTGATATATAACAAAGCCATTTCATATCTCAGAATTCAAAGTAGCTCTAAATTATCAGCAATGTATGTGGAGTGAATACTGAGATTCGGAGAATAAATTATATATTTGCAGTAATACAGCAACTGCTGTACACACTACACACAAGCACACACGTACAAGAACACCTCTATTATATATATGTTGTGTCTTTCGGCTTTTCCCGGTTAGGGGTCACCACAGTGGAACTCCGGTCCGCTAATGATTGGCAGTAGATTTTTATGTGCAGAGTTCTCAGCTCTGACGCACAACCTTCAACAAAGGTATGCCCATTCACATATGTCTCCACACAGAAGGCGCTCTACCCGCTCTACCTGAGAATCGAACAGGACAACGTCTTACTGTGAGATGACAATGCTACCGCAGCACCACCACCGCAGTATACCTGTATTATATATATATATATATATATATATATATATATATATATATATATATATATATATATATATATATGGATCTAGGACTGTTGAACGAAAGTTCAACAGTCCGAATCCAACTTACCTGAACACACTTTAATGAAAGTGCCCGAAAAAGCACTTTAATTAAAGCGCGTTAAAAACAAAACATTAAAAAAGAATAAAAAAGCATTTATGCAGGGGGGGCAAGCCCCCCCATGTGGGAGGCTGTGCCCCCACACCTCCCCTACTTTATTATTCTTTCTCAGAGATCGCACTACAGTGGGGAAAAAGGGAAAAATTCCCTTAACTGCACCATAGTACGAACTCCACAATAGTCACTCCCCCACAACTCCCTCTATCTCCAGGCAAACTTATGCAAAAGCGCTACTTCGGTGAGAAGCACTTTTGCGTAAATATGCACGGCCATTTCAGATTCGGTGAAACGGCCATTCGCTCATTAGTCCCAGACACATATTATATATATATATATATATATATATATATATATATATATATATATATATATATACATATACATATACATATACACACATACACACACACACACACACACACACACTAGATATATACATGCATATTTAAGCAATAATTCTTGACTGCGTGTGAGTAAATCCTGATCTACCCACACACAGGAATAGAATATTGCTATCATACAATTAAATGATTTAAGACAGAAATTGCTTACCTTTCTTAAATAATGTTTTTATATAATGACACTGTAGTGGTCACTGTATTCGTCCTTGTTTACTGCTGTACTGCTCAAGTGTTTTGGACTTCATTCCAATGCTTGCACACTAGATTAGTACAATGCAGGAGAAGTAATGGAGAAGACAGAAAAAAAAGGCAACAGAGATTCTAACTGCTGAGATTTTGTGAGGGATAGAGCAGCAATACAAGGAAAATCTGGTATGTTTCTGATTCTTGAGTTTTTCAGAATGTACCTGACTTTTCTTGTTATTTTTCTATGTCCTTTACTATATACCTACTATATAGTCTGGCCACTCAATGGTACTTCAGCAGCAGGACGTTTTTGTATTGGTAAATGCTCAAATTACAACGGACATACTGGTTGGGCTATCAAATGCTTGTTTTTGAATAGTAAGGAGCTTTCATTATGTGTGTGTGTGTGTGTGTGTGTGTGTGTGTGTGTGTGTGGATATATATATATATATATATATATATATATATATATATAGATAGATACACATATACATACATGGGTCCATTTGTTTCATTGAAAGCTCATTTCACTGAATTTGTATTCACCCTGACATAAATCGCTGAAAGCTCAAATTACTGAAAACTCATTTCACTGAAGTGAAGTACTGGCACTGTGTAGAGTACTGTAAGGCAAGTAAAAGGTACATGTTCTTTTCCTCACTACAGTGTGAGCCTGGAGTTAGTATATGTAGTTGGGGGAGGGGGCACAGCCGCACACATTGGGGGGTGTGGGGGGAGTAGGCCCCCACTTATTTATTTTTATATTACATTTCACCGAAAGCTTCAAAACAATACATTTTAAACCATAGACATACATGCTTACAACATCAATGCCTAACTCTTTCCAGAAGACAATATAAACCCAAACTAAGTGGGGGACTACACCCCCCCCCACCACCCCTAACTATATATACTAACTCCAGGATCGCACTACAGTGGGGAAAAGGGCATATACCTTTTACTTGCCTTGCAGTACACTGCGCCAGTACTTCACTTCAGTGAAATGAGAGTCAGTGAAATAAGTTTTCAGTAATTTGGGCTTTCAGCGATTTGGTCAGGGTGAATTGAAATTCAGTGAATTGAGCTTTCAATGAAACAAAGTAGACTCACATACACATATATATATATATATATATATATATATATATATATATATATATATATACACACATACCCATACATACACACACACTGTCTATATCTAGAAAACTGTCTATAGTTGATAGTTACAACTTCACAGAATCTTTTGTTTACGTCATGTTCTGGTGTTTTTGTGTGATAACTAGCATTAAGAGCATACAGTGAATCATGTCCCTGGATTCCAATCCAAATGTCAAGTTAAGTCCATGCTCTAATAAGAGAGCACTGAAATGTAAAGCAACATTATATGTAAAACTCTATTTCCCTATTACTGGCAGTTGTAAAGAACCGAATGTGTATACTACAGTTAAGGCAACAATCAGAAATATAAAGTAGCAGAGCCAAGTGGTTCCATGTAATGCAGCAATGAGCATCATAATACAGTAAAACGTAATGCAATTGGACTGCTTCTTCACAAGGCACCCCACTATGAAACGTATTTCTCATCAGCTACAAAACATCTAGGCTGTACATGAGTCAACACATCTGCATGTGGTTTTTCCACCCTGGAAAATAGAACCTTTAGAAGACAAACTTAGAAATGTCTGCAGTGACCAAGAGAAACATTAAATCACCTTACTTTTTTTTTGTCCATTGTTCAGTACGGAAAAAAAAAGCTACAACAGAAAGGCAAGGTTTCTCTTGAATTAGATATTGGCTAAATGTCTGTTTTTTGCAAACATGCATGGTGGAGAATACAAGATAAATTGATAGACTTTTTAATAGCTCTCTTAGGAACTTCTCAGCTGTAAAGCTTTTGCCATATTTTTATCATCCTGTTTCTGCCTTTTGTCTAGATTCCAAAAGTCATTAAACGAAGAGAGGAAGGTTTTAAGGTTTATGAAGCTTGCCAGCGGTTTGTCTCTGTAGAAAATTGATTTTGACATTTTGTTCATTTCTCTGTTTCTCCATAGTTTCTTAGTTTTTCATTTTTTTGTGTGCTTTATTTGCAAAGTTTTCTCCATACACCTCAGCTCCCTGCTATTGCTCTAGTCTAATACCCATACGCTTCCTGGCTAACAGTATTGATTTTCATAGTTATCATGAAAATATGTTCCCTCAGATTTCAGTAAACGTAATATTAAAAAAGAACTGCTTCTCCAACATTATCTGCTGAGGCCATTATCAGCACACTGCAAGTCTTTTATAACTTGATGGAGATATTTATGTTAGCTTAGGATTTATACATTATATATATATATATATTTCCCCTTCATGTGATCAAATTACTCTAAACTTGAAAGTCATAAACTCGAAATCAGAATCTTGAATTTAGAGAAACTCGAACATATGAAAGGGACAAAAAAAAAAAAAAAAAAAAAAAAACCCTTTCAAATATTTTCGCAGGGGGGCTTCACACCCGTGCACCCCCCCCCACACTTAAATATACCTACTCCGAGATCGCACTATAGTGAAGGAAAGGGAAATCTCCCATTCCGTGCTATACACAAGTGCACAATGGAAAATTTTCCATTCCTCCACTATAGTTTAAATTCACATTTAAACTGCTGGGGTATAGGGGGACCTAGCCCCCTGCGATGAGGTAAGTTAACTTTATTGTTTTAAACCCAAGGGCTCCCATTCACAATTTCAAGTGAATGGAAGTTTGAGATTCTGGTCTCGAGATTATGAATTTTGAGCTTCCATCCATTCGATCTTGTGAAGGGGAACTATATATATATATATATATATATCCATATACACATACTCATACTCCCTGACTGCTTCCTTACTTGCTGTCTATGTGATATAACTTGCCAAGTGCTTTACTGGCTTTCAAAGACAGTAAAAACACATCATATATTTTTTGTAACCGATTGTAGTGCATGGAATCTCATCAATCATAACCCGTTACTGTGTTCGACATGGATGCCAAGATTCACCTCTTGAGCTTTACCGTAGATGAATTTCTTTGCATCCATGTCTCAAACATATAGTAATGTGGTTACAATCAGAAACCTGATCATAACCATGATGGTGGATGAATGGAAAGCTTGCAGTACCCCATTATTCACAGTATATGGTACAACAGCATTACACTTTACTCAAGGAAGGTTTCTCAAACAGCAAACAAAAGATATATACAATAAATGTTGTGCACTAGCAAAAACATGCCAAATAATAAGATCATGTATTTAGAAAAAGAAGAGTGGGAAATTATAGAGAAAGTGGCCAAAGGAAGGTTGGTTGTTGAGCTATCTGGGTTCAGATATTATTATAACAATATAATGTTATTGAACACTGCAATCAGCTACAATTTGCTTTCTCTTGGATATATTTTAAATTAAAAATAGAATTCAGATATTACTGAAGTACTTTTAAATTTGAAGGCAGCAATTTCCATAGCTTTGTGAAATAAGTGACACACTGTGGCCAGTGCAATATAATTTACTGTGTGGGGTTTGTAAAGGCAAGATAGGGCCTACAGAGCTCTAAGGTGGTTGACTGGGGGTATAATAAGTTGGCTGTACAGAAAGTGAACAGATTCTAACCTTAAAAATTTAAATACGAGTGAACCCATCTAACTTTAGGAGTCGTCTATCATGTTCTTTGTTTGAAAAAAGGGTCACAAATTTACAGATTTGATTAGACATAATTTATAAAAGATTTTTTCATTAGAAGTTTTGTATATTATTGACAGTCTATATTCAAGCCAGGAAGCTGAAGAAGGAGATAAGATTAATGGCCTTAGCAAATGCATTCCATCCCTTTAGAGATAGAAAGTCAGAATTGTTTTGGACGCAAAAAGGAATATGTCTGATCTATTCTGTCATCTATAGTAATTTACAGCACTAAGGAATAACTTGTTTTACATATGTGCTCTTCATTTTACAGTTACTGTTATAATAGTGACTATTTTGCATTTAGAACTTACAACGTAAATGTCATCCAGTCTGCTTTACCAGACACTGTTCTAATGCGTTTTGTTTTCATTAGCTAATTAAAATACAAGTCAGTAAAAAATGATTCGGCAGTGAGAACCACTGCATACCCTTTGCTGTACCCAGGTTTGATTTAGAATATTTTATTTTCACGAAGGAGACATCAGATTTTGTCAAAGTTCAGCATACTCTTTCATGGAAAAAATGCAACCTAGTGTTTTGAGTTTGGTGCCAATCCAGAAAGACTGGATGTACTACAATAACTCGAGTCCCTGGTGTTAGCAGGCCACAGTCGCACAACCGAGAACATGAGCATATTGCAACTTGCATTGGATTCTGCTCACAATCAGACTTCAATAATGGGCTGAAACAAAGTGAGGCAGCTATGCAGAGAGGATGGAGTTTTTCATACCTTGCCTGAAAACGTTATTTGAGTTTTAGTTATACATGTGTTGCAGCTGTGAAAAAGGAGTTGGAGCAGTTGAGAGTTTAATTCAGGATTTTAGATTGCACTTGGGAAGAGAATTTTAGGTTTAGGGAGGGGAAATGGAGTTTTAGGGTAAGGCAGTGATCACAGAATTTAGGGTTAGGGAGTACAAGGGGATCTTCAGACAGCAAAAATCGATCTTCAGTTTAGAGACTTGAGTGGCAGCTTAAGGGTTAGATTTAGGGCTCTGGCATGGGTGTGCAGTTTGCTTAGGCCTGGTGGTGAGGGGCCTAGGTAACCCAAGTGGTTCAGGCACTTGGCAATTAGGGCACATGCAATTTAGAGTAAGTGACAGTGAGCAAGTGTGTCATGAGGCAAGCACTTGTAGTAGACCTGAAGGATTAATATACCTGGAACAATCTCGCCACTTCATGGAAATATGTGAAAAACAATTGGATGCGTCTTTGTTGAACACAACCAAAGTCTGACCCTTCATGGTTTATTGACTTAATGAAGAAATAAATTTAAACTACTCTTGTTTTTAAGTCCTACTTGTGACACAATAAAACTGATACAGCCACTTGCTTTCTGAAATGTTGGCACGTCTTAATCAGTCACTGCCACTCTTTCTATAACCACATCAGATGAAACAGTCTCTGAATGCCCCACAAAGCATCATTCATCATCAACAGTGAACCATTATTAGGTAAATGTTCTATACTTTTTCTTTTAATTTGTTTTATCACACTAAGGTGCAACAATCTAAATACAGAAAAGCCATTCATGCAAGTCTTTAGAAAACAGAAATTCTAATCAAAATATATACTAGATTTCACTATTTTATTTTTAGATTTTTTTTATTTTTGTGCAACTGCAAAGTGGCATAATCATTTGTTTGCACAGCACAGATAAGAATAATTTTACCACATTAAAAATGCATCTGAAAATATCGGTCTAGTGTGGCAGTGTTAATGTGGATTCTGCAATGGAAACATTTGCAGGCAACACTGTTGACTTTATTCCTGTAAGACATTCACCGCCAACAACACAGATGAACCTTGTCTCAGCAAAACATGCAGCATGATATTTCTAAATCACACTGGTATGATGGAGACGCTCTGTTAGTGTCCAAGGACTCTTGGGTAATCATTTTAGAAGTGGCAATATTTTGTGTGGAACTCCTGCATAATTACCAGGATGGCTTGCAGTGTTGATGACTTTATATTGTATATTCTGTCTCCATATAGTTTTGCAATATACTGTGCAACAGAAATGAAATGGGTACAGTTTCAATGTCTTTAAAACATGACAGATATAAGCAAACTCAAACAATTTAAGATGTACTGTGCCCTCTTGGTCTCGAGTTTCATCTATGCCACTAAATGACTGGAAGATCAAAATGTTGTCTTACACAGAAAGGCAAAAATTTTAATAATTCATGAAATTTCATTTATTTGTATTATTCTAAGTGTATAAAGCATGCGACAGGTTGACTGACTCACACTGCTGTCAGAATGTGTTTGGTATTGCATGGAATGTTGCTTTATGCTTCAAATTCAGGAAAAGGATTACTTGTTAAGCAGTTTTCTGACAAGTTTTGTCAAAATACATTTTAGTGTGAAGCTCAAGTCTCACACTAGGCTAAAACAGCTGCCAGTAAATTTCCACTATGGAACATTTCATTGTCACACACAAGTGTACGCACACACATATACACACACATAGCTGGCTTTAGGCACCAGCAAACCCTATGGGGCCCCCAACCACTGCAAGTTATCTTATCTTGATATTTTGTAACATGTCTGTCAAACCAACAAAACTAGTACAGCAATCTTGTATACTTAATAAAGCAGGGGAGAACCAAAAACTCTTATTTATTATCTCCTTCAAAATTCAAAGATCTTTTTATTATAGTAACAGTATTTGTCAAGTAACAAGCTTTACAATTTCATTAAATATTTTACCACTGATGAAACCCTGTTGGTGGACATCCTCTTCACTAAAACTAACTTAGCCAGCTTTAGGTACCTGTAATAGCTGTGGCTGCAGGGGGCCCCTTAATAGTCTTTAACTGTGTGTGGGGCCCCACAAAAGCTGCTTTTGGTTGGGGAAAAGTGAGGAGAAAAAGATTTTTGATTACACTCTTTAACCTGAACAAGACTGTGATATAAGCCTATTAGGACAAAACTGGTAATGAACATAATCAAAGTATGCACTAGAGAGATCAGCAGCCCAGGGTGACCGGTCCCAGAGCAAACTGTGGAGTTTAAGAAGAGCTGATGCTTCTAATCTTCAGGGATGGTTCTCTTTCAGGTTTTTATACATACCGGCAGAACAACTGATACTAGAACTCTCAACGTCTTTGCTGAAGAATTCTGCTCAGTGACAAAAATAATAGCATAATAGTCTCAAAATGAGGAACACATTTTAAATATTACTATAATTCACTTAAAATGTTACTAGAATAACACATTTTACATCAACATGTATTTTTCAGACAATGAGAAGTATAAAACTCTGATGACTGGATTTATTGTGACAGAGCAAAATTATGAGACAAAAATCAGGGAACATCTATGAAGTCGGGGATAGTGATAGGTATTAATTTACTACTCAGTGAGGTAAATGAAAATGACTTATCCCTGCTCCTGTTTGATGACTGCTAAACAGCACTCACTGATCTTGTGTAGCAGTACTAATGTTGTACAATGTATTGCTATTTGCCGAAATAAGTACAAAACTAGCATTGCTGTGATGTGTGTGTGTAAAAAATATCACTGATTTTTATCAATGCACACATCCAATAATGCAAGGACACAAACCTTATTCTTCTGGGTTTCAATTACAAAATGTAGCTACCAACTGATTATATTTCAAAAGTAAGGCTTAAAATATGTCACAAAACATTCAGGCACTTGGATACTCTAGGAATCTGGCAACCCCCCCCCCCCCCCCCACACACACACACACACTCTCCAGACTGTGTGGGGACACCAAAAAGCTGTTTTGGTTAAGGAAACATGAGAAAAAATGCTTTAATTTTCTGATTGCACTCTTTAGTCTGAATGGGGTTGTGATATGACCCTGTTAGGATAAAACTGATAATGGCCTCTGCCCTCCACCACACCATAAACATTCTAAAACATCCCTGCTCAGACATTTGTGTACAGAAATTTACAGTAGGTTTTGTGGGGGCTGGGGATTATTGTAGTCATTTTTCCTTTATTTTTCTAACAGATCTCAGAGGTATATAGTTCCTGTGGGGCGGTGTACTGCCTGATAGCAGCAAAGTAGAATACATTATTGCAATCATTTTTTTTTTTTACTTTCCTCACAGTCAAACATCAGGCATGTTTACAGCTGGTTGCCATTGGGAGCTAGGATTGATGAGTGATTAGGCATGCTATGTATATGTATTTCAGCAGTCACTTGAAATACAAGACTGTGGCCATTTGAACCTCTGCTTTCCTCCCAATCTAACACCAGAGGGATGCATAAGAAGTAACTGCTTTTTGGGGGGATTAGGGAGGTGGGCAGTATTCCAATACAGCATCTGTGTATAATCACAATTAGCTTGTTAATTTATTTTGAGCTATTTTGTCAGCTTTGAACTTTAAGTCTTGGGCACAACTTAGTCTTCATTGAAAGAAAAAAAAATAAGACTAATTCTTTTTCTTTTTTTTTGTTTAGGCCACTTTTGGCTTTAAAGGTTGGGACATGCTAGAAAATACAACCCAGAGCATCTACAACCCCTATGGCTTCTGAGGGCATTGGCATAATTGAGTTATTTCCTAAATGGTTATTACTGTGCTGTTTTGGTCAAGAAAGTATATTAAAAAGATACAAGGAAAACTAAAGCTGAACAGCAACACTGAATTTTTTTCCTTAATCATAATTTCTGTTCAAGCCATCATTGGCTAAAAAGAAAAAGTACATAAAAGGCACTTTAGATCATATATAAAGCTATGGCTTCTTGAAAAAGCTGAAGAAAAAAGGTAAAATGTGAGAAATGGAAAAAAAAGTAATGTGCATAATGTGGGAAGCCCAACATGGAGAGAAACAGAGGGGAGCTCTCGAGGATATGTGTGTGTTTTTTGCAGGGGCTGAAACAGTACGCAGTGCCTGGGGCTCCATTTCACATTAGTTCAGCCCTGTACATAGAGTTGTTGCAATGAATCATTGTTACACTTAAATGCCAATAACTGTGACTGTCCCTTTGTGAGATGGGCTAACATAGTATTATATGTGGGTAACAACTTGAAGAACGGCAGTAAGAAGAAATCCGCAACTGGCCACAGTACAAACACAGATTTAATAAGAACTTGGAATGCTAGCTCCTCGGCTTACAGCCTTCCAAGAGCAATACAAACACACAACTTTACACAGACCTTTTATAGCAGCATTCATTAATTAATTACTCAATTACATAATAATTGTTTCCAATTAATCTCCAAGTTTAAACTTACAGGTACCATAGTGTTAAACTTGAAAATATAAACAGAGTCTTTATAAAGAGGTTTGTCCTTAATGTCACATATTTCACCAACTTTCATAAAAACTTGTTCTAAAACAGAAGCTTTTAACAAAGAATAGTCAGCATTATGAACTGTTTTAAAGTGCATTGCAATGTTACTTTCTACTTTACCATTCTTTATATCGCTTATATGTTCCTGTATTCTTACTTTAAATTTTCTTTTACTTTCTCCGATGCAAAATAAATTGCAGGGGCATCTAAGAACATATATAACCTGCGTGGAGACATGCGTGAATGGGCGTACCTTCATTGAAGGTTGTAAGTCAGGCCTGGCAAGCCGGTATGTAAAATCAACTGCCAATCATTAGCGGACCGGAGTTCCACTGTGGCGACCCCTAACCGGGAAAAGCCAAAAGACACAAACAAACAAACTATTACATGAAAAACTACCACCAGGAGAAAACTTGATACCATTTATTTTCTTAAAGTTTGTAACACAGAAACATACAGAGCAACCACCACAAGGGTGAGTACCCCTCATGGCAGGGGCTATATACAATGTCTCTCATTAGGCATAGAAAAATAACTAGAAACCAAAAAAATCTTTTAAACTTTTTCCTTTTTTATAGGAAATACAAGGGCCATTTGCTATTATTCTTTCCAACTCCACATCCTGAAGTAAACATTTCCAGCAGCTATGTAGTATTTTATTAATACTATTGCTTAAGCTGTTATACACTGAGACAAAATATATCTGATTTTTACATTTTTTTGTAGTATTTGTGAAGACCTGTTGTAATAAGATCATTGTAGCTACATGTCAGTGTGTGTGTACTACTCCTAAAAGCCTGCAGCATGAACTAAAAGGATGGCTAAAAGGGGTGGCAGTGACAGGGTGAAACAGACTGGAAGTGGGCAGGGGGCCCCCAACTTGACATTAGCTGGGGGCCCCCAAAATGCTAACACCAGCCCTACACACACACACACACACACACACACACACCATGGCAGAGTGAAGTAACTTAAAGATTTCAAAGTCACTCATTCACTAAAGGAACACTTTAATTCCGCCCAATAAATGTGCAGCAGCATTATGTGTTTTTATGTCTTTCAGTTCTGTCAAACACTTTGTACTCCTTCACTTTTTTCCTTTAAATGATAGAACAAAGAGCAGATGAAGCTCCATGCACTACAAAAAATGATTATTGGGTCTCTCCAATCATAATTCACGTGTTGTGTGTTCCGGACATGGATGCCAAGATTCACCCCAAGACAATTGGGAAGTGAAGTTCTTGGAAGTCCATGTCTGAAACACATAAGCTGGTTAGGATCCGAGACGCAATCATAGTCCTCTGTGTTCACCTCATCAGTGGCATATGTACAGACTCCAATCAATAGTTGTTGAGCAACAGAAAATTATTTGCCAGACAAACAGCTGTTACCTTTATATATTAAGCAAAGCTTTCAGCCTGACCTGCAACACACAATTATGTTGAATAAAAATGAAAGAAGGGAATTAAATTCCATTTCCTTCTTGGATATGCTCTATTTAGATATTTAGACAAATTACAAACATTAGCCGTTAACATTTTTAATATATTTGTTTTTATCTGAAGGCTAAAACATTCTCCCTTGTTGTTTTCCTAAATATTAGCTTAATCTCTGCAGTCTGTCCTGATAGCCCAACAATACGGCCTTTGGCTGCAGAATGTTTTTTTTTTGTTACAGTGTCCAGAAATTTCTGGTACAAATTCATTCTGGCAGCAGAACTTGGCAGAGAATTGTATTTATGCATTACATGACAAACAATTCAGCTAAGTACTCTATATCATGGAAGAAAAGTTTAATACGATTAAACAGAAAATTAAGGGCACTAATCAGTCTATGCCATCTCTCAAACAGAAAAGCTGAAAAAATAAATGTGTTAGTTAATAAAAGATGCAAACTTTTCACCTACACATGACATATATGCAATTATAGTTATTTGGAACTGTTATTTTATGCTTACTTTAATAATACAGTGTGTATTCATAAGTACTCTATTCAAGACCACAGATACAGAACAGCAGTATCAAAGCACAGTAACAGTAATTATCACATTTTTAGGAATGCTTTTTGGAGTGCAGATCTCCATTTTTTTCTTTGCAGTCTGATGTGTTTTTAAGGGATTTGCTGCAAGAGAATGGGGAATTCAAGCACAATTCTGAAAATCAAGAGGGAACACTTCCTCATCCACTAACGTTTTCTACTTTTTCTCCAAAATTATAATAGTTTACTAAGAAGGTGTAAGCTGGAAAGCCCCCTCCCCTGGGAGTAGCCTTTTTGTTGTGTGTGTGTGTGTGTGTGTGTGTGTGTGTGTGTGTGTGTGTGTGTGTGTGTGTGTGTGTGTGGAGATAAAAGTTTATTACATTATTTGTGAAGTTTAAAGCAATATAATATCACCATTCTTATTTCATTATTAAAGGAGATAATATGCCTTTCATATCTTTCTAGGGGAACATTTGAGAGAAGTATATAGAATTGAGTTAAGCTGCTATAGCGGTCATTCAAATAATTCGTTTTCTGTCAATAAAATATTCACACAATGGATTGCCCTGAAAATTCTGAAATCTTTTGAAGGACCATATTCTGTTTAAATGCCAATAGTAATAAAATAAACCCACAATAAGCAATTTATTTTTCCCAAGTGTTCTGTCAACCAAGTCCTTCCCACTTAGTTACATCTTATGTATAGACTATTACTTAAATTACAGGTAATTCTTCAATTATCTACTGACTGACTCGGCAAAATGCATTTATGCAGGGTGTCTAAAAAGTTATTAACTTTAATAAATCTAAGATACTCCGGCTAGAACAATGATCTAGGTGAACCATTTTCAGGTTCAGCCTATGAGAGTACAAAAAAGTTAGAAATCTTAAATACAAAGCTTATTATACAATAAAAGGTCATTAGTATACCAAAACATGCATGCCGATTGGAGTGTCCAGTCGTGGTTTGCATCTCACAACTGTTCTAAAGTCTTGCGATGACCGCTAGCTGGCAAACCAAAAAGTATGAACAACAAAGTACCCTGCAGGAACACACTACATTTTTTCTATTTTATTGCACTCAAACTAGGAAACTCGTTAGAATAACAGATGTTGTGTTAGCATGTACTTTCCACAGTTACAATTTGAATATCAGTGATTTAGTGACTGCAGTCCTCATTAATTTCCTAGAAAACCATAAGTTTAATGGGGATACTACATATAGGAGAAAAAACTCTGGACATTCTGTAAAAATCTGGACAGTTACAACATACGGTCAGGATGTCAGAAGTAGAAAAAAATTCAAAGAATATGACATCCTGTCACTTTTACTTGTAACAGAAATGGCTATTAAAATGTACTATGCAAGTGTCTGCATACACATGCTTCAGATATGAAATAGGAAGAAGCGGTGGAAGAACTGTGAAGTTCATTTATACACTGGTATCATTTAAAAGAAAAGATAATTTTTCTTTAAATACTGTCATTGTATAATAACAATAATTCACTTATGTGTGGATACAGCAGTATTTACCCATTGGTTGGTTTTGTTTCTTTAATTACCATATATACTCGCATATAAGCCTACATCGCATATAAGCCGACCCCCCAAAACTGCTTTAAAATGGCCAGTTTTTGCAAAAACCCACATATAAGCCTTTTGGAATGACACAAAAACGTGTTCTGCTCTTTCCACATTGTTTGCTATAATAATATCTGAACCTCCGCTCATAAGTTGTTCACAACTGATGATTAACGAAGTATATATTTAGAAAAAATTATACATTTTGATATGAATAAAGACGAAAATTCTTTTGTTGTGTTTTATTTATTCACAAAAAACTATCACATTTCTGTTTATAATTTACCGTAGTGTTCTTACAAATAATTAGAAACCTTCAAAATCATTGTCACTATCACCCTCATCGTCAGACTCCCCAAACAGCTTTCTCCATTCCTCTTCTGTGTACTGAACATTGTCATCATCCCACAGTACCTCATCTGCATCCTCTGGTTCTGCACCATCTTCGCTGTCTGAGGCTGTTTCCTGTTCAGTGCCATCTAATTTGTTGCTGATGCTGCATTTCAGAAATGACTTTTGTACCATTTCTGCAGGAATCTCATCCCATGCTGTCTTCACCCACGACACAACTGTAGGCAAGGAAGGTCGCTTGAAATTGCCTTTAGCAGTCAACTCAGCTTTGCCTTCCGCCATACATAGTGTCCACAGGTTTCTCATCTTTGTCTTGAATGGCTTGTTTAGGCTCACATCCAGAGGTTGCAGCATGCCAGTCAAGCCTCCGGGTATGACCGCTTGAGTTGTCTTTTCCTCCTTGAGCTTCCTCTTTACCTTCTCTGTTAGATGGGCCTTGAATTGGTCCCAGACTAGCAGAGAAGGTTTCTTCAAACAGGCCTCCATTTCTCCTCACCCACACTTGATCGAGCCATTTCTTCACTCCTTCATCCATCCATCCTTTTGGGTGTTGATGGATGATCACACCACTGGGGAATTTATCCTTTGGGGGAGTCTTTCTCTTGAATATTACTATTGGAGGTAATTTCCCCCCATCTGCAGTACAGGCCAATACCACGGTGAAATGAGTCTTCTCATGCCCAGTCGTCTTGATCAGCACAGTATTTTCACCCTTTTTGTTGAGTGTAACTGTGCTGGGCATGTCAAACCACATGGGTGTCTCATCCATGTTGCCAATTCTGCAGACAGGGAAGTCACCAGCCTTTCTTTGATCAATAACATACGTTTGAAAATCCAAAGGTTTATGTTCATATTGTGATGGCAATTTTTGTGCAATTTTCGTTCTCTGTCTCAAACTTATAGAGTGTCTGTTCAGAAAACGTGTACACCAACCTGTGGAAGCAGTGAACCCTTCATATTTCTTGGCTTGTGCAATCTTGAGGGCTTGCAAATGAACACTTAGCCGAGACACTCCATATCCATTTTGTCTCTGGGCTTCAAACTACTTGAAGATCTCCTTCTCCATTTCTGGATACTGTCCATGTTTTGGTCCCCTGTTCGCACGTTTGTCCTTAGGTGCAATATCCAGTGATGTATCCTTTTTCCATCGTCTGACATTGCTTTCATCTACACCAAACTTTCTTGCTGCCTCCAGGTTGCTTGTTTCTTCAGCGGCCTTTATCACTTTTAGCTTGAAGTCAGCAGTATGGGACATACGTTTTCTTTTTTCTACAGGCATGGTGTATTGCACAAATAATTTACAACTAAAATTATCAAAGTTCAGCACACTTTGCTATTCCCCTATAAGCCACGCGACCCTCGTCCCCCTTCCCATGCACTGCGCTGCCTACCAACTGGCTGCCTCTGTTTTCCCTCTTCGTGCCTATGCATGCGTACAAAAGCTTTCAAGCTTTGTGTGCACACCAGTGGCAATCCGTAACCAAGGCTGGGGCTAGCGGTGACGCCAAGGTGATCGGTAGATAATGTGATTTAAGGGGATTCCTTTACGACTGCCTTTGTTTGAGCATGTTATTTCTAAGAAATCAGACCGTGTACCGATGACGTCGGCTTCACCGCTAGCTCTAGCTTGGTTACGGCTCGCCACTGGTGCATTCATTTTGTTTTATGCGCATATAAGCCGACCCCCTGATTTCAGTATTGTATTTTATAGTTCTAAATTCGGCTTATATGCGAGCATATATGGTAGATTTCACCCTCATGATTAAGCCACACTAGCCATGGGTGAATCCTGGTATACCCACACACAGTATTGGATTGTTGCTAAATTAACTTACAGTATACATAAGTGTCTCACACATACACCTTTAAATATTATATATTAGTATATACATTATGTAAGAGATGACTTAATATAATGATAGTACAGTGAATTAAAACAAAGTCATCATCAATATTCATGTGCTTACAATGTATACCATTATATACATTATTAGGATGAGTGGAGGGGATGAGGAGAATGGAAAAGGATGTGTGAAATGTTAGAGAAGTCATAAGTTAGGAGATAAAATTAATGGAGAACAGTAATGAGGGGTGATTAGATGGATTAGTTTACATTATTGCATTAGAAAGTGGCAAGGGGAGAAAAAATAGAAGGGGTATTAGAAGTGCATGCCAGTAAGTTGAAAAATAGGTGCCTATGGGCTTTGTAGGATAGTGGTTCATTTTCAGCCATTTGTTCGCCATTATCCAGTGTTCAGGTCTGGTACTTTCTATATAGGCCATTCTAATCTAAATGGTGTGGTTAATGCTACAGACTTGTTAAGGTCGCCATTACTGACAGTATACAGAACTGTGTGCTAGTAGACAGACTAGTGGTGTCTACCTGTATGGGTGTTGCTGTTTAAGAGGGGCAAAATACCTCCGCAAACTTTTGCAGAGAAGGAAAGAGGTGATGTATTTCTTACAAATTTTCAGTGATTTACTCAAAAAGAGGAGAGGAATGTCTTGGAAGCTGTTAAAGTATGTTCAGACATTTATGAAGTACCTTTTGTTAAAATTCTGGTGGAAGCAATTTTGTAAAAGTTACTGGTCAGCTGATTACAGCTGTTGCTGTTCCACAATGTGCATGCCTTTCTTAAAACTTTTTGGGCTTCTATAATGGCAGAAGACCATAGCAGTAAGACGGGAGAGGGTAATGTGGGCCCAGGTACTAATGACCACTAATATGATATGAAAAGTACCCAGCCAAGAAAGTGAAAGTTGATCACTGAGGGTTACACATACCACTACAAGTATACAGGTAAGAGAAAAAAATACTAGTGTTATTTGTGTAATTTAAGGTATGGATGGAATAGCAAGCCTGTCATTATTGCCAAAGAATTAGAATGCATAGCCCCACATTACTACACACTACTTACCACTGCATTAGAATGCATAGCCCCACATTACTACCCACTACTTACCACTGCATTAGAATGCATAGCCCCATATTACTACCCACTACTTACCACTGCATTAGAATGCATAGCCCCACATTACTACCCACTACTTACCACTGCATTAGAATGCATAGCCCCACATTACTACCCACTACTTACCACTGCATTCGAATGCATAGCCCCACATTACTACCCACTACTTACCACTGCATTCGAATGCATAGCCCCACATTACTACCCACTACTTACCACTGCATTAGAATGCATAGCCCCACATTACTACCCACTACTTACCACTGCATTAGAATAACCCACTACTTACCACTGCATTAGAGGTGTGAATTAGTAAGCAAGAAGGCCCAAGATATCCTTAAACTTCCTAGTCAACTCATTAGGACTGTCGCTGCAAGCAGCAATGCCAAGATGACAGAAGCATTACCATGTACAAAGAATATTTTTAGGAAAGTGAAGAGACTTAAAGGTAAGAATGCTTGACAGTTAAGGAAACAACACAGACCATGGCTCATGTAACCCCAGAACAGCAAAGAAATGTTGTTCAGTTGCTAACTAACTAAATAGGTATGTGCAGCCTGTGGATCCTAGACTGCATCCTCCCCTGCAGAGCTACTCTTTACAGGCAGCTATTTTCCATCCAGCTATTGCATTTATGTGCTTGAATGCATAAGACTTGTATGACACCCTGCTCATAACACTGCATGAAGTGGCCAAGGAGTGCAAGGTCAAACTGAAGCCTGATTTCAATCATGTCCAGTTTTAAATAGGCAGTCACCAGGGTAGATAAGGCAAAGGCAGCCTTCCATGAAGCCACAGTCAAGACCTGCTGGTTTCACTTGATGCAGGCAGTCTGAAGGAAACTACATTGGAGCAAATACTGAATATATATATGAACAGTCCCATAATTTCCAAATCAAGATAAAGCAGAGTCCAGCTTTTCTCCTGTCTCAGTAATAATATCCGCTTTTATTGAGCTGTGAACAATGCCAAATAAACTGAAACAATTCTGGAGTGGATTGAGAATTGTTAAGTCAAAGAGGTTTCAATGGAAGCATCTAAGGAAGCATTGCTGCTACTCCACCCATATACCTTCATTCTGGTCCATTACAGACCTACGAAAAGAGTGGGGTAAGTCAAGGAGGTCTGCAGAACATCAGAAGAATCACTGCTGCCCACACCCCACCTATACACCTCTGTTCTGGACCATACCTGAATATGAAAAACAGTGCAACTGACAAGTAAAAACAATGCAGAGACTTAGAACAAGAATGAATGGACCCTCATGTGCAGATGCCAGCTAGTCCTGATGAAGCTTCTGCATCTCCTCTAGCTTGACCAAGACATCATAAGGGAAAGCCCGAAATGAGTTCTTCCAAAGTCACTTTCTAGAAGGAAAGGCTTCAAAATATTTTTGAAAATAAAGCCATATACACTAACTTGATTTCATACATGCCATTACATACATCTCTCTTTAGCAATCACCTGAGCAACTGAAAAATGAAAAATAAAATCTGTTCCAAACATTAACATGCGTCTATAAAGTCCTGATGTAAGAACATTTCCCCACAGAGTGACCCCCCTCCCACAAAAAATATATATATATATTTTTTTCTCACATACATATATAGGTTCATAGGTAGGTACTAGGCTATCGGCCCAAGGGCCTAAGTAAGCCTAGCCAACAAGGTTCCCTGGGTTTCGCCACCCAAGAAAGTTATTTTCCTGTGCCCCTGTAAAGCAGAGCCACAGAAGTGATCCCTGGTGTGTATTTCCTATTATCCACTTAAAGATTTTTCTTGAAGAGTGCTAATGAGGAACTTTGCTTGATATAGATGGGTAGCTTGTTCCAGAGTATGGGAAGTCTCTGGGACAGGAAATAATCAGCTCTGCCAAGTCTCGAACCCAGGACCCTGTACACTACATATATATATATATATATATATATATATATATATAATTGTCTCATCAAACACTGACCTCTGATACAGAGTGGTCTTTTTTTTTTTTTTACGGTAAATGTAAAAAGATCCAAAAAAAAAAAAAAAAAAAAAAAAAAACAATTTTCTTTAAGGAAGCTCTCCATATCCTCTTCTAATTATACATACAAACTCTGAGATCGCACAACACAGTGAAAATGGCAAATTCTTGCTTGCAAATCAGATGTTAGGCTGCAAAACAAGGAGAAAAGAGCATTCACTCTTTTGAGCATTCTCTCTTTTACAGACTAGTACTGTATATACGTATTTGTAGGAAGGCAACATCTGCAGGACATTTTGAACAAATATCTGGCTTGTTCATTTCATTTGAATTTGTATAGACTAGGCCAGAAACTTGGAATGGACCTGTATGCATACCTCTCAGCCTGTATACAGGCATTGAAAATTGGAACTTAGGCCTTTGAAAAATAGGGACATGCAGCCAAAAATCTGGACATCTAATTAGCATAATATATGAAAACTACATAGCACATACATTTTCCTACTTCCTACTTCCAGTGGAAAGGTGGGATGCTACTCAGAATTACATGTTTAAAAAAGACAGAGTGACAATAATAATGGAAAATATAAGCACACTATCAAAGAGGTAATATAAAATCTGTACACTTCAATGAACCGTATCTCAAAATTCTACCACACAAGGCTGATTATTTTTGCTTCTGAAAAGGGAGACGTAAACTATGTGTCCTCTTTGCTTAAATTATCACTGCCACTGATATGCTGGTTATGGAGTATTGTTTTCTGTGTGCTAGAGAGCTTTAAAAATCATGTGTGATTAAGGGTGATTACGAAAAATTGTGTGAAAGAGGTACGCCAGGCCTGAAAATAGAGACATGCCTTCAAAAAAAGGGTCATCATGTATGGAGGTAAATCTGGCCAGAAAAAAGGAATGCTCATCTAAAACACGGACCGTTGAGAGATCTGCCCTCATGATTTGATAATCCACAATGAGTAGCTTATCACTTTACCTAATCTAAACGAATAAACTCCCTCTCTCTCTCACTATATATATATATATATATATATATATATATATATATATATATATATATATAACATATTATATATATGTATATACGTGCAAACCTTAATTCCTTCAGTAGCTACATATCAACCAAATCCTTTTCCTTCCCACTGATCACAAATTCTTACAGACTAGTCCATCCCCCACCACACTTTTTTTTTTATAGAAAACCCCCAGGTAACTCCATCAACGAATTACTCCTTAAGCAAAAAAAAAGCAAAAATCAGGAAATTGCTGAAGCATAGGGTCTATATTACCTGTGAAGACCAAGGGATGCATTGTCCCATTAAGGTGCAAGTATTGCACCATATGCTTAGGGTTCCCATTACCTGATCAAATGTTTAAGTTAGCGAATACCTAAATGTCAACCTGGTAATATCGAAAAATGAAAGCAGCAAACAGCCGATTTAACATAAGGAATTAATTCTTTCGGCCGCAAAAAAAAAAAAAAAAAAAAAAATTTAACCAAATGATGGGGGGGGGGGGGCTGTGCCCCCCTCACCCCCCGTAACTAAATATAACAACTCTGAAATTGCTCTACAGTGGGGAAAAGGACAACATTTGCATAACGGCCAAAGAAAGCCTTTCCCTGCATTAAATCGACCATTCGCATTTTTTTTTTTTTGCTTTCGCTATTACCAGTTCGGCGTTTAGGTATTCGCCAACCTAAACATTCGATCAGGTAATGGGAACCCTAAGCATATGGTGCAATACTTGCACCTTAATGGGACAATGCATCCCTTGGTCTTCACCATGCCTGTCGAATGGACACCCTCCCCACCCATGAAACTTCCCTCTACCTCACCAGCTTTGAAATGCCTGGAATGAAGCAGGTAACCTCCTCAGATCATCCAAAAATGAAGATGGAGTGACTGCATTACCTTCACACTGCACTGCTGGATGTGATAATGCACACTTTTAATAAGTTTGCGAGAACCTGCATGCTACCCATGAGCACTGTCCAGCATTAAAGGCCCAACACACCCCCACCATTTTCCCTCCCAACTTACTCCCCTTTGGTAACAGCACCAAAGCTATCCATCTTAGTGGCTAGCCATATGTCAGTGTGCATAACTTCCCAGAATAGTGACTGATCAGCCGCTTCTCACTTACAAAACCTCTGGTCATATCATAACCAAGAAAACTCCTACACGTAAACCAAACAGAAACCTTGACTCGACCAACAAGTGTGCAATTTCACATACAACTTAGTAGCGGAACAGATTTATTGTGATTTGATAAAAATTAAAATACAAACTGGATGTTAAGCGCTTTCACTCTTAACATAGAGCTTCATCAGAACATCCTTTCATTGATAAAAACATTATTTAAATACAGAAATTGGCGCCAAAAAATGCATTGACTGTTACTCCTTCCTTAAAGAGATACTACTACATTTCATAACTTCTTCGTATTCTGCTAAATGAATGTTACTCATAATAAGTTGCATGACAGAATAAAATAATAAAAAGATAATAGTAAAAAATTAATTGTATAAAATACTATAATACTAATATGCCAAGGACATAAAATGTATCTGTTATGCAATCAAATCCTAAAATTGCCTGTGTGCACACGTAGCATTTTTTTATATATAATATAAATTAAATAAGACTCTGTTCAAAATCTATGTTGAAAATACATAAAGCACTTCTATACTGGTATGTTGGGACTATATTTGAAATAAATATGAATATGAATATACGTACCCCAATGAATATAAATATAATTACTACTTATATGTATAAATGTTGTATTGTTTAGATAAATTCATTTATGCAACAATCTTTTAATAAATAAAGGAAACACTGAGTATATATAAAAATAAATAGAAATATATATTAAGTATTTGTACATTAATTGTAATTACAGTTGATTATATTTATCTGAGATCAAATTCAAGAATGGGTTTGCATGAAATTAATTTGTTTAAACCTGGAAAGTTTGCGGTGTTGAGATAAAGTTGCCACCAAACTTCCTTGAAACATAATAGTTTCTTTGGTTCCCCTCCTTTGGGATTGTTGTAAATAATATCCAAAATCCCAAAATTAAACTCATGTTCAGCCCCCATTTTTTCCACGTCTAGATAGTGCATTGGTACCATCTTTTCTAGATATACTGTAAATATGATCATAAATTCTCTTTTTGAAATTCCTTTCTGTTTTTCCAACGTAATAGCTAGGGCATGCTCCACATTTGGCAATATAAATCACCATTCTAGTGTTGAAATTTCCCTTTTTCAACTTGATTACTGTTGTGTAATTGTTGAAAATACTTAATTTGTGTGTTTCTAAAATGTGTTTGCACTGATTGCACGTGCCACACTTCCTGGTACCATCAAAAATGTGGTTCATCTTGTTTTGATTCCTATTTGTCTGCTGGTCATAAGAATTATATTCAAGAAGTTTCTTGATGTTGTCTCCCATTTTGTATACCACCCCTGGTCTTTTGCCTACTATTTTCTCCAAGTTAGGTTCAGAATCTAGTAAAAACCAAAACTTATTGATAGTTTCCACAATTTTGTCAGACATTGGATTATATGTTAGGATAAAAGATTTTTGATGTATCGTTCTATCATTTTTCTTGAAATTAGAATTTAATTCCTTGTTGTTAACTACTCCTATTCCTAGTAGGGGGTTTGTATTTCAAACTCCATTCATTTACCACATACTTCCCTATGTTGTGCAACATTGAAGGGGGGTAACCTCTACCCTTAAACAATTTTGTAATAAATTTGATCTCTTCCTGCATTATCAAATAATCTGAAGTCATGCGAGTGGCACGGATGCATTGTCCTTTAAATATATTCTGTTTTAATTTAGTAGGATGAAAACTATCATATGCCAAATAGTCATTGGAAAATGTCTTTTTCCTGTGTATTCTGGATCTTAATTTGTCGTTCTGTACATGTATATAAGTGTCCAAGTAAGCTATTCCCTCATTACTCATATTGTATGTAAATTTCTAGAAATTGCTACTGTTGTTAAGAAATTAAATAAAAGCGTCCAATTCTTCATTGGTACCACTCCATAATATGTAGATGTCGTCCAAAAATCTCGAGTAATGGAGAATTTTACTGAAATGTATACTGGGGAATAGATGAGATTCCTCCCAGTCTACCATGACCAAGTTGACAAATATGGGAGCGCATGCTGCTCCCATTGCTACACCTCGTATCTGCTTAAAATGTTCTCCCTCGAAGTATATGAAGTTATTGTCCAAAACCATAGTCATAAGTTCCATAATAAGACAAGTCTCATCCCATGTCATACTCCTGTATTTGTTTATGCTGTTACAAAACGCTTCCAGTCCCTCATTTTTGGGAATACTGGAGAACAAATCAATAACATCAATGGTGACAAAATAGTAATCCTTTTTCCATTTGTTAACAGGGTATTTGCTTAAAAATTCCCAGGAATCTTTCACCATATAAGAGATGTTCGGAACAAAGAGGGGGGGGAGACAATCAGATCAAGGATAGTGTAGGAGTTTAAATTTGGGATTGTGGATATTATTTACAACAATCCCAAATGAGGGGACCCAAAGAAACTATTAAGTTTCAAGGAAGTTGGGTGGCAACTTTATCTCAACGCCGCAAACTTTCCAGGTTTAAACAAATTAATTTCATGCAAACTCATTCTTGAATTTGATCTCAGATACATATAATCAACTGTAATTACAATTAGTGTACAAATACTTAATATATATTTCTATTTATTTTTATTTTTATATATACTCAGTGTTTCCTTTATTTATTTATTAAAAGATTGTTGCATAAATGAATTTATCTAAACAATACAACATTTATACATATAAGTAGTAATTATATTTATATTCATTGGGGTACGTATATTCATATTTATTTCAAATATAGTCCCAACATACCAGTATAGAAGTGCTTTATGTATTTTCAACATAGATTTTGAACAGTCTTATTTAATTTATATTATATATAAAAAAAATGCTACGTGTGCACACAGGCAATTTTAGGATTTGATTGCATAACAGATACATTTTATGTCCTTGGCATATTAGTATTATAGTATTTTATACAATTAATTTTTTACTATTATCTTTTTATTATCATTTTATTCTGTCATGCAACTTATTATGAGTAACATTCATTTAGCAGAATACGAAGAAGTTATGAAATGTAGTAGTATTTCTTTAAGGAAGGAGTAACAGTCAATGCATTTTTTGGCGCCAATTTCTGTATTTAAATAATGTTTTTATCAATGAAAGGATGTTCTGATGAAGCTCTATGTTATGAGTGAAAGCGCTTAATATCCAGTTTGTATTTTAATTTTTATCAAATCGCAATAAATCTGTTCCGCTACAAAGTTGTATGTGAAATTGCACACTTATTGGTCAAGTCGAGGTTTCCGTTTGGTTTTCGTTTGGAATTGGTTAAAACTCCAGCACGTAGCAGAAAGTAAATGCCAACCATCTTTCTGATGTTAGTTTGTGTTTTGAAATGTGTAATGTTTTACATAAAGGTACTAAGTTTATTCCGACAAAATTGCCTATGTTATCTGATATCCTTTTGGGGGTTAAAAGATTTGTTCGTAAATTAAATTTAAAAGTGTTTTTTTCTGAACGCAATGCCCATGGTCGTAAGGACTTTTCTGATGACCATGACAATTTGATAAATGTACAAGAAGATGATGAGTTGCTCAATATGAGCATTTATGACATCCCCAATGATTTGGTTTTTGAAAATGAAAATGTTTGTGAAGATGATCAGGATGGTGGACTTTTTGGTATGGGTTATACTCGTTTAAGTATGCCGTACCTTTCTAATGATAGCTCCTTTTTGCCCCCGAAGCGATCTGTTACCATTAATGTTTTTAAAAATGTGGTTTGTGCTAGAATTGAAAAAGAATATTTGGATTTTTGTAATCAGAAAAGACCATTTAATCTTTCTAAGGCAGAATGGCTTGCACTTGAAGAATTTAGAACCACTTTAGATAAAGTGGTTATAAGACCTGCTGATAAAGGGGGCAATTGGGTTGTTATGAATTGTGAAAAATACGCAGACAGCGTTGAGGTATTGCTTAGAGATGATCCCTATGAAAAGTTAGGTTTTAACCCATTAAAGCACTATTCTGATGAATTGATTGAATTACTTGAAAGAGGGGGAGAGGCTTGGCTTTTTGTCTTGTAGTGATGTTAATAAGTTATTGGTAAAGGAACCTAGGCACCCTTATATTTATGCGATTCCTAAAGTTCATAAGGATTTGGTTAACCCTCCGGGAAGACCTATTATTTCAGGGATAGGTTCTTATATTGAGAAAACCAATAAATTTATTGATTTTCATCTTAAGACATATTTATCCAGAGTGTCTTCTCATGTTAGGAATACTCAAGATGTGTGTGGAGCATTAAGGGGTATGTCATGGAATCAGGAATTTTTTGGGCCACGGTGGACATCTTTTCTTTGTACACTAACATCAATAAAAACAGTGGGGACTGGAAGCTATGAGAAAAATAATGGGGGAAGGACCCAGAACTTCATTTTTGTTATCTTTGTTAGAGTTCAGTCTTACACATAATTATTTTGTTTGGAATAAAGAATTTTATCTTCAGGTGAAAGGAACGGCAATGGGTGCGGCATTTGCTCCTACGTATGCAGTTATTTATATGGGGGAATTTGAGAAAGAATTCATGTTTCACAAAAAGTTTTTCGTAAATAATGTCATTTTTTATAAGAGATACATAGATGATCTCATTTTTGTGTGCAAGGGGGTTGATGATTTCATGCAGGACTTAAATATGAATGCACATGGGCTTCATTTTGTGTCTGAATGTTCTAGATCAAGAATTTCATTTTTGGATGTTGAATTTTATGTGGGGAAGAACTATAAGGTACAATTTAGACCTTTTAGGAAACCAACTTTGGTGAATAATTTTTTACATGCTAGCAGCATGCATCCTCCCCATTTAATCAATGCTTTGCCTGAACAGGAATTCAAAAGAATTCTGAGAAACACTTCTGATCCCAATTTATGGGACGAGACATTAGATGAAGTGTTTCATAGACTTCTGAGTAGAGGGTATTCAGCAGAAATTCTGTCAGGCTTAAAAAGCAGATTATGTGGTGGAAGGAAAGTAAGAAGTGAGTTTAGTACACACTATACAGTTGTTGCTAAGGAGGAGAAATTATTTTTTGTTTCAAGATATTCAGATTTTTCTCAAACCATAGAGAAGATTGTTAGACAGTTTTGGAGTGTGGTTTGTGATGACATGATCGTGGGACGTTTGCTTCCTACTCATGTTAGTTTTTCCTACAGAAGATTTAGTAACTTGAAGGAGTTATTAAATAAAAAACTAGAACATTCTATTGATGGAGAAAATGTTGGAATGGAGAGATGTGGTAGGTGTTCTGTATGTCATCTGGCTAGAAATTTAGATGGAAGGAAAATTAATGGGAAGAGATATAGGGCATTTGAGAAATTTAATTGTTTGTCACAAGGGGTGGTTTATGTTTTGGGATGTGATTGTGTTCAACCATTATGGTATATTGGTCAAACTACCAGAAAGATCAAGGTTCATATTTTGGAACATTTGGGAGATGTGAGAAGGGAGAATTTGGATAGTCCCGTGGCATTCCATTTTGTTGAGGTTCATAATGGCAACACTGAAGGATTTATTTTCAGTGTTTTAGCCAGACCACATTTTGAAGGTGGAAATTTTAAGACTGGACTTAACAAGTTAGAACATAAGTTGATTCTCAATTATCACACTTTACATCCGGGGGGCTTGAATTTAGATATAGGTTTATCTTTATGAAATATCATATGATGTTTTATGAAATTTATATATTCACATTTTCATATTTTGCATTATATATTTTTGTATTATATAGATTTATATTTTGAAATTGTCTTGCTTTATGAGAAAGTTTTGCATTTGATATTCTGTATTTAAAATATTCAGCATTATTTAATGCTGTTTTGTGTATAACATCAAATGTTTGAAGTAGTTTTCATTATTTATTCATTTATCCACAATTATTCATTTATTTATTTATTTACATTGTATAGTTTAAATGTTGGATAATGTGGATTATTATTGATAAATTAGTATTTAAACAGTATATTTATGGGCATTTTCATGAAAAATGGTATTTAAATGTTTTGCAAAGCAGTCAAGTAAGAAAAAAAGTTTCAATCAATTATGTCATAATTGGTTGATAGAATAATGAGTTTATGTGTTTGTATTTAAGGAGATGGGTTTTATTTGATGTATTGTTCCACTGAAGGCAAATTGCTGAGGTACCAGGACATGTGAATAAAGTGTTGGGGCTTTCCATCTCCGTGGTTGGCGTTTACTTTCTGCTACGTGTTGGAGTTTTTTTGAGATTTTTTTTTTCTTGTGGTGTTACGTTACATATCATAACCAAGCACTGCCTGTCTGTAGTTGTGGAGTTTCTCAGAACATAAGAAAATATGCCAGCAGAGGAAAGGCCAAGATAGTATCCTTCCTCAAACTAACATGAGTATACAAATCCTAACACCCAATTCTCACATGTTCTTGGCAGCAACCTATCTACTCTCCTCTCCCCTCCCCCAAAACCACTAGGGCCACCAAAAGATCTTTGCTATTTGCAGTTTCTGCCTCCAGCAAATGCTGAACCCCAACCAGATCAGCTAACTCAAAGACATCAATGTACTCCCCTTTCGAGATCCTCTCCTTGACCAAAACCAGTATGTCAGGGGTCAAAAAGACTGCCTCACTCCCTTGCCCCAGGACCTATGTAGCTAACCAGTCCCCTGGCTGAATCCCAAACTTTGAACCCACCTCATGTAGTTGCAACCCCATCCCAACCACTAACAATGCCAAACTCCCCCAAGACAAGCCTACACTACCTGTTCCCATACATGCCTCACCCTACACCTGCACTACTTCCCAAGCCTTTGGGGGCCCTCCGTGCTGCCAGCTGCTCTGCAAAACTCCTGATGAGACCCATCCCCCTGTATTTCTGAACTACTCCCAGATCACTCTAAGTCCATACAGAAAACAGTTACTATCCATTTTACTTGCTTGTCTCAATGTTTCCTGCTCTTTTAAGAGCTTAAGACATGCATCTTAGTTTTTTCTTGTTGTCCTATAGGACATCCCCCAAGCTATGCTCCCCCTTCATTAATCATTAACACTAACCACTTTCCTTTTGTTCCTCCTCACCTGTATGTTATTTTATTACATTATCTTTTATTATTTTTTTTTATTCCAAACTCTTCCCCACCCGGCAGTGCACCTAGCCCCACCCCCCATCACTGATCATGCTACTCACATGTGTGACCAACAGCCGTTTTCACATGTCCTTCCTAAGCATGCCTACAAACAAAACTAGGACCATGGAAACCCCAAGCAAAAATATTTAGACAAGTAAAAATTTAATGCACTATAAATATGGTTAAAGTTGGCTTAATCACTGCAGTGGTATTCTATTGTTATCAAATGTGGCCTGTCACATACGGACCAATTAAGATTGCCACATTTCCAAGTCCATCCACAGATAATAAAAGACCAGCACTGTAACAAGATGGCCGATTCATTGTTTAGTGTCCATAGTGCACTGGTGGGTTTGGCTGCCAGGGTACTGAAGCAGTCAGAACAGTGCTCACTACAATTTGTTTGCTGCCCTTCAGTATTCATTCTTTTATTCTGAATAGCTTAGTCTTTTTTTCTGTCTAGGAATGTGACTGTGGCACTGCTGTCTATGAAAGTATCTAGCATCAATGATTGTACTTCCCCATTTGTATTATTTTGGGCAGATATTTATTTCTGTAGAAAATGAAAAGCAACATTTAGTTATGCATTTTTTTAAAGCCACATCAAAGTGATATTAAGATAATACACTAAATTAACTGCAATACATCACACACTTTAACCGGGTAATTCCTGCATCATGATGTAATTGTCTCCAGGCTTCTTTCTTTCTTTGACAAAACTTAACCTGCTGGAAAATTTTCTAGCAAGTAACTTTGCTCCCTAGAGGTGGAAATGAAGAATACATTTGCACCACTATGGAAGCTAATGTGGCGCTAGTAATTAGAAATGTGCAAGAGAAAAGGGTTGCACAGTGATACTTCTAACCAGAGACGTGACCGGCTCCCACTGCCCTTAGAGGTAACCATAGGATGTTTAGCTTTACTTTTTGATTGTTGTCTCCTCTGTCCACAAGCAAGGAAGTTGCCAGCATGTTAGTTATTAACACCCTTATGAAAGCACGGTAGTTAGGCTTATTGGGTATCATGATACAGACAAGACAAGTAAAAACTTAGTATTTCCTTTAATCTATTAGAAAAAAGGCATACATTTTCTGAAATTAATTCAAGAACAGTACTGAGATGCAAAAAAATCTGATTAAGGCATGATACAAGTCAGATGACAGGAGATCTCTCAGTCCATTCACAGATGACAAAATGGGTAGTACTGTAACAAGGTTGTTGCTTCATTATTCAATGCTGGTGATGTACTGGTAGCTTTAGCAGCTAGAATGTTGAAGAAGTTATCAGACAACACAATGGTTCAGTGCTACTCATCAGTCAGTGTCATCATCAGTGGCACCCAGCTGAGAAGAAAATCAGACCGGAGAACCTCTTGCTGTTAGGTGACAATGCTAACCGCTCCACCACTGCACTGTATGCATGCCAGTCATCTGTCTCAGACACTTGTGTCCACTGCAGCAGCCACTGTTACTGCCATCACACCAACTGCATCTAGTGATGACACTAAGACCAAGAAAAGTAAGCAGCTGTACTGCCACACACACTTGCAGACAAACAAGGGCTCATTAAATGGCAATGCAGATTAAAAGGCAGCATTTAGTCCTGCACAGCAGGCTTGACAAGCACACATTCACAGTGCAGTGTCACAATTAAACATGATGCATGAAGTGTTGCTTAAGGTTTATGCTGGACAGTGCATATCTGACTCATACTGTACATCAGATATCTCTATATATACCACTCAGGAGGGAGAACTGAGTGGGGCACAGTCATCATAATTTACTCAGCTGTCAATACAACTTGGGTGGGAAAGCTCATTACCAGAGGCAGCAAAGGGGTCTTGTTGTGAGATGTTCTCTGTGTTCCAGACAATGCAGTTCTGTGGTAAGGAGAGGGAACCAGTAAATGGTCATGATCTGTAACCACTCTGCTGATTGATGTGGTAGGACAAGAGGCCCTCCTTATAACAGGCATGTTGTAATATGATGGGAGTAGAACCTGTATGGAATCTTTAAATGAGGCGTCCTGCCCATAGAGTCTGCTTACCATATCCGCCCATGACATGGGTAGTACAGTGTGATGTGATGCTTTGGAAATGACAGTGAGATACTGGCAGTCTGGAGTACCCCATGCATGTCCTTGCCCCACACCACAGATAACACTGCTGGACTGGGCAGTGATGGTGACATTAGTGCTTCTCCGCATAGAGATAGATATGGTGATGATGTGCACCACCACAGTCCTCATGAGACACAGAATGCCATTGTCTTTTTATTACATGACATCAGAAAATTACTGGCACTGCTGAGTGACATCCTCATGGAAGCCATGCATCACATCATTCACTTCAATGTCAGCATGGGGAGAAACAGACTGCACCCATATGATGGTACTGCAGATGTACTGATAGAGTCTTTGTGGCATGTGCATATCGTAACAGATTTGTGGCATGTGATTACACTAGGAATCCCTGTTAGGCAACTGTGTGTAGTTATACCCACAGTGGATGCAGTGCACTGCTCTGCATCTGCCATAAGGTAGGTGGTGCTCTGTCTGTGACAGAGAAGACCCCCATGATGATGGCAGGTGTTCATGCTATACACCATATAGCTCCAATATAAAAGTTAGGCTTTACTTTTGCTCTGTACAATGGGTGGAAGACCATCCAGGAAAAATATGGGTAGTGTTCCCTATGTTACCTGTGACTCAGTCTGTGTTATGAAGCCATTATCAGTCCATCTATAGGTGGTGATATCAGTCTGTTATTATGATGCAGCCTGTGGACTTGTCACCATATCAGTATTCTGGCCTGTGAATATAAAAGGCAAGACAGAATTAAGTGAATCTGAAAACCTCTAACACATTTGGGAACCTGTATTATAGATACAAATCAGCATAAGAAATATGAAGACAGTTAGCAGATACATACGTTCACTGCCATGCCTATGTGCATGCACACCTGGTGTACCTATGGGAATCATATGCATTCATTTATGTGGCCTATAAATGCAGATCTGCAAGTTATACAAATTCAGTTTGTTTGGTAACCTAGGGTGACTCCCTTTGAAACATGAGAGTTTATCAGTCCTGGAACTTGTGCCCACTCCTCCATGTCTGACAACTGCACCTTTATCATCTCCATGCAAGGACACTAGGAACTCCTCCTTGCTTGTTAGGCTTACAGAAGATGATGAAACCCCTCAAATGTCTGACTTTCTGCCTCTATGTTGTATGCCTTCTTGCAAGCCATCCTGGCCATGTAAATGAAATGTGTCTGGCATTGCTTTGGCTTGCAATTCCACCAACCAAAAGCACTGATGACACAGACCAAGTACTTCAAGATGTGGCCCAATAAATGTCGTTGAAAACTCCCTCTCTAGTACCAATATGTCCTGAGTGTCTTTAGTAGGAAAGCATTCTCAGCTCAAATGAAGTTGTCTAACCTCTGCTGCACCCCTCCCCTCGCACACCACACACACTTGAGGACTGCAGACAGTATGCTACCAATTATAAACAGTGGGCTGCAATAGGAATACATAACAATACAGATTATGACAGGGATAGAAACACAGGAAATTCCAGACATATCCTACAATGGACAATGGTATACTCCAGTTATACCCAGACATATACCACAGACAAGTGATAGAGACAGAAGTGTATTTATACAGCTGTGGTAATTACCACACAAAGGCCAAGAGGGACATATAGTTAAAGAGGCAGCTTCACTGACAGGGTTATGGTCAATTATGTTGCAGTTACATGTGGGGAGGCCCATCTCAGATGTCTATACATCAATGCACAGCATGCATGGTTAAGACATAAATGGTATTAAAAGGGTTAGGCAGTCTCGATACAGAAGACCTAACTTACCATAGTTATAATTAAGATATAAAGCAACACACACTATGGATGAACTGTGCATGCAGGCAAATATAGTTCAAATTAGTATATGCAGACTAGAGTTCACATAGTCAACAGTATCAAGATATAAATCCTAAAATATTGCAGAGCACTGCATACTTTCTTAGAACTGTACCAGTACAGCAGAGCAGTGTCTACCTCTTCAGGGCTATGTCAGTACTGCATGGCAGTGTGTACCTCTCAGGGCTATGTCACTACTGCAGGGCAGTGTTCAACTCTCAGGGCTATGTCACTACTGCAGGGCAGTGTGTACCTCTCAGGGCTATGTCACTACTGCAGGGCAGTGTGTACCTCTCAGGGCTATGTCACTACTGCAGGGCAGTGTGTACCTCTCAGGGCTATGTCACTACTGCTGGGCAGTGTGTACCTCTCAGGGCTATGTCACTACTGCAGGGCAGTGTGTACCTCTCAGGGCTATGTCACTACTGCAGGGCAGTGTGTACCTCTCAGGGCTATGTCACTACTGCAGGGCAGTGTGTACCTCTCAGGGCTATGTCACTACTGCAGGGCAGTGTGTACCTCTCAGGGCTATGTCACTACTGCAGGGCAGTGTGTACCTCTCAGGGCTATGTCACTACTGCAGGGCAGTGTGTACCTCTCAGGGCTATGTCACTACTGCAGGGCAGTGTGTACCTCTCAGGGCTATGTCACTACTGCAGGGCAGTGTGTACCTCTCAGGGCTATGTCACTACTGCAGGGCAGTGTTTGCCCTCCCAGGGTTATGTCACTACTGCAGGGCAGTGTGTACCTCCTCAGGAATATGTCACTACTGCAGGGCAGTGTTTGCCCTCCCAGGGTTATGTCATTACAGCAGGGCAGTGTGTACCTCCTCAGGAATATGTCATTACAGCAGGGCAGTGTGTACCTCCTCATGAATATGTCATTACAGCAGGGCAGTGTGTACCTCCTCAGGAATATGTCATTACAGCAGGACAGTGTGTACCTCTCAGGGCTATGTCACTACTGCAGGGCAGTGTGCATCTCTCAGGGCTATGTCACTACTGCAGGGCAGTGTGTACCTCTCAGGGCTATGTCACTACTGCAGGGCAGTGTGTACCTCTCAGGGATATGTCACTACTGCAGGGCAGTGTGTACCTCTCAGGGCTATGTCACTACTGCAGGGCAGTGTGTACCTCTCAGGGATATGTCACTACTGCAGGGCAGTGTGTACCTCTCAGGGCTGTGTCACTACTGCAGGGCAGTGTTTGCCCTCCCAGGGTTATGTAATTACTGCAGGGCAGTTTGCCCCTCCCAGGGTTATGTCATTACAGCAGGGCAGTGTGTACCTCCTCAGGAATATGTCATTACAGCAGGGCAGTGTGTACCTCCTCAGGGCTATGTAACTACTGCAGGGCAATGTGCAACTCTCAGGGTTATGTCACTACTGCAGGGCAGTGTGTACCTCTCAGGGCTATGTCACTACTGCAGGGCAGTGCGTACCTCTCAGGGCTATGTCACTACTGCAGGGCAGTGTGTACCTCCTCAGGAATATGTCATTACAGCAGGGCAGTGTGTACCTCCTCAGGAATATGTCATTACAGCAGGGCAGTGTGTACCTCTTCAGGAATATGTCATGACAGCAGGGCAGTGTGTACCTCCTCAGGAATATGTCATTACAGCAGGGCAGTGTGTACCTCCTCAGGAATATGTCATTACAGCAGGGCAGTGTGTACCTCTCAGGGCTATGTCACTACTGCAAGGCAGTGTGCAACTCTCAGGGTTATGTCACTACTGCAGGGCAGTGTGTACCTCTCAGGGTTATATCACTACAGCAGGGCAGTGTGTACCTCTCAGGGTTATGTCACTACTGCAGGGCAGTGTGTACCTCTCAGGGCTATGTCACTACTGCAGGGCAGTGTGTACCTCTCAGGGCTATATCACTACTGCAGGGCAGTGTGTACCTCTCAGGGCTATGTCACTACTGCAGGGCAGTGTGTACCTCTCAGGGCTATGTCACTACTGCAGGGCAGTGTGTACCCCTCAGGGCTATGTCACTACTGCAGGGCAGTGTGTACCTCTCAGGGCTATGTCACTACTGCAGGGCAGTGTGTACCTCTCAGGGCTATGTCACTACTGCAGGGCAGTGTGTACCTCTCAGGGCTATGTCATTACAGCAGGGCAGTGTGTACCTCCTCAGGAATATGTCACTACTGCAGGGCAGTGTTTGCCCTCCCAGGGTTATGTCATTACAGCAGGGCAGTGTGTACCTCCTCAGGAATATGTCATTACAGCAGGGCAGTGTGTACCTCCTCATGAATATGTCATTACAGCAGGGCAGTGTGTACCTCCTCAGGAATATGTCACTACTGCAGGGCAGTGTGCATCTCTCAGGGCTATGTCACTACTGCAGGGCAGTGTGCATCTCTCAGGGCTATGTCACTACTGCAGGGCAGTGTGTACCTCTCAGGGCTATGTCACTACTGCAGGGCAGTGTGTACCTCTCAGGGCTATGTCACTACTGCAGGGCAGTGTGTACCTCTCAGGGCTATGTCACTACTGCAGGGCAGTGTTTGCCCTCCCAGGGTTAGGTAATTACTGCACGGCAGTTTGCCCCTCCCAGGGTTATGTCATTACAGCAGGGCAGTGTGTACCTCCTCAGGGCTATGTAACTACTGCAGGGCAATGTGCAACTCTCAGGGTTATGTCACTACTGCGGGGCAGTGTGTACCTCTCAGGGCTATGTCACTACTGCGGGGCAGTGTGTACCTCTCAGGGCTATGTCACTACTGCAGGGCAGTGTGTACCTCCTCAGGAATATGTCATTACAGCAGGGCAGTGTGTACCTCCTCAGGAATATGTCATTACAGCAGGGCAGTGTGTACCTCTTCAGGAATATGTCATTACAGCAGGGCAGTGTGTACCTCCTCAGGAATATGTCATTACAGCAGGGCAGTGTGTACCTCACTGCAGGGCAGTGTGTACCTCCTCAGGAATATGTCAGTACAGCAGGGCAGTGTGTACCTCTCAGAGCTATGTCACTACTGCAGGGCAGTGTGTACCTCTCAGGGCTATGTCACTACTGCATGGCAGTGTGTACCTCTCAGGGCTATGTCACTACTGCATGGCAGTGTGTACCTCTCAGGGCTATGTCACTACTGCATGGCAGTGTGTACCTCTCAGGGCTATGTCACTACTGCATGGCAGTGTGTACCTCTCAGGGCTATGTCACTACTGCATGGCAGTGTGTACCTCTCAGTGCTATGTCACTACTGCAGGGCAGTGTGTACCTCTCAGGGCTATGTCACTACTGCAGGGCAGTGTTTGCCCTCCCAGGGTTATGTCATTACAGCAGGGCAGTGTGTACCTCCTCAGGAATATGTCATTACAGCAGGGCAGTGTGTACCTCCTCAGGAATATGTCATTACAGCAGGGCAGTGTGTACCTCCTCAGGAATATGTCATTACAGCAGGGCAGTGTGTACCTCTCAGGGCTATGTCACTACTGCAGGGCAGTGTGCAACTCTCTGGGCTATGTCACTACTGCAGGGCAGTGTGTACCTCTCAGGGCTATGTCACTACTGCAGGGCAGTGTGTACCTCTCAGGGCTATGTCACTACTGCAGGGCAGTGTGTACCTTCTCAGGAATATGTCATTACAGCAGGCAGTGTGTACCTCCACAGGAATATGTCATTACAGCAGGGCAGTGTGTACCTCCTCAGGAATATGTCATTACAGCAGGGCAGTGTGCACCTCCTCAGGACTATGCCATACCTACATGCAGTGTGCAACTTTCAGGGCTATGTCCCTACTGCAGGGCGGTGTGTACCTTCGCCGGGCTATGTCAGCACAGCAGAGCAGGGAAGGGCAGTGTATATCTCCTTTGGGCTACACCAGTACTGCAGGGCAATTTGTACCTTCTTAAGGCTATCTTAGTACTGCAGAGTAGAGCAATGCCAGTACAGCAGAGATGTGTGTACCTCTTCAGGGGTATGTTGTCTTTAAAAGCTGGTTCTCTCCTGCCAGAAACTTGCTCAAGTGTTTGTGCTGCTGCTACCGCTCCTTGTCTGGAGCATGGTCTAGCACCAAAAGTGTCAGCATATCTGCTAAAACCACACACACACACACACACGTCTGCATAATATGTATTCAGATCAGAATAGGTTGCACATATGTCAATGAATAGATAGAGTTTATTGAAATGCATGAATGACATTAAGATCAGCTAAGTTCTATACCATGACACCTATATGCTATGCCAAAGGCCTTATAGAAGAAGTAGGACAATATGCTGCAGTTCTCATGAAAGAGAAGTTAAGTTTCACATGTTCATTGTAAATCTTGTGGTCATTATTTTGTTTTGCATGTTAACTTCAACCATTTTCATATGATGTTTGCATAAATGCCTGCCATTGTTATTGTTCCACAGAGAGCAGCCTGTCCACTATGATTAGGAAAGTAAAATCACGCACTTGCATGCCTAGTTCAGGCACTGACTGATGAGACCCTGCTCGATCCTTTAGGAATGTGGATACCTAGTTTGACATGGCTGAACTATGGATTGAGATATTGGCAGTTCCATGACCAGTGAGCAATGCAGTATCTATGTGATGACCTGCAGTGCTGTGCCTCCCTTAAGATCTTTGGCAATATGAAGCAGGATCATGTAGGTATGTCCTGAATGGTACAGCAGACATTTGGCATCAATTCTGTTTTTCAAAAGTGTAATTTTAAACTGTGCTATTGCTGCCATTCAGAATAATATTTGCAGTAATGGCTCATTCCCCTGACAAATACCAGGATGTAAACTATAGGCTATTGCAATGGGCTGTATAGGTGCTGCACTAAGTCAAGATTATGAGGTAATGCGCATAGCTGTTCAGTTGTCTGGCTGTGGACAACATGTATGGCTTTGGTCATCTTGCATTTACATGTGGGATTGCGACATTTGCATACGGGCTTAGTTGTCAGACTGACAGTTTTCTGAATATGCCCATCATTTTATGCAGCAGTCTACCTACTCTACATTGTTCGTTGCTCATCGCCATTTGTCTCTTTTTGTTTCTATTCAGCCTATGTCCCCTTTCCTAGTGTGTCCACATCCACTCCTGCTTATCTCTACCATCCCTGCCTTTGCTTTCGTGCAAATGCTGAATAGGCTTCCCCACCATTTTCATATCCCGTTTCACTATCACCCTTCTAGCTCAATAAATAAAATGGGGTACCTATCCAAACAAAAATGTGTCTTTCCTACACCACATGCATTTCGCTTCATTCTCTTCTTCTGTGTGTACTCCTTCTTTCTATGTTCATTGCCCAGTTACCTATAGTACCTTTCCGCCCCATTTCCAGTGATCTATAGTCCCTTTCCTCCTCTTTCACAGAACCAATCGCTGGTCAGCTGATTGAACATTAGAAGTAGGTGCTTACAATATGCTAGAGGTTATTTATATGGAGTACTTGCTCACTGACTGTACTTCCATGTACATGACTGATGCCACCTTATACAGGAAAGGTATGTTATTCTCACAAGGTTCATGCTAGCCAGTGAGTAACCATACCTCTTGTGGTTTTTAGTATGGCTCTACTTTCCACATGGAGCCAATCACCTGCTCATATGTGCACTATGATACCATCTGGATATGCACAAGTACTTTGCAATCTACTGCATTTCCAGTTTGAGGTACAAGTTTTGATCCACGGTGCAGTGCATCTCTGAATCCAGTGATGACACAACACTCAAACAAATGAGGTGATAAAAATCCGTTCAGAGTGAACTTCTAGATAACCCTAGGAGACAGCAGTAAGTATACTAGAGTTTAAAATTTAAAGCACAGAGTGGATGAGATTGTTCTGGGTATGAAATTATATAGCTGAACTGGTGTTAAAATGCTGTGTAAATGGAAGGAAGGATGCAAACGGCATTCTTAAAAATACATTAAATTAAGAAAAATAAATTGTTCCCTATAAAAAAATGGCAATGCTTTAAAATTAACAACTCATCTTGCTCATAATACCTGCCAGTTTTTTCTGAATATCAATCTGCTCTGTTTTTTGTACTCTGTTTACCTCAATGGGTCAAGCACTATTTACTGACAAAAAAGCCCTCCAGCAGAATGTAGTCACAGTACTCATATGATACTGATACATGCAATTTCCCCTTTTATTTCTGAATTTCAAGTATATGCCTGTATAAGCTTTATGGAATGCTGATTTTTTTTCTGAGTAAAATGTTACCACAAAAATAAAGAAAATTAGGAGCAAAGGAGCATAAATTAAACTGGGGAACTATTCTCTTAGGCAATGCATATTTTAGTATACTACAGAACAGATGGCCAAGTAATCATCCAGTTTAATCTCCAAAGGGTTATAACGCTGTAAAGTTCATATGCAAAGATTCAGAAATGCACCTTTCTGTGTGGTACAGCAGACTTATCCTATCATGTTCCACTGGTGATTCACAGCTTTTTCTAAACAACTCTGTGTGGGAGGCCAAAGGGCTTAGTAGCCAACAAATTACAGTAGAGGAACAGTAAATGTATCACAAGATATAAAAGTAAAGATTTATGGCAGACAAAATTACTATTTGTTAAAGTTAAATTCTGAATACAGTGTCTTTGAATGCTTTTTAACTCATTTACTCCTCACCGTTTCAAGAAAGTTGTGTACCCTACATACTCTTGTTACATATGTAAAAGCTGCTATCCTCAAAATGATTAAAATATCTTGATGAAACATTGAGGTACTGTTAGTGAAAAAGTTAGTTAAAAATATTAGAATTTCTTCCTAGCTTCAAAAGCTATGAAGCAATTGAATCTTGAACTGTTTTGAAAATGCTGTCTTAAGACACAGCTTTTAAATGGAATATATATATATATATACATCAGATTTTATACAGAAATATATCACATTTTAGGGCTAAACTGCAAGCAATAAAATACACCATTATGATTGGTTCATATCTATGTCTATACCTACTTACACACACACACACACACAAATCAGAGAAATATTCTAAACACAGTTAAATTATCAGTTCTGAATAGTTTTTTTCTGATCTTATGTTGACACTTACAGAAATACTGCTATTCTTATACTTTATTCAATTTCTCTTACAACACTTAAAGGACAAAAAAAAAACTGGATTTCCAGTTTTATACAGCCTACATGAGATAATAGCACTGAAGGCAATATGACAAGTTAAATACGTGACTGTTAACCTATACAGAAAAAAAAATTCAGGAAACTTGAAAATGACAGAAAATATCACTTTTTTTTTCTGATTAATTACTTTTGATATAAAAGCACTTGATTACAGGTTAACAGGTGATTATTAGGCTAATGACCCAGGTGTCTTTTTAAGACCAGCCATGCTTTCCAAATGTGTCTGACTAGGAGTAAAATTTGGATTTTCCATCCACTGGTCCAAGTTAGACTTCACTTGGGTTATGGAAGAGCTCTGCTTCACATGGATGAGAATCCTGTTACAAAGAAGAGTTAGTTTCAGAGACACATGCCTTGCCCCTCCAATGTGTCCTAATTACGTTGCAGATGAGGATTAGGTCCCTAAATCAGGTAATGCTTATGCTAGTTGCTTTGCAAATGTGCAGCAGGTTCATCATAGTGGGAACATGAGATGCTTTGCACGCCAGGCAAAGATACCTCTCAGGCAGTCTGTAGGAGACCAAGTACAGGATGTTTGTGTAGGACATGTTGTTTACTCCATGTATTCTTTTCGTGAGAAGCCTCTGTGGGTGCTTCAGTTGTTGCATATGCCAGCTTGGATTACATACGGAAGGGGTGTTGTACTCAGTGATTGGTCTGATGAGGGCCAAGTACAAGAGAACAATTAAATTCTTGTACTTGGATGAAATACTGTTGCTTATAAGTTGTGCAACATACAATGATTTCCTTACTAGGGTAGACACATGATGGTCCAAGGCCAGGTTGCTACCTATATGCATTCCCAAACCCCTGACCACAGGGTCTACACTTAGGGGTGTATTATCAATATGGTAGTTTCCAGAGATAGCCATCCTACCAAACTATACCATTATGCATTTTTATGGCACTGAATTTTAGACCATGGCTCTGGAAACAGTTATTAGAATGTGCCAGGCCCTCCTGGAGGGAGTTTATGTTTTGGGGGGGGATTACATGATTGCTCCTAGTTTGAAAGCATCCGCAAACTTGTTCAGCAAGATATATATGATGTTTACTTTGACTACAGAGAACTAGATGCCAAAAAGGAATGGCCCTAGTACTGAGCCTTGCAGAATTCCACAAGTCAGTGGCATTTTGTAGAGGTAGATCCTCTATCCTAATTTCTTGGGTCCTATCTTTGAGCCAGCTGGCTATCCAGTAGGTGTCATAAGAGTTCATACCTAGTTTCAGGAGTTTTTCTACAATGCCCTAGTGGGATATTGGGTCAGCCTTGGCTAGATCAGTGTAGGCAGTATGCACCATTTTGCCCTTGTCCATCGATTTGGTGATTTTCTCGAAGTCGTCCACTATATTGAGCAGTCATGACCTGCTCTTGACAAACCAAAATGCTTTGCATTCAGTGTCTGAAGGTTTCCTATGTCATTGTTTATCATTCCAATAATTCTTTCGATGGAATTGCATAAGATCTATTAGTCTGTAGCTGGCCCACCCTTGTGCACAGGAATGACAACTACAGTCCTCCCATTTGACATGAAGCCTTTCTGGATGGCTACATTTATAGAGTGAATTTAGTGGTCCTGATAAGTCATGTTTCATGCTATTAAGGAGGCATCCTGTAATATTACTGAGGTGCATCAATGCAGTGTTCTTTGACTTGGAGAGTGTATTGTGTACCTGTACTCTAGTGATAACTGAGGGAGTTATAGTTAAGGGTAGTTCCTGAGGGGGTATGTGGGGGGTAAAACTACAGCTAAATTTGTTGACTAGTAGATTTTCTACATTTTCCTGCTTAGTATAGGTGGCTCCATTTACAATTAATTCAGCACATTGTTGTGTACTGTCTTTGAGTCTGCAGACAGAACTGAAGAATGCTTAGTGATTGTCCTTGGGCTGGGAGATTATTTTTACCTCAATGTTGGCTTTGATAGGCTTGATTATCCCCGAGTTGTGTGTGATTAAATCTAATATATATTATATGTAATGCACTTCTAGGGAAACAAAAGGTAATACATGTTGTAAACAAATCTTTAAAAATAAAGACAGCATCATGCCTAAGTAGCCATACTGGTGGTAGCTCCCTATACAGGATCATATCACTGACAGAAAAAAATGCAATTTTTCAGCAAGCATCTCAGAAAAATATATTGCAGCACTCACCTTTGAAATGCAATTTTGTTCGTGGTATCAGGTATAGAGAAACTAACAACTTTACGTTAATGCAATACATGCTGCAACATTTTTTTGTACTATGACGCAAGTTGAGGAACTGAACATTTACTATAGAAGGGATAGTAAAATGTGGTCAATTGACCATTTTTTCTGACACAGAAGAAGGTATGGAACTCTGTTCTGCTTTCCTGACCTCTGATGGAGACAATGTCTGATAAGTCTAGTTTCTCCAACAAAATCAGGGTATGGACAGACATCCTTTGCTTGATAAGTTATCTGGCATAAATAAAATTCCTCTACTATGAAAAATGACAGGATACTGAAATAATGATGGTATCCAGCTCTGACTGTAGCATAACTCATTCCCCAGCCTTAATGATAAAAAGTCACTACTCTGCCTTTAAATGAGTCTGGGAGCCTGCCACACACAGGAAAATGTTAGAGAAATTATGATCTCATTTCAGATCAGAAAGGACAAGGTGGAGTGACCAACATGGTGGCAGTAACTGGGTGGGAAATATTTAAAAAAATAATTTTACTGCATATATGTCACTGCGCGAGTCTAAAATGGAAAGGGTTAGTGTAAACAGACAGAGTAAAATTTAACTATTCTGGAAGAATATATATGTATTTTATTTCTGATCTGATGATGACAATGCAGATATATTCTGAGCATGGACTATAGTGCCGACTCTGAAGAGAAGGCATATACCCACATCATTCATATTATGCTACGTATTAATTGAAAGTGCAATAGAAAATAAATTACAAATATTGATTGCATTAAAATTTATCACCTTAGAGCTTTTCTACCAGGTCCTTCAATGAAAAAGGGCACCAGTGCCCTGTTAGACTTTCCTGGTAAACCAATGTCAATAAATAAATAAAAATCAATCTTATAGAATCAGGATATAAAGCAGTATGCCATGCCATCATTAAGAAATTCTTATGTAACTCTGTATTCTCTTCTGATGTACAAGAAATCATAGCTATACCTTCTTGCACCAGTTCTTACTAGAACTTTCAGGAAATTAAACTTGGACAGTAAGGTATATAATGTATCCAAGATTCCTCTTCTACCCATAAGGACAAATATACAGATAACACTGAAATTGTGACAGTATAACAAGTTTTTTTTTTGCCTTTTTCTGTACCTCATACTTTGCTATCAGCAAACAATCATGTACTCTGTGATGCCCCTGCCTTGGCCCAGTAATCAAGGAGCCTCAATCCTCACCACTAACACCAGTGAGGGATGTGCACATTGGGATGATGACAAGTACACACACAATAAAGTACAATTTCCCTTAAGAGCACACAGAGATCACAGTCAGTCTGTAGGTTGTTTCTCTCTTTCTCCAGACCCCCAAATAAGGCTCCCCACTGGAGCAGCTATAGGGTTAAGATCTCAGCCGAGTGGTCAAGCCAAGACCTCCAACACCCTCTCTGTCCAACCAGTGCTTCATGTCCCTGCCCAAGTAGCTGACATATACATACTGAGATTTGATTTATATACAAACATGCAGACACTCCTGGGGAAGGCTGGCAAAGGTTCACTAGCTATGCCCCTTTCTGCCCAGACTATATGGTAGTAACAGCTGCCACCAACCACCTTAATTATCAGCTACTATAAGGCCCTTCCCAAAGGGTGACCAATACTACTGTGTAATTCTACTTTCACCCAAATGGTAAGTGTGACCAGAACTTTTAAGGCCATTTAGAAATGGCCTATACAGTATCACCAAGTACATATGCAAGTACTACAAGAGCTTAAATATCTCTAACAAACTTGCCAGAATTAAAAGGTTTAAACATATTTAATAGTAAATAAAAGAGCAAGACAATACTTAATAACTCAGCACAGTGACAACTGAGTTCAGAATCACAGGAAATACTTTAAAAACCATAGCATGACAGTCTCACAAATACAGAAAACAAATAGCCTGATCTTATTTTCCTATCTATCTCTCAGAGAGATACTATGATCCAAGTCTTCCTTACAGAGCAAGGCAAGTGCTGGTGAGAGGTTTACGGGTCCAGAGACAAATACAAAATGGGCAGAATTTCTCTCAGAAATAGTTCTTAAATTAATACTACATATTACTGCTGGGTTAGCTAAATAACAACACGATTTGACACCTGCCTCTAGTTCCCAGGCTAAACAGATACCAACAGAATTTAACATGTCTCTATGAAAAATACTCATCTCTTAAAAGCTGACACTTATCTGTTAGAAGCTTGACTGAAACTGGAAGTTGTAAAACAATTAACACTTTTACATTTTAAACCTAATAATTATTTCTGTCTTAAGACAATAAAAAGAAACTATCTGTAAACATTCTGTCTTCTTGCTGAAAATGGGAGATAACACAATTGTAAACAATTTCAACTTATTTTTTTTTGAGGGTTTGCAAGTTAATTCTGTATGTTCCAGCTTCTTACTATCAAAACATACATTTGCAAAGGCATATAGATTATATAAATTTCTGCTCTTTTTCATTTCAGCAGGGTACACTGTGGTTACATTCTTGAAGCTCAGTTGAGAATATACAGTTTTCTTACATTTGTAGGACAAGCATACAGATCATATTACTATTCACCAATGACCTAGAATGATTTACATAATTTTAGCTAGCTAGGCTGGGAGCCTTCACATACTCACTTAGCCTATTCATTTCACTTTAGCAAAAGACAGAAATGGAATGTTTTCCTCCAGATAGCCATAAATGATTTTACATGCCCCAGATCCATCTACATTGTAGCTTTGTCTGCCACCCCACAATGCCTGGGTTGAGTGCTTAAGCTTTATAATTATTGGAAGCACATGGTGGGATTTGCATCGGCTGGGCTTCTAATGGTCTACTGGACCAAATGTTTAATATCCAAGAGATCATTCATAACACTTTAAAAGATAACTGTGCTCCCACATATGCCTTTAACACTGCAGTTAGTGCTGATACACAGATTAAGAATATGTCCAGGCTGTATGTCTTAACTTTTTAGTAAATCTCAGAGGACTGAAGTCACTAAACAGTGACACACATTTGAGATTCAGATGTCATATCTTTCAGAAAATGCATGCAAACACAAATCCTGTTATTCCAGCACATTTCTAAGTTTATAAAAGAGCAATATTTAAAATATGTCCTTATTTTTGGTACCTTGTCCTCTCATTATTTTAGACTTTGTCCAGAAGTTGAGAGGTATGGTCCAGGCCCATTATTTTTCATTTGCTCCAATATCTGGCCTACAGAGTATGTCAGCAGTGTGGTAAATCAAGCTACCACCCCCCTCCATCAAAACTGGCAAGCTAGAGGGGCCACTCACTCCCAAACTGAATGCACTGGATGTTGGGGGTAGCAACCTTCAAGTAACAAAAAATGCTGCTATCCTGGAGAAGTGTAGGCAAATTCCCAACAATTATTGTATTCTTCACTCCCAAACAGATGCTATTACACCCATCTTTACAGATATTGAGTTATACTCTAAGTAAAACCTTGTATATATTAAGAAACCATACAATTTTTCAGTGGATTATACTTCAATACACTGGCCACTGGGGATACACAAGCCAGTGCATTTCTTTGTGCCCTTCCCAAGCCCGGATAAATGGGGAGGGTTGCATCAGGAAGGGCATCCGGCATAAAATGTTGCCAAATCATACATGCGGACAACAGTAAAGATATATATACTGGATCGGTTGAGGCCCGGGTTAACAACGACCGCCACCAGTACTGTTGGCCAACAGGGTGCTGGCAGAAATTGGGCTACTGTTGGCCGAAAGAGGAGAAGAGGGGGAAAGGCATGCCTGAAGGCATGTAAAGGCTAGGACTGTGAAAGCGAGGGTTGGAACTTTGAATGTTGGCAGTATCACTGGTATAGGGAGAGAGCTAGCGGATATGATGGACCAAAGGAAGGTTGGTATATTGTGTGTGCAAGAGACCAGATGGAAGGTGAGCAAGTCTAGGTGTATCAGAGGCGGGTTCAAATTGTTTTATCATGGTGTGGATGGGAGGAGAAATGGTGTAGGGGTTATCCTGAATGAACAGTATTCTAAGAGTGTTTTGGAGGTGAAAAGAGTGTCGGATAGAGTGATGTTTATGAAGCTGGAAATTGATGGTGTAATGATGAATGTTGTTAGTGCATATGCTCCACAAGTTGGGTGGCGATGGACGAGAAAGAAAAATTCTGGAGTGAGTTGGATGAAGTGGTGATAACTCTACCCAAGGGTGAGAGACTGGTGACTGGAGCAGATTTCAATGGACATGTTGGTGAGGGGATGAGGAAGTGATGGATAGGTATGGTGTTAAGCAAAGGAATGCAGAAGGTCAGATGGTAGTGGATTTTGCAAAAAGGATGGACATGGCTGTGGTGAATACGTATTTTAACAAGAGGGAGGAGCATAGGGTGACATACAAGAGTGGAGGAAGATGGACACAGGTGGATTATATCTTATGTAGAAGGGTCAGTCTGAAGGAGACTGGAGACTGTAAAGTGGTGGTAGGGGAAAGTGTAGTTAGGCAGCATAGGATGGTGGTTTATAGGATGACATTGGTGATCAAGAAGAGGAGGATGAGTGTGAGGGCAGCACCAAGGATCAAATGGTGGAAATTGAAAAAGGGTAATTGTGAGATGGAGTTCAGGGAAGAGTTATGACAGGCACTGTGTAGCAGTGAAGAGTTACCGAACAGCTGGGTAACTACAGCAGAGCTAGTAAGAGAGATGGCTAGAAAGGTGCTTGGTGTGATATCTGGAAAGAGGAAGGAGGACAAGGAGACCTGGTGGTGGAATGAAGAAGTACAGGAGAGTATACAGAGAAAGAAGTTGGCGAAGAAGAAGTGGGATTGTCAGAGAGATGAAGAAAGTAGACAAGAGTATAAGGAGATGATGTGCATGGCAAAGAGAGACGTGGTGAAGGCTAAGGATAAGGCGTATGAAGAGTTGTATGAAAGGTTGGACACTATGGAGGGAGAAAAGGACCTGTACCGATTGGCTAGACAGTGGGACGGAGCTAGTAAAGATGTGCAGCAGGTAAGGGTGATAAAGGATAATGAGGGAAATGTACTCACAAGTGAGGAGAGTGTGTTGAGCAGATGGAAAGAGTACTTTGAGGGGTTGATGAATGAAGAGAATGAGAGGGAGAGAAGGTTGGATATTGTGCGGATAATGAATCATGAAGTGCAGTGGATTAGCAAGGAGGAAGTAAGGATAGCTATGAAGAGGATGAAGAATGGAAAGGCTGTTGGTCCAGATGACATACCTGTGGAAGCATGGAGGTGTTTAGGTGAAATGGCAGTGGAGTTTTTAACTAGATTGTTTAATGAAATATTGGAAAGTGAGAGGATGTCTGAGGAATGGAGAAAAAGTGTTTTGGTACCGATTTTTAAGAATAAGGGTGATGTGCAGAGCTGTAGTAACTACAGAGGGATTAAATTGATCAATCACAGCATGAAGTTATGGGAAAGAGTAGTGGAAGCTAGGTTAAGAAGGGAGGTGATGATTAGTGATCAGCAGTATGGTTTCATGCTAGGAAAGAGCACTACAGATGTGATGTTTGCTCTGAGAGTGTTGATGGAGAAGTACAGAGAAGGTCAGAAGGAGTTGCATTGCATCTTTGTGGATTTGTTATTGTGCTACCATACTACTCAAATTATGATGACAATGCATGTCTAATTAGCATTTTCTTCTGCATTTGCATGTGGTTTCACCAAAGAGATCTCTGTCTACTTTACAGGCTGGGAACAAAATAAAGGACTGTTTGGGCTAACACACAGCAGTTAAGTCACAGATCATGGACAGTTCACCTTGAAAATCAATAAGTCCAGTTCCAAAGGGAGAACATTTGGAAATAACTAATATAACTTTAAAATAAACCATTAAAAGGAATAAATCAAAAAAGTTAAGCACTTTCATCCCTTTGGACTTCAGGACTTCATCAGAACCAAAGTTACAAATGACCCATTGTCTTTAAATATGGTAATATCTCCAATTAATTGGGGCTGTTCCTGTACTCTGTATTTTGTTTAAACTTTACAGGCTGGTACCTTTACCACTCTAGTGGTACAGTGGTCTCTGTGTTCTACAAGTCTAACACACTGTACCATTAGTACAGCAGAGCAGCTCAAGAATACAAAATGACAACTTCTACTGTAGCCATACTGACGGTAGGTAAGTAATCATTACTAATGTTTTGTGTAAGTGTGACAGAAATGGAAGAGACAGTGGATACAGATTTGAAGACGTCAGCTATGTTACATTAAACACCTTCTGCACCTGCCTGGTACACACAGACTGAAATTTATTAGACCATGCATAGTGTCAAAGCTTGATGGAAGCCATCGAGTTATAATATTTACAAAAGGCAAAGTCAATGAAATTTAGAAAATACTGCAGAAATGCAGACAACACTTTTAGCTTTTTTTCTGTTTTGCATGGAGGAAAAAGTCAAGATGTTTTAATACTACATAGATAAAAATCACAACATGAACAACCATCCTTGGAACAACATTCAGGATTAGGAGTGGGTCGCCAGTTATAAATGGCTTATGTGTTTAAGACATAGATGCCAAGAAATTCATCTCAAGAGCAAAGCTGGAGAGGTGACTCTAAACATCCATGTCAAGAAGACATAATAAAGGGTTATGATCAGTGATGCAATCATAATTTATTGTAGTGCTTGGAGTTTTGTCTGCTCCAAGTACTAACAGAGAAAAAAATGTGCTGAGTGTTTTGCCAGCTTTCAAAGCTGTAAAGCACTTGGCGAGCACCGTCAGAAAGAGAGTTTAAAAATATTTCTCGTGTTTATACTCAAATTACCATGCCTCTCAACAGCCCAGATTTTTGCCTCATATATTTGGCCAGGTCTTCATAAAATGTGTGGTTTTCTGACAAATCACGTTGGAATGAAGTCACTAAATAGTGACATACATTTGAGTTTCAGACACTGTATCCTTCAGAAAATGCAGGCTAATACAAATTCTGTTACTCTATCAACTTAAGTTTATAAATCAGGGACACATTATTGGCATAGACAGTAGTCAGAAAGAAATCTGTTTTTATTCTGCCACTACATTTTGCTGGTCAGTACTGGGAGATTTGACTGCCTAACAGGGGATGGTTAACATTTGTTAAATTTGTGTCTCACGCTATAGTTAGCTTATCTGATTTGTCTTTTTCCTGATATCAGAGAGTAATCACCGTATTCTATTTAATACAATAGCTTTAAATCAATTAAAGTGAATGTGTAGGTGAAGATAACAGTCACTGTTTTTGCTATGCTGAAAAATGTCAACATGATTTAATGTAAGATAGATATGCGTCATACACCATTGTGAAAAGAAAAGGAACAAGTTAATGTTTTAACTCACAGTATGAATAGTATATAGTAAATTGCTGTAAATTTGTCAGACAACACCATTCCTGTGTGCATTGTCAGCACACTGGTAAAGGTGTGAGAGCGTTTATGACCGATTAGTCTTTCTAACTTAGCACAGGCATGATTATTCTGGTACATACTGTGGCTGGACAAGTACTAGTGCCAGTTCAGTGAAAAAAAATGCAATTACATATCATGTGATCATGTGTCACTGGTCCCAGCATGTTCCACATGTAATAGTATTGGGTAATATACATTTCAGAGCTCCATGTCCCATATCTTTTCAGTTGTCAAATGGAAATGCTCCTTAAATTATTTTTAGTTAGTATTAGTATGCATTTCAAAACAGAAAAATATAAACCTTTGAATATCCCTAGGTGCTACAACTCCCTTTGTATGAAACAGCTCACTATAGTGAGTACAGATTGTTTAGCTCCCAAACAGCGTGTGTGTGTGTGTATATATATGCATTTTATATGCACAAACACTTTTATATAAATATTCATATTTTTCTGGGGGACTCTCTGACAGTACACATTTCAGATGTGAAATTATCCATGAATTCTGTTACCCTTAAATTACCCATACTCAGTTCTCAACATTTTATGCAAAATGGGTCATTATTGCAGAATACTACATGCTTGTTTTAGCTACTAAACCTGTCCATATCTTGTAACTATTTTAATTTTCCTCACCTCTTTTCACCCTGCTATCACAACTGATCTAGGTGAAGCATGTCATATTATCTTCAAACTAAAGTCTGTTATTTATTGTTTAAGCAATTCTAAATGTCATTAGTGCATCTGTAGCTTTGCACACATTAACAGACATGACTTAGATTTATAGCTAATCTCATTGTGAGCTTATGTTTTTTTTTCTTTAGCGATAGGTTTTCATGACATTCTGTCCCCAGGCAGGGACTGAACAACCTGATATCGCATCCTTAAACTGGTGAGCTCTGCACCACAGCAAACATCTCTTCTTAACATTGTGCGTCTTACAAAGTGAACATCCAAATGTTAAAAATTCAGTGCCAGAACTTTATCACCAATATACAAAATTAACTCCTAACAAAATGCTGCTTCATTCATGGCCTATTCCTGATTTTCAAGCTTCTTTTTCATTGTGCAAGTGCTAAAGAGTAGACAAACTCTACAAAAATACTGCTTAAACCCCTGTGAAGCACACACTGCTAACTTACTGTTCTGCAAAACTGTTAATCATTTGTCTTCTTCTTAATACTAAAGAGCATACATTCACTCACTGGCAAGCTGCCAGCACTGAATCTGCTATTTCATCAGAGCTTCTGTATTCCCGCAAATTTATATACAAGGAGATTCTTTGCCAAAGACTGGGAATAGAGTATTTAGTCCTCTGGTCACTCGTGTGTACTAAACGTCATTTTTGCCTTATGCATGGGTCTGTCTGCTTAACTCCCACTCAAAGTGGCAATGCCAGTAATACAAGTGCCTAAAATAAAAACAACTCTATATTTTAGGTAAATGAAACAGTTTCTTATTCATCATTCCTTACCTAATCTTTCTTAAGGAAAATGTTCCTTCTAAACATAAAAGTGTTAATGCTTTAAATAATGTCTTACCTCTTCTGTGTCAGGACTTAAAACATGACTTGACTAAAGATTTCACAAATTCAAGCACTCTCTCACTCTGCATTTTTGCCATCAACTATGATATCACTTCCTTTCCACAATCATTAGGATACTAAACAACCAAAAGCCTGGTATCCATAAAGTGAAACCACACTGAGTTAATTTTGTCATCATGCTATCATTAAGAAGGTACCCTTTTAGGGACACTTAACTTACCCTTTACTCTTCTGCTAAAATAACCCATCATCAAGTATATTATCCTGTGAAGCTTTCAACATGCAATCATATGTACTCAGACCAAGTAAATATACCTTTGGTGTACATCTTCACTCTCATCACAACATTTTAATTAAAGGAATGACTATTGTATATATACAACCATAGTTACTCTTACAGCTATCAAATCAGTAAACAAGACTATAGACTCTATACGGCTATCCTTGACACTCCTGCACACACAGACATGTATCTGACACTGAAAGCTGTCCTAGATAAAAAGACCTTTTACACTTCCCATCTGACAGACATTTGGCACCCGCAATACTTTTTTCTTAGGTAGTTAATAACTTATCAAAAATAATTTCATACCAAGAAATATACAAGAAAACTTTACAGATTATAAATGAGCAGCTGGAATCCTGCAACTCCCTTCTCAACCAGCTATTACCAGAATAATAAGTCTTAAACAATTGCAACTAGATATTACTGGATATAGGTTCAGCTCAGTGGCCTGGAAATACTTTAGCTAAAAACTAAAACTGAAATCTGCACTGACTAAATCAGTTATGCACCCAAAAGGATAGTTAGAGTTTGAAATAACATTCCATGGAAAACCAAATACGTGTGGGACATGGTGGCACTAAAGGACACTGCATTCAAAGAATAAAAGACAAGAAATAGAGGACTGCTTTTTCTAAAAGATGCATCATCATTTATAATGTATATCACAAGCACTGCTAACTTTTATATACCAAGAATAATCAGGCTTGGACTTCTCCTTTTAGCTGCTTTCATATGCTTTCATAACTCAGTTCATTTTAATACTTTGTCTAGGTTCTCATATAAGCAAAGGCTTCATTTTATTATGTCTATAGTACATGCCTTTTTGTACTGCAAGGTTTTGCAGGGACATTGTTGGTGGCATGTTTGTCAATCACCGGTTCAAGGCATCAACAGTTATTGACTCACTTTCTGGATATAGTGCAGTACTTCAAGCCACTGAAAAAACATTTTACAATTTATATCACTATGTTACTATTCAAAAAGCAAATGGTTATTTATCCTTGCCAGAACAAACTTCTTAGAAAATGCTTTTAATTAAGGGTAGATTTTGGGCCAGATTCAGGAAGGCTTACACGGAGTTCAAGAGTAGTGTAAGCCTCCGTGTAAGCCTCCTGATTCAGGAACAGCCCAAATCTCTGTGTAAGAGACAGCTAACACGTCTCTTACACGGACTGGGCGTGGAAATGCTCAATACCTCATTTGCAGCTCCAAGATATGCAAATGAGGTATTTGAGCAATCCACGAAGCCAAAACCAGTCCGTGTAACGGACGTGAAGCAGAAATGTACTCAGCTGACAACTGAGTACATTTCTGCAAAATTAAAAACGGAGCCATGTCAGCTCCAAATAAAGGGTGCATATGTTTCATTAAGCATGCCAATGGCCAAATATGTGGCCATTGGCATGAAAAAGTGTTGCAAAAATAAGTTATATAACTTTTTTTTTTTCCACAGGATTTCTGGGTTTAACTGCAGCGCACACCCGCGCAAACGGGGTGCGCTACCTAAAACTAAAAAACGAAGCTTATAAGCCCACAATTGTGGGATTTATGTAGTACATTGAATGCCAATGGAGGGACTTGCAGACCAAAAACAATATGGCCTCCGTGTAGTGGTTGTCAAGGGGGGGGGGAAGCTCCGTGTAAGACATGTAACTAGTCATTACTAGGCAATCCTATGTAAATGAGGGTTACAATACTGAATCACACTGCCACATAGGTAATGAGCACTGTCTGAGTAGTGTAAGACTTAGAGAAGGGGGAGGAACAGAGTAAGAGGTAGGTGACATCACGGGGGGGAAGGATAGAAACAAATGAACCAGATTGGAGGGCAATGTAAGGTAACAGATGACAGACAGACATCAGGGAGGGAGGTGTGTCTCAACAGAACACTAGGAAAGTCAAGAAATTGAGGGTATACGCTATCCCTACACTCAAACTTTCTTGATATACGTGCATTGTGGCGTGTCTTGTAAGGCAGGTTTAACATGTGGGAGCATGTTGCAAACTGTTTACAACGGTTTGTGCGGGCGTGCACGTGTTGAAGGCAGTGTGCGCGCGTTTTAACATAAATCACACCGTGTAAGGATGTGTGCGGGCGTGTAACACCGTGTAGGGATGTGTGCGCGCGTTTAAGTGACTGTGAGCGTGTTTAAGCTGGTGTGCACATTGCTCCCCCTCAGGAAACAGAGAGGAAACAGGAAACAACTAAAATACATGGAAACTGCCAGAAGCTACTACTAGAGTTAATTGGTGGAAACAATTAGAAGCAGGCAATTACACAGGCAGACTAGAAGCCCAACCCAGCACTTAAAACACAGCAAAGAGCAGTGCAGGCTGTTTCTCACAAGAGATACTGCCAGAAACTAAGCTATCAGAATTGAAAACTGAAAAAAGCTGAACTCAGAGCAGAAATGCTAGGGGCTGCCATGGCTATTATAATCAGGCATAGGCGAATTGCTGAGGGTGGTGACAATGCAGGCTGACAGACAACCCAGAGTGAGGAGAAGGAGAAGAGTATACAGGCCCAGGGTCACCTACCATGGGTTACATGAGCTGGAGATAGTAGAGCACTACAGAGTGGACAGAGACCTTCTGCAGCAGATTGTTGAGCTGTGCAGGCCACATCTCACACACAGAACCAACAGAGGGGAACCCATCCCAGTAGAAACCAAGGTATGTGTTGGCCTAAGAATACTAGCAACAGGTACCTTCCAGAGACCAACTGGTGATATGATGGGGATATCACAGGCATCAGCCTCCAGAGTACTGCACCAGTTCCTGGATGCCATGTCAGCACATGTCAGTGATCATATATATGTCCCTAATGACCGTGAGGTTGTGGCCAGCAATATGCGTCTCTTCCAGCAAATAGCGGGATACCCTGAGGTGCTGGGTGCAATAGACTGCACGCACATACGCATCAAAGCACCAGCCGGTGAGCGGGGTAGAGCCTACATTAACCGCAAGGGATACCCCTCCATCAACTGCCAAGTCGTGTGTGATGCCCAGGGGACTTCCCACACGGACACCTAGTGGGGGATGCAGGTTATGCACTTGAGCCGTGGCTGATGACACCCATCAGAAATGCACACACACCTGAACAGGAACGCCATAATGAGGCACACGCACAAACACGTAATATCATAGAGCGTGTGTTTGGGCTGCTCAAGTCACGGTTTCCGGTGTCTGGACACGTCTGGTGGAGCTTTGCAGTACACACCAACTACATGTACCCAAATGATCATGATATGTGCTATGCTACATAATATGATCCTGCGGAAACAGCTGCAGCAGGACCAGCACAGGGCTGGGCCAAACATCCCCACCATTGCCAAGGCCACCACAGGCAGGTGGTGACTCGGAGGAGGAACAACCTGACCTTGTCCCAGTAGGCAGAAGGAGGCGTGCCCAGTATGCCCTGGCCTTGGCAAAGAGGCAACGATAGCACATACGCTTGGTCAGTAGGAACACTGGGACTGATACCCGCTCTGACTCACTCATACAGTAACAGGGATGCCTAACATGACACAACCTGCTTCCAAACGTACAGGGAGTGCAGTATGTGTATCCGACAGAGGTGGCCCTGCAGCACCACCTGAGGCATGAATGCCATGTGTTAAGTAATGTAATATCATGTACAATATGCACACCTGAGGACCCCAACTAACATCCATATCCACGCATATGACCCTGCGGAAACAGCTGCACGTCATACAGTGATGTACATGTGCAAAAACATGGAACAAGATACAAAATGAGGGTGACTAGCAATAAATAGCATGGATAACCACACACCCATGTTTGTACCACAACAAGAAGCAACATGGAATAGCCATGGTCAAAAACCAATGGTTAAAACCAACTACTACTATATAGCTTGCTGCAGACCACTGTCCTAATAGCAGGAACTGCCCCAGGCCTATGTCCATAGGTTCATAGGTTCATACTAGGCTATCTGCCCTAGGGCATTAATAAGCCTAGCCCAGAGTTTTGTGGCTTCTGCCACCCCTGCAAGTTGATGGATAATATGCCCATTATTTTGCTGTGCCTCTGTCAAGCAGTGATACTGAGGTTATCCCTGGGGTATATCTGCAATCTCCCATCCATTGGTCAAGATCTCACTTGAACAAAGCCAGTGAGGTGCTCAGCCTCACATGTACCAGGATGTTGTTCCACAGCATATGGACTCTCTGGGTGATGAATCTGTCCCTCCAGCACATCCTATTAATATCTGTGTTGAGGTTTAGGTCTCCTGCCCTTGTAGTTCTGACGGATGTAGAGGTCTTGAGGTGAAGCATGTTCATTAATTCTGGGTTGGACATAGCCTTGTATGTCAGGCACAGGTCACCTCTGAGCAGACAGTGGCGACTGAATACAGCTGGAATTCCTTCAGTCGGGCAGCATAAGAAATATGTTTGAGACCCTTTCACCTCCTGTCGAGGAATTTGTGGGCCCATCCAATCTGAATGGGGCATTGTATGCAATCATTGGTCTGATGAGTGATGAGTACAGGGGAACAATGACCTCCCTTGATCTAGATGTGAATCACTGCATGATGAGGTGGCCAAAGTAGAAGGCCTTCCAAACTACCCTGGCAATGTGAGTGTCAAACAAAAGGTCACTGTCAACCTGGGTGCCCAGGTCCCTGATAACCTCCGTTGTGCTTAGAGGATTGCCACCTAGATGGGAAGTAGTGGTAACCTTGTTCTTCCTGAAGGGTATGGCTATGCATTGTTTAGTGTTTAATGTAAGGCCATGGCTGTGGCACCAGTTATCCGTGTCTATGAGACCCTTCTGAAGGATGTCTGTGTCAGATGGGTTTCCAACTATGCTTCCCTGTTTGCAGTCATCTTCAAACTTTGTCAGCCATAATCCTCCTGTGTTTGCTCGTACTTCTGAAAAGTAGATACTGAACAAATGTGGGCCCAGGACTGAGCCCTGTGGGACACCACTTGTGACAGCTCTGGAGTGTGAACTGGCACCAGCAACTTTGACCCTGTGTGTTCCGTCACTTAGACAGTTTGCAACCCATGCTGTGATGTATGGGTTCACAATTAAGCTGGTGATGTTTTCAATGATACCTGAGTGGGGTATTGTGTCGAAAGCCTTTGCCAGGTCAAGGTAGGCTGTGTGGACTGCCTTGCCCACGTCAATGGCCTGGGTGACTGTTTTGAAAAAGTCAACCAAGTTTAAAAGGCATGATCTGCCCTTGACAAAGCCAAACTGAATTGGATCCAATGTCTGCAAGTCCCCTATGTCTTCATTTAGAATTCCCATTATGATCCTCTCCATAGCTTAGCAGAACAGGCTTGTCAAGCTGATGGGATGGTAGTTTCCCGGGTTGGTGGAGGCACCTCCTTTGTGAAGTGGGTCCACCATTGCTGTATGCCACTCCTTGGGAACATATCCTGAGATGAGGCTAAGATTAAACAGCTGCCCTAACTGCGGGTGTAATTACTCATTGAGTTCATGGAGCACACAACTGGGGACACCATCTGGTCCCATGGATAAAGTGTTTTCTGCCTTGGATTGAGCAGTTCCCACCCCAGCAGTGGAGATGTTTGGGGGGCTACAATCCTCTGGTGTACATACCCCCCCAGTTGGGGGGGGGGAGAAATCTGCACTGAACCTGTCAGCCAGTATGTTGCCAATGTCTGTAGGTGCAGTGATATCAACATCATTCCGAACTAAGTCTGAGCATATCTGGGAGTTCTCTCCCAGGTTTCAAACATAGGTAAAAAAGGCCTCATGATTGTCCCTGGAGCCTGAGTGGGTTTACTCTCAAAACATGCCTCGGATGATTGTATAGGGGAACCCAGTGTTTTACTCACAATGAGCAGGGGTGTCTTCCCTCCTACGGATTACGCTCTATCTCATAGTAGCTCCTTCCTTGTGTTGTACAGCTTGTTTATGGCTAGGGTCCACCAGACTGGATGCTTGCCTGTGGTACAAAGAGTCTTTTTTTTTTTTTTGGGATTGCCTGATCCATGCAGTCCTGGAGGTGCTGGTAGAAGGCATTTCTAAGTGATACAGTGGCTTGGGTAATGGTGTCCGCTGGCCTGGGGGCCTTGAAAGAGCCCACACCAGTCCTCAGAAATGTGAAGTCAGCATTTGAGAAGGTCTTCACTGTTTCTTTTCCCATCTGGGGTGTGGGTGGGATGTGGACTCCCACTGAGAGTAGTCCATGATCTGATCTCACCAATGATGGGTATACGTCTGGTGTTGAACAGTGTGACCCCATGTTCGTGATGATGTGTTCTAGTATGTTGCCTCCACTTGAGGGGATTGGGACCAGTTGTTCCATGGCATTTCAGTGTATGAACTCTTGGAACCTTTGTGTTAGAGTGTTGTGGCATGATTAGTGATCCCAGTCTATATGTGGATAGTTGGAATCACCCAGTAGGATGGTGTTTGGAGATACATTTATCCCCTTCAGTGTTTGCAGGATAGCTGTGTGAGGTACCTGAGTTTGAGCGGGTGGCATGTAACATGCTACAAACTGCAGAGCAGTCTTGCCTACGGTCACTGGCACCTGGATGGTCTCCGATGCATCGTGTGTTGCCACCAACCATGAGGTGAGGGTGTCCTTGATGAATATGGACACCCACCATCCTTCTTGGTGTTGTCGGGATGCTGGTGCCGGAATGCATGATATGAGGTAACACCCGATAGTGCCGGGTGCTGCCAGAAGCTGTGAACCAGGTTTCAGGCACAGCACAGACATCAATGTGCTACATACTGAGAAGGGCATAGAGTGTGTGCAGCTTGAGGTTGAGACCTTGGGCATTGAGCAGCATTACCCTTAGTGTCTTTCCTTTACTGTGTTCTAGGGTGGTAGGTGTAGAATCTGAATCTTGCATAAAAAGGCACAATGGGGTGGCAAGAGCATCATCTGAACCGGAAGCCCAGGGTGACAGGTGCAAGCCGTCCCTTGCAAATCACCGTGGCCTGTCCAGCATGTCATCCCAGGCAGACAGACATTGGACCCCTTAGAATGACACCATAGTCTAAGCAAAATATTACAGCTGATCATCTTGTCTCTGTTTATGTGGCATCATACTTGGTGAAGGTAGGATACTGCCGAAGGTCAGGGTCATACCTGCCTGGCCTACATAATCAGAGGGATCCTCTATGTCTCTTTCCATGTGGTCCAGGGAGGTACATCTCAGGTCGTTCACACCAGCATGGATTATGACTGGGTCAGACCTGTACTTGCAGTTTAGTGACCTGAGTGCTTGCATTATGTGGTGGATTCCAGTGCCCGATAGGCAGCTTACTGTGACCTCCTCTGTATCTGATCTGGTGAGTGGGACATCAGGGTGTCTGACTATGGAGTCACCTATGACAAGTGTGTCTGGCATTGTGTTTGGTCTTAAGGGCTGTGACTGTTTGGCACACCGACTCTGTGGTCAATGTGTTGCATGTGCTGTGCCCTATGGAGGCAGTTGTGTGTGTGTCTGCTGTGGTGGCCACTGCCATTCTGGTAGACTTCTGATCAGAGCCTCCGAGAGTGTCTCTGTGTGTCTATGTGTATGATCTTAAGTTGTGACAGTGCCATGTGAGACTGGATTTGTGATGTGTGTGTGGTTACCTTCACCTTCTCTCTGGTCTTGCTAGTCCTATGTTGAGAGAGCTCAGCCTCCACTTTGGCTATATAGTTGCATCTCTCACATGTATGTGTGTTTTAAGGCAGAAGGAGAGGGTTGTCAGTGTACATGAGGCAAGTGTAACAGTGCCTCAATATTCCCAGGTTCACCAGCTGAGCAGGAGAGGACACTAGCAACTGATCCCTAGACATGCTAGAAGGAATAGACAAAACAATGTTGGAATACAGGGAGATATCAAGCCCCCCAAACCACATCATACTGTTTGATTGACAATAGCTACACATACACCGGTGTTTCATAGTGTCATAGTCTACTACTAGGCTATCTGCCCTAGTGCATGTATAAGCCTAGCCATAGTGATGTGGCTATTGCCACCCCTTATAGTGGTAATAAGTGTACAGAATAGATTCTGAATATTGTGCCTCTGACTTAGTAGTGACACATTATGACCCCCTTACGTAATTGAATAACATGACTGTGTCTCTGTCTAGTCTGTGCCTCCGTCTCATATGCAGTTGTTCAGATGTCTCCTGAAGAGAGTCAGTGAGGGACTCTGTCAAACATGAACTGGGATACTCTGCTAGAGTGTGAGATGCCTCTGAGTTATGACTCTGTCCCTCCAGCATGTCCTATACATGTATGTGCTGAGGTTCAAATACTCAGCTCTCATGGCTCTGGTGGATTTGGATTGCTTGCAGTGGAGCATGTCCACCAAATCCTGATTGGACATGGTCTTGTATGTCAGGCATAGGTCACCTGTAAGTATGCGGTATGACACTGAACAAAGCTGGACTTCCTCTATTCTGGAAGCATATGACATGTGTTGAAGAACCCTGATCTTCATGGTAGGTACTTTTCGGGTGCAAAGGTGCAAAGGTGCAAAAGGCAGGATCTGCCCTGTACAAAGCTGAACTAGGTGGGAACAAGGGTCCGTAGGTCAGTAATGTGTCTGTGTAAGAGCTCCATGACTCCTCCCATATCTTTGCAGACAAGGCTGGTTAAGCTTGTGTGGTGGTAGTTGCCATGGTCTGTGGAGGCATCTCCTTTGTGGAGTGGGACCACTGTTGTCGTATGCCAGTGTTCAGGTACATATCCTGTAGCAAGACTAAGGTTAAATAGCAGTTGTATATATGGGTTCAGCCCCTTCTGGAGTTCATATAGCATGCAACTGGAGATACCAGCAGGTCCCATGGATGCTGTGTACTTGTCTTTGCTGAGTGTGGCTCTCACATGGACATCCAAGATGACAGTGAGGTTACATACAGCAGTGATAACTATCTTGTTTTGAGGGTGAGGGAGGGGTAAATCGCACTGAAGCTGTCCGCCGGAATGTTGCCAATATCTGTCAGGTCACTGGAATATATGTTGTTGTGTACCAACTCTGAGCATATCTGAGGGTTCACAACCAGGTGTCTGACATAACTGAAGAAAGCAGTGTGGTTACCTTCATTGTCTTTGGTGATTTATGTCCCCAAGTTGACCTTGCATGTCTTTATGAGATAATGTAGCTTTCTACTAGTGCTGATCACAGCTGTCTTCCCTTTGGAGATGTAGCTCTGTCTTGCATTAGTAACCCTCATCTGTCATACAGTTTGTTTATGGCTGGGGTCCACCAGACAGGACACTTTCCCTTTGTGGAGAGGGTCCTGTTTTCAGTTGTGATTGTATGGTCCATGCTGTCTGACATCTAGCTAAGGGGAGGTCATTCTGGTTCTGCAGTTATCTTTCATCAGCATTAGAAATGACCACAACAGCCCCTGTGGGTGTACCTCATGCACACACATCCAGCACCTGTAAAGTCCACAACAGTACCTCACCAGGAGTATGACAGAGCTGGAACACATGTAATGTGTAGTCTGATTAAACAGAGTGCAGCTCCACACACTGCCATGCTGTCCACCCAGATGCAAGCTGTGCCTGATGTAGAAAGCCATGTCCAAGCTGGAATCAATGCACATGCTGCACCTTGTACAATCTGAATGGCAGGGAGCTATGCACATGAGGGACCTGAACCCCAGCACTGACATATATAGGACAGGCTGTACTGCATTATCCAAAACACAGAAGCCACCCCACACATGAGTAAACTACCAGTACAGGTTGTCCATAGAGACACTGGTTGAGTCCCCTCAACAGGAATCCTAATGAGTGGATGGGAGATGGGAGGTTTACCCTGGGTATCAATGTTATGTCACAGGTAGACAGAGGCACAGTATACTAAACAAGACATATGACATGGCAAACTACGCTTACAATGTGTTGATGGACAAACACACTCTCCGACTAGCATTAGGTCAAGATACCTCTTGAACACAGCCAGCAAGGTGCTCTGCCTCAAATGGACCAGGATTGTATTCCACAGCATAGGAGTCTCCGAGTGATAACTCCATCCCTCCAACATGTCCAACATACATCCCTGCTAAGGTGCAAGTCACCTGCACTAGTGGTTCAGGTGGATCTTCTGATTCTGAGGTGGAGCATGTCCATTAATCTCTGTTTGGACATGGCCTCGCATGTCAGGCACATGTCACCTCTAAGCAGACGGTATGTGAGTGAATAGAGTGTGAGTGTCTTCAATCTGGCAGCATATGACAGCTGTTGGGGTTCCTTGATCCTTTAGGTGGGGGACAGTCAGGGTGTCTCCAATTGCTGCAAATGTTGGGTGAGATACAGCCAGAATAGGGCATTCGACTCGATCACCGGTCTGATAAGTGAAGAGTACAGGGGAACAATGACCCACTAGATCTGGATGTGAATCCCATCCTGATCAGGTGGGCAATGTAGAAGGTCTTCCTAGCCACTTTAGCAATGTGAGTCTCAGAAGAACGGCGACTGTCAACCTGGGTCCCCAGGTCCATGATAACCTCCTCTGTGCTTAGAGGATTGCCACCTATATGGTAGCTTGGGGTCACCTTGCTTTTCCTGAAGGGTATGTCTACACATGTTGTGCACTTTGACTTCAGGCCATGGCCCTGGCACCAGCCATCAGTTACTGTGAGTCCCTTCTGAAGGATATCTGTGTGTGATGCACTGTTTACTATGGTGCCCAGTGTGCAGTCATCTGCTAACATTGTCATCCAAAGTCCTCCCATGTTGGCCTGTACTTCTGGGAAGTACATGACAAACAATGGGGGCCAAGGACTGAGCCCTGTGTGACACCACCTGTGACCAGCCTGGAGTCTAACATAGTGCCAGCAACTCTAACCCTGTGGGTCCCGTCCTTAAGCCAGTTTGCAACCCATCTTGTGACATATGGGTTTACATTTCAGTTGTTAGGGTTTTCCACAATACCTGAGTGGGGTATTGTGTTGAAAGTGTTTGCAAGGCCAAGGTAGGCTGTATGGACTGCCTTTCCCCAACAATGGCCTAAGTGACCAATTTGAAGATGTCAACCCAGTACAAAAGGCATGATCTGCCCCTGACCAAGCCAAAATGGGATGGGTACAATGTCTGCATGTCCCAGTATATCTTTGTTTATGAGCTCAATTATGATCCTCTCCATAGATTTGCAGACTACACTTGTTAAGCTTATGGGGCAGCAATTACCAGGGTCTGTAGAGGCACTGCCTTTGTGCAGATGTGCACAACTGGACCCTAACCAGGCTGTTGTGCACACTATGGAAATGTAAAGCAGTGATAGGACTAAAGCCCAGGATACTGACCACCACAGTGAAAGTACTGAAACACTACACTAGACAGTGCTACAGTGTTAGGTCAGTATGAACGGATGTTGACAATTGTATGCAAAGTATCCGATGCAAAACCTTCAGACACAGTATACTCCCTGTTTTGTTCACACAAAAAGCATTTGGACAGTATCTACACAACATGGCACAGAACACACAACCATAAACTGGAGGTATTTGTTGAAGGTCACACTCATCCACAAATGTGATGGGCTGCAGAGTTCAACATATGTAAAGCCCACACTGGGCATGCTCACACACTCAGATAAATGAGACATCTTTCACACAACATGCCATGGGAAGGCTGAACTGGGCATGCTCACACACTTGGTCCAAATGTTACTCCTAGCAAATGTGAAAACACACCAGAGGATGCTCATCCCCCTTTCTAGACACTGATCATGTAAGCACCCTATAAGTATATTGGAGAAAAGGATTCTCGCAGTAATCCGAATAGCGCGCCATGCTAATGCGTCCATCTGTAGTGTCATAACATAGTTAGGTAGGGGTTTGAATCCAGCAGGTGGCAAGTGTGTGTGAAGGGGGTAAGTGTGTGTGTAAGTGTGTATGAAAGAAACATCCCTTTTGGCAACTGGGAAAACACACCACAGGATGATCATTCCACTTTCTAAACTCTGATGATGTCAGCACCCTATAAGTATATCAGGGGAAAGAAAATCCCCCAGTAATGCGAATAGCACATTGTGTTAATGCGTCCGTCTCTAGTGTCATAACATAGCTAGGTAGGGGTTTGAATCCAGCAGGTGGCAAGTGTGTGTGAAGGGGATAAGTGTGTGTGTAAGTGTGTATGAAAGAAACATCCCTTTTGGCAACTGGGAAAACACACCACAGGATGATCATTCCACTTTCTAAACTCTGATGATGTCAGCACCCTATAAGTATATCAGGGGAAAGGAAATCCCCCAGTAATGTGAATAGCGCGCTGTGCTAATGCGTCCGTCTCTAGTGTTATAACATAGCTAGGTAGGGGTTTGAATCCAGCAGGTTGCAAGTGTGTGTGAAGGGTGTAAGTGTGTATGAAAGAAACATCCCTTTTTGCAACTGGGTAAACACACCACAGGATGATCATTCCACTTTCTAAACTCTGATGATGTCAGCACCCTATAAGTATATCAGGGGAAAGGAAATCCCCCAGTAATGCGAATAGTGCGCTGTGCTAATGCGTCCGTCTCTAGTGTCATAACATAGCTAGGTAGGAGTTTGAATCCAGCAGGTGGCAAGTGTGTGTGAAGGGGGTAAGTGTGTGTAAGTGTGTATGAAAGAAACATCCCTTTTGGCAACTGGGAAAACACACCACAGGATGATCATTCCACTTTCTAAACTCTGATGATGTCAGCACCCTATAAGTATATCAGGGGAAAGGAAATCCCCCAATAATGCAAATAGTGCGCTGTGCTAATGCGTCTGTCTCTAGTGTCATAACATAGTTAGGTAGGGGTTTGAATCCAGCAGGTGGCAAGTGTGTGTGAAGGGGGTAAGTGTGTATGATTGATATATCTCCTTTGGCAACTGGGAAAACCCACTACAGGATGCACATACCCCTTTCTAAACGATATCACAATTATGTATGGCTTTTGATTACAGACATGCCACGTGTTGTGCACACACAGAATGCCCATGTGTGTGGGTTGTCCCTCACAATAATGCATGACATTGATTACACCGGTTATGGCAATGCACACATGATGTATGTGTGTGCCAAATACACATATGTACCTGTGACTTTCAATAGTTACCATGTGTGATGCCTGCCACATGTGAATACATGGTATTTGCACAGGGTAACATTATGACCGTGGTCTTCTGTGCAGGTGCTGCATGTGGGATGTGTATATACAGTGTGAGATGTAGATGCTATCAGCCTAGTAGTGAGGGATGCACACCTGGTCTGGGGCATAAAGTCTACATGTTGTTGATGTACAGGAGCTGCATGTTTTCACCTGTTGTGGGAGTGGTAAGACAGTATTCCATAGCAATGCAGTGACTGCATGCTAAGAACCATTCAGCTAGGGTGTTGTAGCTACACTTATTCATTAGCATTCAGTAATTTGTTGGAATCCCTGGTGAGGGTCTGATGCCAACCATGGTCAGGGGTCTACCAGCCTGTGTCACTTTCTCAGTGATCCCTTCCATGTTCCCTATCATGTATCCCAGTGAGCGACATCCCACATCAGCTGTGGTGGCATGGACAATGACTGAGTCATATGTGTCCATGCATCTGACTGACTTGTATGTTGTTGTTACAGTTTGGCCATGTGTTTCCATCTCATACATGTGATGTACATCCATGGGTAGGGGATAGGGTTGACTGTGTACATGTGGCAGCTGTGACATTACTACATGACACACATATTCCACAACTGTACCATAGAGGTGACTGACAACTGACCTTTGCACATGCTACTGGAGTATTGAGATTACATTGGTGATTGACAGCACATAGGGCCAATGGTGAAAAAGAGACATAGGTCCATATGTTCGTACAGGGATATCTGCCCAGGGCATGTATCCACCTAGCCAGAATGTGTGTGCCTTTCAACATGCATTGTGAATCTGTCTTGCTATGCCCTTTTCCAAGGTTAGTATACTGTGCCTCTTTCTCACAGTGACACATAAGTGATACCCAGGGTAACCCTACAATGTCACATCCAGTCATTAATATCACTCTTGAAGATAGTCACTGAGTCAGTCTGCCTAACCTCTATTGGGACAATAATCAGGAATGAAGGGAGCCTCTGAGTTGTGAATGTGCCCCTCCAGCATGTCCTATGTATATCACTCCTGAGGTTCAAGTATTTCCAGCGTGTATCCTGGTGGGATCTGGATATTCTGAGATGCAGCATGGCCATTAAGTGAGGGTATGACCTGGCCTTCTATGTCAGGCACAGATTGCCTATGAAGAGGCAGTATGTCACTGAGTAGAGCTGCTGCTACTTTAACCAGTCAGTATGTGGCATCTGTTTGAGCACTTTGATCCCCTTGTCGAGGTACATATGTGGTAGCTCCAATTGCTGCAGGTGTCTGGTAAGGTGCATGCTGACAGGTTCATCATAGTCAATTATGGGCATGATGAGGGATGAGTAAAGGGGCACAATGTCCTCCCGTGGCCTACATGTGGATCCCATGATGATGTGGCCCATATAACATGCTTACCTAACCACTTTGTCCATGTTGTTGTCAAATGGTAGAATGCTATCAACCTCGTACCCCAAGGTCCATAATTCCTTGGTCTGCACTTACTGGATTAACACATATGTGGTACGTTGTGGTCACTTAGTGTTTGACAAAGGGATGACTATACTCTTTCTGTCATTCACGTTGAGGCCATGGCTGTGGCACAAGTCATGTGTTTGCAAGAGTCCCTTTGGAGGATGCGTGTGTTAGCTGGTGAGTTGATTATGGTGTTCGGTCTGCAGTCACCTGCGACTTGCTGAGCCACAGTACTTCCATGTTGGCCTGTACCTATGACAAATATATAATGAACATGACAGCTCCTAGGGCTGTGCCTTGTGAGACACCACTTGTACCAGGTTGGAGGCTGACATGGCTCCAGCAATTCTACCATGTGTGTTCTGCCCTTGAGCCACTGTGCAATACCCATAGTGACATAGGGGTTAATATGTACACTGGTGAGCTTCCCTAGAATGCACAAGTGGGGTATTGTATCCAAGGCTTATGCAAGGTCCAGGTAGGCTGTGTGGACCTCCTACCCCTTGACAGTGGCCTTGGTGACTGTTTCAAAGAAATCAAACAGGTTTGATAGGCAGGATTTGCCATTGACAAAGCCAAACTGTGTATGGTGACATGTCTGTAGGTCCACAATATCTAGATATGTGAGGTTCATGATGATCCTTGCCATAGCTTTGCAGACAAAGCTAGTCAGACATATGAGGCGAGTAGTGTCCAGGATCCGTGATGGCACCACCTGAATGTTGAGGGACCACTGTTGCTGTATGCCACTCTCTGGCCACATATTGTGTATTAAGGCTGGGATTGAACAGTGGTGTTATGTCTGGGTGTAGCTCTTCTTGTGGTTCATGTAGGACACAGCCTGGGACACTGTCTGGTCCCATTGATGCAGTGTTTATTGCTTTGGGAAGGGCATCTCTTACCTGAGCATCTGTGATGTCAAGGGGGGGGAAGCACTGTGCTGCGAGACATATTTGCCCTTTGGGTGTGGTGGGGAGAGAAGGCAGCATTGAACCTGTCCACTAGGATGATGGCAATGTCTGTGTGTTTTGTATTTTGTGTGACATATTGGATTACCTCTGAGCATATCTGGGTAGTACCACCCAGGTTACTAACATAACTACAGGCAGCCTTGTGATTATCCTCAGTGGCTTGTGGAATCCTCTCTCAAAGATGGCCTTAGACAATCATATGGGTGCCTGTAGTTGTCTTCCAATACTCATCAGTGGTGCCTTCACATTTTGGGAGGTTGTTGTATCATGTAGTGGCGTCATCCTTCTATTGTATAGTGTGTTTATGGCTGGTGTCCGCCCAGGACATCTGCCTTTGGAGAATTGGGTCATGCTTTCATATGTGGCTTCATGATCCATGCATTCCTGAATGTGCCCACAGAATGCCTCTATACAGGTATCTGCAGTCTGGTCCATATTTTCAACAGGCCTTGGGCCTTTGAAGGTTTCCACATCATTTATGAGGGGTGTGCACTTGCTTGACATGAGCTGTTGACAGACGTGCCGCCCTCCAGACATAGCAAGGTGAGGGTCACAGTCAGCTACCTGTTGGGTGATAGAATGTGCCACATAACACAGGCACACAGGTCACTCCACAGCAAGTACAGCTATGAGGCAGACATTGTCCATGCTGGTGCAAACAACCCGAGACGTACCTCCCTGGACAACATGGAAAGAGATACAGAGGAGCTCTTACAGCACACTCTCAAACTCAGGACTTCCACACAGCCTTCATGCTGACACAGGAGAGTTTAGATTACTCTGCAAACACCATCATACTAGGTGATGCCAGCTACCCAAACATAGACTGTGAACATTACACAAGCCACAATACCCAAGCTCTAAGGTTCCCATTGATCAGATATTCTTTGGCTATGGAACAGGTAACCAACCTTCCCACAAGAGGGGCAGATATACTAGAGCTGATCTTTACAAACATGAGTACAAACTGCTCACCACTGGGAGTATATCCCTCATTGTTGCAATCAAACCATATACTAATCACACTGGAGTTCTGGATCCCCCACATATGCAAACCTCAAACACATTGTTGTGTGTGTGTGGGAAATGTCCCTATTAGCAACTGTGACAGTATCGTAGATGATGTCAGGACTGTATAACTATATCACCTGTAGTAAAGTCTTCCAGTAATTTGCATAGCGCGCTCTGCTAATGCGTCTTTCTTCAGTGTCATAACGTAGTTAGGTAGGGGGTTGAATCCTGCAAAGGGAATGTATGTGTGTTAGTATGAGTGTGGTTTGTGTGTGTGCACAATGCTGGGAGGGTTAACTGCCTTTTGCCAACTGGGAGAACACACTACAGGGTGCACATCCCTCCTCCTACACACAGATGATGTCAGCACCCTCTAAGTACAGCATTAGTAAAGATTTCTCCAACTACTGCAAATAGCACACTCTGCTAATGTGTCTGTTTCTACTGTCATTGCACAGTTAGGTATGGGTTTGAATCTTGCAAATGGAAAGTATGTGTCTTACTGTTGGTGGGGTTAGTGTGTGTGCACAATGATGGGGTGGGATGTGGCTTTTGCCACATGGGGCTATGCACTGCAGGGTGGTCATTACCCTTAACAAGCAGTGATGTTGATAGCACCCTATACAAACAAAACTACAAAACAGAAGGTGGTGGTACTGATAACACATGTAAGGTAACACTTCTTCAAGTAATGTCCACAAAACTGAGTAGGATAATCAAACAATTCTTTTATTCTATACAGACAACATGACAACAGACAACTAACGCCAGTACTCAGTATAGTGTTACATGCTACTGTAACATGCACATGTACCCGAATATACCTGGATAGTGTTCTGAAGCCTGAATGTGGCAAGTGTGTGGATGTGGGATGTGTCTGTGTGTGCATTTCCGTATGGGAAACATGTTTGATGTGGCAATCAGGGTACTACAGTACCTGATGCACATTACATCTTTCAACTGATGAGGTTGCCTGCACCCTGTGAGTACAGGTAGAGAAGGGGATGCCAGTAGTAAACAACATAGTGCACTTCTCAAATGTGTACCTGTCATGTATCAACAGCTACTCATGTAGGGTGATAAATAATGGGAATGGCAGGTGAGCGTGTGCATGTGTGTGGGTAGCAGGGTGTGTATAAATGCATGTGTGACAGAACAGATACATGTAGCTGAATCTACATAACAGCATAAGATACGCATTGCCATAGTCAATGTTAGCATGTGATGGTGTGCAGCTGGTACACTTTGTTAAGTAGTATGGGTGCAGATAACAATTGAGGACATTCATACAGTTACTGCAGCAGGACTGCTGGGATATACACACAATTATACTGCAACAGTCAACAGTTACCAACATGTTACTACTTATACACATCTATGTAGTCACCCTGTGCATCAGCAACGTGTTTACCTTTACCTGCACCGATGTTGTAGTATGCAGGAGGTGGCACAGTGTCATCATATGCACAGGGTGTGGGTTAGGTATGCCCAAGCCGGCCACTGGTAACACCAATTGACATGTGTGTGTATGTGTGTTTGTGAGGGGCAGCAGTACAGGGTGGACCGTTGTTGGTGCAGTGTGTGTGTGTATGTGTTTGCCGTAGGTGTTAGGTTTCTGCATGTGTGTAAGCACGCATACAGTCCCACATAATGGCTGCCATGTACAGGGTTTTGTGGACAGCCACAGACTGCACCTGTCAGGTCATCCAGATCAGTGTCTGTGGGCACGGACACGGTACCTGTGCCTGGCAGGGGTGCTACGGGCCGTATCCGGTACTAACCCAGACTGGGTACTGTCATCGGAAGCAGGGGTGTGTTGACTGGACACAGTTCCCTGTTGGGACTGTCCAGAGCCACGTGCACGTGGTCTCCTGGGGCGTCTTGATGACAGCACAGACCCAGCATTGCTGGGGCTGGTGCTGGCACTTGAGGCGCGCGAGTGGGCCTGTTGTCGTCCACGGCCACTGCCAGCTGGTGCTCTTGCTGGCATATGGCCACATCGACATCGCAAACGCACACCATCGCCCTGGCCCATGGACATCTGGTTGTGGAGCAGCTGTTCTATGCCCCCACAACGTCTGTCAATGACATCTGTGAAGTTACGGATAGCATTCGCAACATCACGCATGCCGTCTGTCATGGCTGTGCGACATGCTCTCAGCTCCCTCAGACCCTGTCTGGTGTACCTTTCCATACGTGCCTGTGCCTGCATGACAGTTCTAAACATAGTGGAGGTTGACATACCTCCATGGGCACGTCGGCCAGAGGCAGTACGGCCACGGATGCCCACACGAGAACCCATGGGCGACTGTCTGCGTGGTACCATTGGAGGCCCCTGCTCATGGCTGCCTTGTGGGGATGCATGTACCACAGGTACCACATTACCCTGATCTATGCCCACTGCTGACTGTCCATCACCTAGGGACAATGGTGACAAAGGATGTAACGGCAGGATGACTGTGCGCATTGACGGGTTGAAAGCTGTGTACTGTCAATTGGCTGACCAATGGCGGACCCAGACACACCTTCCTGCACCATTACAGACATTTCATCATCATCAGTACCTGGGGCACAAGATTCAGGTTCCCTGCTGCAGGTCACCAGAGCAGCACCAGAACCTATGGGAGGAAAACATGGAACACAGATTACAGTCTCAATACATATTTGACAGAGATGCACTTCAATACTAATGCACACATTCAGAAATGGACACATGCACTCATGGACACTAACACACATGCACACTTGGGCACAGGCACACTTGCACACATGCACACCCCACAGTAAACACACACATCAGTACCGTGTTACACTACTCAATTTACTACCTGTCAGTTACAGTTATTGTGAACACAGTCACCAGCATGTCTACTACAGAGTTACACTACTCTTCCTAGTTTTATAAATTGTTTTACAGATAATGTTAAAAGACTCACCAGCATGTATGGCCTGCCTCATTGCTAGATGGGAGGGACCTGGAAGTGTGAAGAGAGTAATGTCAGTGGGCACATGTGTGCCATTCGTTTTGCACATGATACAGTACAGTAGTACACTAGTTCCCTTATACACATCAGCTGCACATCATGTCTGTATATATATCATGATGACAGATACATACCACATGCACACCTTATGCGTGCATGAAGTAACAGCGTACAGAACAGTCATATGTACATACCAGGAGTTAACTCTAATCTCACCCTTACCTCTCTTCAAATGTCAACTCAAACTGTACTTCCAAAACCACTGGCTTTGTTCTTCTTGGAGTCCAGGCTAACGTCCCTCTCCCTACCCTCTCTTCACCTTTAACCCCTCATTGTGCATAGAAACTAGCTTCTACCCTGTTTCTTTCACCTTGATGTCCTTCTATGCTCTGACCTACTTCTCCCATCCCTCCCACCTCCTCTTGACTGTCTTCCTTCTTTTCCTCACTTCCCTTCTTGACTCCTGCCTCTTCTATATCATTGTATCTGTCATACTACTCCTACTTCTCTACCCTTCTGAGCCCTAACTATTATGTATATGGCTTTTGCCTTATTGCATAACCATTATGCTTTAGGTAGGATTGCTTTGAAACCAACGGTACATTGTGTATGACTCTAAACTGTTTGACTTTCTTACATGTATGTTGATTTAATTAACAGGCTGGTGTACAATTCTATTATGTTGGCTGTCTGTATTAACAACTTGTCTGTCTGCCTTTATTACGTTATGTGTGGAGCTTTTCTCCACAGGCCTCTACTGAAAATGGACTTGTATCCAGCTAGACTATCTGGGTCAACAAATGTAAAAGTAATAACAATAAATGAATATGGCATCTTACCTGCACGCTCGTTGTCTTGCTGCTGTGTGGATCCAACCTCCATCAGGATGCATGAGTGTTGCTGTTGTTCTGGGGCTGGATCCACAACACTTAGCAGTAGCCCCTCCTGTCTGGTGAGGGGGATGTGGCCACCCCCACCTGTGGCAACCTGTTGCCTGTGGATATCTGCAGCACGCTGGCGGACATTTCTTATCAAATCACTGCAGTGATGTCTCACCTGCTCATATGTCCTATCATGCATGCCAACATAATTTATCCTGCTAACGAGGTTTTGCCACAGTGCAGACCTCTCCTGCTGATTCTGGGTGATGCGTGAGAACAGGATGGCATAGTCACGCACCAGGCTCTGGTGAATCACGTCATCCTCTGCAGCAGAGTAGGCAGTGTTCCTTTTTGGTGCCATGTCTATCTGGAAAGGTACACAAACAGGTTATCAGCATAGTATCTCAACAATACATGGTACACATTCTATACAGGGAGTGTTAACTTCTACTTATTACTGCTTGGTTAAAACTTGATTACAGTGTAGCTATCATTCTATGTCATTTGTACTAAGTACTTGGCCTTCAGACCGGTTGTTTTACATTAGGGAGGTTGGTGGCAAGCACTGTGGTGGCAGGACACGTATCTTTCATCCATTGAAGTTGGGAACTGCTGATTGTGGGCCCAGTGTACAAGTGTATTACTTCTGGTATGAGCAGTTGGCCTTCAGGCCAGTTATTTAACATTAACGAGGTTTGTGGTCTGCACTCGTGTGTGACAATAGGCTGTACTCTGCCATTCATAGCTGGGGACATCTGGTTTCAGGTTTATAGTGCCTGCATATCTGAGCTGTATCTTACTGACATTGCTACACCTTGTTTGTTGTAGCAAACACTACATCCAGGCCTCCTGGATCTACCTTTGTTTATATGCTTGTTATCTGTTAGCTTGTTATTTCACTGGTATGCTACTTCCACATAGTACACATCTTCTCAACACATCTGTGACTCACTACTGATATCTGCATTGCTTACTGTACGTACTTCCATGTTACACATGACAGCAAGTGACTGCTTGTCATTGTTGCATTTACTTAATTGTGACACATTGCACTTAGGTTACCTGGCACTTGCTCACTGACACTTTTATATCAGTCAGCAGTTGTAGGTAATGTCAGTACACCCTCACTCCCCACTGGACCTTGTTTTCAATCATTAATTATTACAGAATTCACAATAGTATTCTAGCATGTCCAGAGGTCAGTTCCCTCCCCAGTCCAGCTGGTGAGTGTGGTACTCCAGAGACAATGTTAGAACAGATGCATGTACACAGACAACCCCCTCCTCCTAACAACAAATTCAAACTCATGTGAGTGATGCAACCATATACCAGACTGGAGGCTAGGCTTTGTCTACTCAATACCGCCATAACCAGTCAGGTGGCAAAGGGGATCACTCACTACACTTCCAGTCTCACGTAGACCTACCACAACAGCCGACCTAACACATGATCACACATGATCATACTTGTAGGCTCAGACCACAGCTCTGCCTATGCAGCAGAGACCTCCTAAGCAGACATCCAGGCAACCACTACCACATAAATGAACATGTGCAACACATATCACACAAAGCCAATGTGCTGAACACTCACAGCCATTAACAGTTAACAACACACCTCATACACCTGTACTAGGTGCCTCTATCATCAGGCACACTCACATCACGTTCACCAGGCTTAATGAGGTGAGGGTCACGGTGTGCAGCCTGTCAGGCACTATGACCTGCCACATAACACAAACACTCAGGTAACCCCAAGGCAGGTACAGGTATGACTCAGTCAATGTCCATGCTGCTGTGAATGGCCTCTCACATTCCTCCCTGGACTACATGACATGAGACATTACAGAGCTCTCTGAGCACGTAGCCCGAGACAGTTTGACCCTGACCTTGAGTAGCATCCTACCCTCACCTAGAACGATGCCACAATATCAAGGCATGATGATCCCTTCCAACAATTGACTGACATACTGGTGTCATTCACAGGTGTGCCAATGCCTGCCATCTTGGGGTGGTATGCTTTGCTAGGGACAGCTTGCACCTGTCACCACAGTCCTATTGACATTTGGCGGAGCCTCCTGCTACACCCATAGTGCCTGTATTAGGCAAGGCTCATAAGGCAAACCCACATCCATTTGTATCACAAAGGATGAGGAAGTAAGAGTGATGCTACTCAACACTGGACGTCTAGACCCAAGGATGCATGCACTCAAAACCCTACCTAGCATTCTGGACATCGATATCTGTGCAGTAACATGAACCTGTTTCAGGTTTCACAGGAGCACACCAGTACTACCACGTTATAGCTGTTACCATTCTTGTCGGCCCCAACACTTGAACAAGGGAGGGGGAGTATCACTATTCAATGCAGATTCCCACGCCTTCACATTGGTGGCACAGTACAACATAGGTGTTAGGCAATTGAGTACAGAAGATGTAGTTGGGGACCTGGGGAAGAAACATGGTAGCGGTCTGTCATTTGTCTACCACATGGCCAACGTGGATTGACAGACATGTTATATAGCCCAGCTAATCATGAGGGATTCACACGTATGGCAGGGGAGGTCATTGTGCCTCTTTACTCATCCATCATCAGGCCTATAATTGCGTACAATGCACCTTTTGGGATGTACCTAACCAGACACCTACAGCAACTAGTACAGGACAACAGTACATCATCAAGGGGATGCAATGGCTCACACAGATGTCATATGCTGCCCAGGTAAAGTGAATCCAGCTGGACTCAGTGGCATACTGCCTGTTCAGAGGCAATCTGTGCGTGCCATATACAGCCATGTCCTACCTAGCAGTAATGAACGTGCTGCACCTCAGGCAATCAGAGTCCCATACAGCCACATGCTCAGGAGAGCTGGACCTCAGCACTGACATACATGGACATGCTGGAGGGGCATATTCCTAACCAAGAGGCTCCCTTCACACTGTAATGAGCTCACACTACTGGTTAGGCAGAGTCCCTCATTGACTCTCTTCCATAGGAATCTGGATGAGTGGATGGAGATCATAGTTGTACCCCAGGTATCACTTCTATGTCACGGTTAGACAGAGGCACAGTATACTAACGTCGGACAAGGGCATAGCAGCATAACTTGTAATTGGGTGGCAAAAGACAAACACATTCTACTAGGCTTACCAATGCCCTAGGGCAAATAGCCTAGTATGAACCTATGAACATGTGTGTACTGCTATAGTACTTCTGCCATATGTTGCATGTGTGTGTGTTGTGGGGGATGCACAGGTAATGGCCAGATACTTCTGCACAGGTGACACGTCTGACACATTCTGGGTGTTCATCCATACATACTGGATGTGTGCTGCCATCCAACCCTGTGATGTGGACACACATTACTCAGCCTGGATATACATATCTGAACAACCCCACAAGCACAGTACACTACCTTGCTATGTATGCATGTAATTACACAGTTATTCAGTAGTTATGACAGTGATGCTATCCATGCAGCCCACTGGGCCAGTGGAAGCCACAACACACACCGCCAGCACCTTTGCATATGCTTACCACAGACATCCCACATACTGCATGTACTGTGCACACAGATATCTAACCCAGAACAATTGCACACCACTTATTAATCCTGTCCAGTGGACTACAGATACAGGCATATTGTATAACAATAGTAGGAGGCTACTGCAGCACAGGGCAGATTCACATGACGGAAGGCATCTGTTGTCTGCAGTGTTAAGATGCTTCACATTCACCAAATGCACAGATATTGGCAACATTGTTGCAGACAGTTTAGGTGCAGGTACCCCCCCCCCCATTGTCCTACACATGTGTTATTAGTTATCCCAGATGACTGTAACCTCCCTATCCTCTCACATGTCCAGGTGAGAGCCACCCTCATCATTGCAGAACACATATCATCACTGTTACGAAATGGTATCCATGGATGTGTGCTACATTCACCCCTGGAGGACATAGCACCACATGACAGACTGATATTAATCCCTGGCCATACTACAGGATATGTACCTGAACAGTGCCATACATACACAGTGGTCCCACACCAATGAGGAGGAACCTCTACTGACCCTGGGAACTACTGCATCATATGCACAACTGGCCTTGTGTTCTAAGCTATGGAAGTGTTAGTTATGGCCCACATGTACAACAATATTACATATGTTTATATTTCATGACTATGTACACACAACCTATCTCATGGACATACCTATAGATAGTGAACTATGATACATTTGGAGGTGTCACAGTATACACAGGATTAACCTGCTACTTTGCATTACCTGTGTTTGTGGCAGCTGTTGCTGTGCCAGTGGTGCTGCTTGCTGCTTGCTGCTGCTTTTGGTGATGGCAGTCCTAATATTTGTTTGGTTGTTTTCTCTGTCTCTCTCTCTTTCTCCGTAGTGTTTGTGCAATGAATGTATTGCGTGAGTGTAGTGTGGGTACTCAATGCTTTTGTAGGTATCTGCATAGGTCCATGTGATGGCCTCTGCACCAATTGTAAGGCAGCATTTGCTAATTGCATGCAGCTGGGTGTGTACTGATTGCATGTCTCACTGTGATTTCAGGACACTGCTATAAAAGGGTATGTGAGATAGGCGTTGCCCTTTCAGATTGTAGGGCATGGACCATGCTGGTATGCTGTTGACAGTGTTTTGTGAGTGTGAAGGTTAGTACATCTCCCATGCTTCATGCTGTGTTGTAGATTCAGGTTGCTGCATTTATCTTGCCTGTTCCCTGTAGTGAGTGTGTATGCATACTGACACCTACAACTATATGTCATATGTATTGCTATATAAATATATATATATATCTGTGTACATATACATACTTTCATATATGTACATTAGCTGACATTATTGGGTACAAGCTAACAATTAGCAGGGCTGTTTCTGTTAACACTACACTAGTATGGGAATCCAGTAAAAGTCTGCATGACATGCTTTGGGTAGTAGACATACTATATTGCCTTTATCTTCATTCCTACTATTACATGTTCCACTTATTTAGCACTATATTCCTGTATGAGAGTCATGGCTTAGTGGTAGGTCATACAGACTAGTGTTACAATGGTCTTGTGGTAGGGCCTACTAGTATGCTCATATTCTGCTTTTGAGTTGAGTATAGGGCCTATCAATCAAAGTGCTGGAGGCACCTTTAAGCAGTTAAAGGGGTTAGTAGGTCTCACAGGAGCCAGGCTGTGTTGCAGATTCTGGTTGCTGCATATATCTTCACTGTTTCCTGTAGTGAGTGTGTATGGCTACTGAGACCTACAACTATATTTCATATGTATTAATATATATTTATATATATGTATGTGTAGATATACATACCTTCACATATGTACATTACCTTACGTTACTATGTACAAGCTAACAGGTAGCAGGGCTGTTTCTGTTAACACTGAACTAGTATGGGAATCCAGTAATTTGGCCATTAAAACTCTACCTGACATGCTTTGGATAGTACATCTCCTATATTGCCTTTATACTGATTCCTACTATTACATGTTATATTTATTTTAGCACTGTGTTCTTGTAAAGCAGGCATGGCTTAGTGGTAGGTCATACAGACTAATGTTACCAAGGTCCTGGGTTCGAGACTTGACAGTGGGTATTTATTTTTCTTTCCAGACTTTCAAAATGAGTACAGGACCTGTCAAAGTGCCATAAAGGCACTTTTAAGCACTTAAAACCAGGTCTGCGCTCGTTGCTGGAGCTCACGATGCGACTGGCGGTGAGCTCCGCTAACACAAGCACACCGCTAATTTCTTTGAAAGAAAAGAAAAGGGGTGACAGGAAAGTGGTGAAAAGGGGTCACAAAGAGGGTAAGACAGTAGGGAAACAAGCGTGGGATTTGCAGGAGGAATGTAGGTAAGGCCCATAGATGCCCATGTCTTTGGCAGCAACAGCTGTGCATTTCCATGTATTTTGGTGAGACATTGGAAACCTTTCACCCCTGAGAGAGGTGTCAGGACAACATTAATATTTGTTGTAGAGCCAGTTGTAATTAACTGTTTCAATGTCAAGCAGACATGTGTGCGACATGGACAGCTATGTATGGGCGTAATTTTTTGTGGGTACAGAGTGCCCTTTTTTTTCAGGTGAGAGTGGTATGTCAGGTGAAGGAAGTCGGTATAGCTGGGGAGGTAGGTTGGGTAGGTTAACAGACAAGACAGACAAGACGCATACAGGGCGGTGTATGACACACGGGGGGTTACACAATTGACGGGACGGAGGTTGGGATTTCCAAGATGCATGAGCCCACAGATAGCAACAGTGGAACTGATATCCCCACCCATAGGCAGTTGCCACTGTTCCTTCACAGCCCAGGATGGGGCTGTGCTGGGGCTGTGTAGGCGGGCAACGGCCGGGCCGTTAGCTGTGCCACACGAGCCTCAAGCTGGCGAGGGGCCCAAGAACAGTGTCTTGGATCTCCCTTCGCACCACAGACCGGACACCCGGAGGGTGAGTGGACGAACCCTCCGGCCACACTTGCAGAGGGGACGGGCCCCATCCCCTGCAGCGCTTCCACCCGAAGGTGGCACAGGGCCACCGGAGGGTCCGCCTGGGCACTAGTGCCAGGTGCAGTCACCAGCTGAGGTGGGAGAGGTGGGTCCGCTGGGACCTGCCTTTCCAAGCGTTCTAGGTTTGTGAGTAGTTATGTTAGTTTGGGTTAGTGGCATTGTATTCCATTCAGATTAGTTGTAACAGCATGCATTGGTATTCCCATCAAACAAACACCCAGATATTAACACCATTGAACAAGGGGCATATCAATATCACATGCATTATTTGAACAGAAATACACAGTCAAACAACATGCAGGGTTGATTAATGGCAACAGGCCATCAGATTTGCAGGTATGAACAGGGCACATGCGAACAGACATGCATATATTTTTGAAACGGACAAATGTCCATGATTAATGAAATGTTCACATACCATTATTTAGTGGGTGTTGTTATATGGAATTATAGGGTTGGGCGGAGATAGAAAGTGATGACACATTCATGTGTTACACATTGATTTACATTTGTAATAGGTACACAATTAAGTTGAGGCTGATGTTTCAAAATAAATTTTATTTGACTGTCAAGCTACACCTGTTACAAATACATCACTAGCCTACTTATTTTGAATTTGATCAGATACATCATCCTGCTACACTTTGATGACAGGACAGGGGACAACTATGGCTGTTTAGTCTGTCAGATAATCATTCATTCTATCTGCAAATTGTTTACTGTGATCACCCTATACAGCATTTGGCCTAGACATTCCAGATTCTGACACACTGAAATCAGTTTGGGATATTAAGTTGTACTTCCCACATGCATTTAGTTCTGTAGAAACACACTGGGGCTAATATATTCAGGGGTTATTACTACTTTATTTATTCATACATGACCCTTTCTGTCACTCTCATACATCCTGCAACTTCACAGTTCAGGTTGCTACTTCTAGGCTTTGTTCACATGTTAGACTAGTGGTGATTCAAACACTTTCCAACAGCCTCACTTCTGTCATGATTCAGCATTTCAACAGGGATATATCTCACATGTGACTACCTCAGATTCTGAAGCTGTACTCTTGAGACTACTGCAGGTTACACTATATTTAATTAATGGTGGGACATCTGTATTACAGCACTGTTTAATTCTATCAATTATATTTCCAGTTACACTTGCATACCGATGAACTTGTTGCAGCCATACCTGCAGACTTTCAAATCTTGCTTGCACATTATATTACTTTTAATCAATACACTGCAGTGTTCTGATACATGCTACAGTATAATATTTATTTGCAAGTACTGGGTGGGGTTACTAACCTGCATGGTGGCGCATCCGCACCAGCCTACGGGCATGCATCTCACGGTTCATAGAGCGGACACCTGCAGCTGTAATATGAAAGAAGTAATATTGGACTACACATCTCCATGGTATCAGCTAGTTGAAATCCTTACATACATAAGTAAAATGTAACTTACTCAGTAGTGGGGCGTTGGGCATATCCCGGGCCTCGTGGATCCATTTGGTCAACTGGTCTTGCTTGCGTCGCTTCAGGTCCGCATGGTGGTGACGGACCTGCTCACCAGTGCGTGGAATACCAGTAGCACTGGTCAGATCACGAGCCAACTGGTCCCATGCCTCTGCCCTATATGCTCCCCATGAGACCTGGCCCTACATGAGTTGGGCCTCGTGATGATGGACAAGGAGCCAGACCATGTATCTGGACTCCTCAACGCCCCAACGCTGTGCTCGAAAGCAACGTCCCTCACATACTCCACTCATTCTGACTGCAGCTCTGTTCTACAATCGTTTCTGCTGTGTATTCCTGCCTATGGGGCTTATATATGCCACTTTTCCCGCACATTTCTCTGATTGGCCGTTTTGGAATTGTATCTACTTCACTGAAAATGCTTTCTCATGCTCCATTCTGGATTTTATCCCATATATATGCTATTTCTGCATTTCATGGTATTGCTGTCATGGCTTAGTGGTGTAGTACCTTGACTCTAGTGCATGGTATCCTGGGTTCGACTCTGGCAACTGACTTTTGATTTTCCTGACAGAAATGAGTTGAGGACCTGTCAATCAAACATGCCAAAAGCACTTTTAAGCACTTAAAACCAGGTCTGCACTCGTTTGCGCGGAGGTAACGCATGCGCACTGGCAGTTAGCTTGTGGGAGCGGCGCACAAACGGTGTGCGCTGGGATACACCTTAATTGGCTAGTGACACATGTTCAGCTGAGCACAGCTAGTTGCAAACAGTTTCAGCCTGTTAAACCGGTGCCTAGCAACGGGCACGCAGTTTGCAGCTTTTTAAACACTACTCAGCTACGGGCACTCCGTCTCACAGCAGCTTAGCTATCAGTACATTTCTGACTATTTTTATTATTGTGTTACTTCAGTAAATATGCTCCATTTCATTCCATTTTACAAAAGGGAATACATTTACATTTGTACAATACTGTCAGGGGGCTTTTTAGTGCTTATTTACAAAAAAAAAAAAAAGGTTGTTGTGGGGGCTCGAACCCTGCCTGCCTACTCTTAGGCCGGCAACTCTACTGCTAAGCTATTACTTCTTGGCTTACTTTGCATATTTAGTTCTTATATCCTTTTCCACTGACTGCTAACTGTGATTGCGCTAGTAGCACACCCGCGCACACGAGCGCACATAGTAGCAAACATTTACGGGGTTTAACAAAAAAAAAAAAGGTTTTAATTTAATTTTGTGACATCTCTTCACTTTATACACTGATGGTCAGTCGGGGCATGTGTTGTGTAGTGTGTTTATTCACATTTCCATGGCCTTTCTCGTGGCTGTTTACTTTCAGCCATTCTAGTCTTCCGGGGGCGTGTCCGCTTGCAGGGCTTAGCCTACAGACACGCTTCTACTCTCTTACACGGACCGTGTAAGAGTTACTAGTGTGATTCAGCATGCCTCATGCACCTCATGCATATGCATGACATGCTGACATCACACAGTTTAACTGCAGCCTCCATGTAAGAGTTATAACTCTTACACGGAGGCTTCCTGAATCTGGCCCTTTGTCTTCCCTATTTAAATAAATTTAAAAGTAAATTATTTCTCTTACTCTCTCAGAAATAAAGAAGCCTTCCAACTGATCAGGCCCGTTTTCTTTTTGGTTAGTTTGAAAAATGTACTACAAACTAGCCTCAGCAATTTGGAATAAAATTGTCTTACAAATATCATCCCTACACAACACTTTGCAATTCAAAAATAAACTGATGGAATAACTTTAATGAATGTTTTAAAGAGAGTGGATAGGATTGCCTATGATGTTGTATTTCACTTAGGTTGGAGTCTGACTCAAACCTCTTGTTTATAGGTTATATTGTAGAAATTGTACAATTCCCAACAATGAGAAGAGCCAATAGTAACTGATGTCACTTACTCACACTCAGAGGTTATAACCAATCTACTAGCAGCCAAATTTATCTCAAACTTCAACCCCTCTTCCTGCCAATAATCTCAGATCACATAAACACACATACCCCCCACTCAAATCTCCCAAGAACAAAGTTCTCAAGGTGCTAAGGCCAAGAATGCTATGTCTATGGGGCAAGATAATATATCAGGCTGCCAACTAGTCAGACCATAACTTGGCTTGTCTGAACCCCTGAAAAAGCTATTCAATACCACCTTCAAAAAAGGCTGCACTGCCAGATGACTGGAGGTCAGCAACAGACAATTCTCTTGTGCAAAGGTGGGGCTTCAATGGAGCCATGTAATTGTAGATCCATACGCTTGACAAATCTTATTAGTAAGACTATGGAAAGGATTATTATGGAATTAATAGAGAAGAATATAGGCATCCTACAGACTCTTGTCCAACTCAATTTGGATTTGTCAAGAGTAGGTCCTGCCTATTTAACCTTGTCAGCTTCTTCGGAAAAGTTATGGAGGAAATGGAGGAGAGCAAAATAATGCACACCATATGTCAAGACCTTACAAGGGCATTCAATGCCATTCTGTACTCCAGTATCATAGATAAAATCTCTCCCAGCTAAAATTTCAATCCCCATGTAACTTGTTGGATAGCACATTGGCTGACATATAGAAACCAACTGTCTCACATACAGAAACCAGAAAGTTATGGTGAGTGGCTATACCTGCTTCAAAAGTCATGAGACTACTGGAGCATCCCAGGGTGCAGTCCTTGGGATACTCCTTTGGCATTTACTTCTTGGTGGTCAGAGCTAATATAGAGGTTTTGCGGCTTACCAAGCTTGTAGAGGACTGCAAACTTGAAGAAGTTCATAACAGAGTATTTGAAGATATTCCAAGGGGCCTTTTCCAAACAAATAGGCAATGTCAAAGCCATGGGATAAAATGTAATATAATCATATACTTCAGCTCGCATGACTCTTTTTGTAGCTATCATTCTGACAATGTCAGAAAATGTATCCCATAGTTAGGCATCTAAGAAGCTATGGCAACAATGAACTGTTCTTTGATTATCATGTATCCAATGTTGTAAGAAGGTCCTTTTTCTTCTTTGTACAGCTTTTATTTAAATATATTGTGTTTAGACTCAGGGATATAATGGTTCCACACTCCTCAGCACTTATTAGGTCATTCATTGAGTATAAACACCCCTTTCAGAATGTCATGTGTCACAACTGAATAACCACAATGCTCACTACAAACATCAAGGGCCTAAAACAATAAGAACTATGCATGCCATCTCAAAGCCTTGTCCTTTTTCTCAGTATCACACACACTACTAAGGACCTCTGCCTTATGTACAGAGGTTTAACAGGCCACATTCTGTCAGACCTATTACACATTTACAAAGCTAATGATTCATAATCACCCACTTATAGAGGGACAAGTTGGTATCAAGGAAAATACTACTTCTGTGGAACAATCGTCCACTCCACATATAGGAAAGTACTTCCCATACTCTATTCAAATGCAAGTTAAATGGATGGATGGGTAATCACATATTCACTCTCAGTTTAGCAATCCTTTCGCTCACAGATAGGAGAAACACGCATCAAACAAGAATATGCTGTCACGTTTACATCTGTGAGTTACTTGTGCATAACATTTTGAGTACATTGATTTGTATGAAAAAAATTAGAGATAAACTGCATTGGAATGTAAGGCTAGGCTTCTTAAGATCCTCACAAATCAGTAGCATAGCAAGTACCTATGAGCCTGTGACATTAAGTTTGTTTTCTTCAACGATTATAGATTTTCCTTTTAGGAGGATACTTGTATATTTAGTATGTATTGCTCATATATTTAACAGTAATTCTGTGTATTGCATATCAATTTACTAATTGTTATCCCTTTTGCCTTGCATTTATAATTGTAAATATGCAGATCTAATATTGTACTCTAAATGCAATTGCTATTGTGTTTGTCAAACAACTCAGATAATGGCTGAAGAGGGTTAAGGAGCAGGCCATATATCCAGTTGATAAACTGGTATAATTAAAATAAACACCTTACCCCTAGATTTTGGGATCTGTGCTTTTTCTGCTCAGAGTTTTGATTGGAGGGTATATTTTGATATGGATTTTTTCCCCTTTTTACTTGAACATATGCAAACACAAGACATTTGTTCAATAATCAGATAAGGGATTCTGCAAACTGCAGAAAAATCCAATAAGATCAGAAATCAGAGAGCAGTTTTACATCACTGCCCAACTATGAGCAGAGCTAATAGTAACAGATGTCACATACTCACATCCAGAGGTCCTAACCAATCTACTGGCAGAGAAATTTAGCTCAAACTTCACCGCCTCTTCCTGTCAGTTAGCATTACAGGTTTAAAGTTTCCCATCAGGGAAGTAGCAGAAAAGCAATCAGTCTGCTTAGATGTAAGACTGTTCAGGCTTCTTCTTATGCTTTGCCGCCATCCACCTCTGCAACTTGTCCACAATAGCTACCAAACATTATCTGGGAGCACGTCTTACATCAAAACACTCAGAATGCAAGTTCAAACAACACAATTCCATGAGATAATGATAAATGCAGTTATTTTTACAGGACTGAGGTTTACTTTACTGATGTCTGGCATATATTACACAATTTAATTTCAAGGATTTTCCAAATTTAACAAGATCTTCAGGCTTCAAATCAGACTTTAGTGCTGCAAAAATCCTTTGAATATAGCATCCTTTGAATACAGCACAACATATTAAGTCAAAGTTACAGCAGCATTTGTTTGGTGGTTATTTGCAGCATTCCATCTTTGCGACTGTAATGATGTGCCTCAGTGGTACTAAAAGTGAAGCAGTCATCCTATCAGGCCTCATAATTTTCTATAAGACCCTGTGGTTGAACCTTTAATGATGGTCTTATGTGGAACACTATCAAAAACTTTTACCAGATCTAGAGATAGCCCCCACAGCAAGCCACAAATCAAGTGCTTCAGTTATCATCTTGTAGAAATAAAGTATGCGTGTTAAACATGAGTGCCTGGCTATAAACACATGTTAATATACAATAAATCTTTCAAGGAGATTAAATAGCAGCAGTTTCAAGAAAATGCCTCTTAATAAGCAAGGCCAGTTGCAAAAGACAAATTATCCATCTGCATTGCAGTCAACCCGAGTTTGAGAACTGACTCAAGCTGCCATTACAGCTAGCTGGTTAGACAGGATGAAGCACATTTGCTGGATATGTATAAACATTATTAGAAGAAATCTAGTGATCCTTGGGTAATATTGAAGTTACTACTGCAGATGAAAAATGAAATTATTCCAGAAATATATTGACACAGAAATACAAGCAGTAATGGAACCTACACTAAGAGGCTGACCAAGGTAAAAAAATCAACAAGAAATTAAAATTTTGCCTTATTTGTCTTTCAAGAAAGAAATACGTTATATCCAGCGCAATGTTAAAAGTCAAAGAAAATAATACAAATAAAATGCGAGTTGTGTGAGCTTTTCAATAATACCTACATGTGGAATGATGCCAAAGGCTTTTGCCAGATCTAGATAAGCAGTAAAAATTGGGCTGCCCCTTATAAATTGCCACATTAAACATTTCAGAGAAATTAAGCTGGATATGTACACAGGATGTTCCTATCACCAAGCCAGACTGAATTGGATCAAGCGACTGTGAAGTACCATTTTTTTTTTACAAACTCAATGATCAATTCCTTCATCTTACAGAAAATTATGGGTCTACAATTACCAGGACCTGTGATGTGGCTGACCTTGTTTGGTGGTACCATTATGACAGTTCCCACATATCTGGTATATATAAAGAATGAAGATTACACATATCTGGTATGCAAACAGTGAAGAGGCTTAGGCCAAACAAGTTCAGAAGGGGCAGGGGTAAGCTGTTTTGCACTAACCAGTAGACAGTCTGAAATGTTATTGAGGCTCCACAGGCCAGTAAGCTATGTATCAGCCAGTGCAAATAGAACATGATCTATGGTAATTATAATAAGAAAGGTAGTTAGTGGGACAAATGGAAGGCAGTGGGGTAAGTGTATGAAAAGAAACTGGAGCTGAGATTTTTCTCTAGAAGGTTGCTCTACTGCTTGGATGCTGGTGAGAAAAGCTGCAGAGTGACATTAATTCCCAGCAGTGTCTAACAGAGCAGTGTGTGTGTGTGTGTGTGTGTGTGTGTGTGTGTGTGTGTTAAAGAGAGTATGTGCGTGCAAGTGCATGTGAGCGATTTCTTGACTGGACTGGTTTCTTTTTTGATGGGAAACTTTCAGTTTAAAAATTTCAACCTCCTTATAACACAGTACGCTATTGTGCTGAACACACTACCCAGCCTATCTACCAGAAGACTGTAACAAGCCTATGGACATCCTGCAATATCCAGGATGAACTCACCAATTGGAAGGCAGCCTATAATCCACTTTTCAAGAAGCACTTTGGGATTAGTTCATGTTGTAGTCTTCCTGGTAGATTTGTGAAGTAGTACATTCAGAGGCTCAACACAGCAAAGCACCAAACTTTGAGTGAACAAAGATGAACAATTTAAACATATACAGTGCCAGTTTCTCACTCCTACAGTCTATCTGCTAAGCAAGGTGCATTGTATATTAAAAGTTGTATCAGCTGTAATATGACGTAAAAAAAAGGCATGCAGGTAAAGGAAGGAGAAAAGAAGAACAGAATGTAGAGAGCAAAAAAACAGAATCAAAAAGGATGGCTCTAAATACTGCAAAATCTGAGATGTAGCACAGACAAAAGGATCAAAAGTTTCTGAATGGCACCCAGTATAAAATAATTTCCAGTATGATAAATACAATTTTCTAACTGAAGCATTTGTGGGATCCTTTAAAATGACCAAAACATCTTTAGAAAAATTACTGTTTTGGGTTAGCTGGAAATCTTCTGAACTTTTAGTCTTAGTATAAATCAGACTAGAAGTAAATTGAATGGAGAAGAAATCTTAAAACCACAAGTAAAAGAAACAAATCACCGTGTCATTTGCTGCGTCATGGAGATTTAAGGTGGGCTTCACCAAAAATTGAATTGACTGACAGGGAACAGAGGAAATATGTAAATTAAATGTCAGTTCCAACTTATAGCCAGGGCATATTTGACCAGAAAAATATAGTGGGATACTGTGCCATAGCCAAGAGTTTAGGCTATGTCTAAAATTAACTTTTTCACAGTCGATTACACTGGGACTCAATTTTTTTTAAAACTACTTTCCATGCTTGAAATTCTGATACTGACTATTTGGCTTTGAAATAACATTTATTATTGGAGCATCTTCAGAAAGTGAAACAGGAAGTGTTTTTAGTCCGACACCAGGCATAAACATTTTCTTGTCATCTAAGCCCATCAATATTTTCTCAGAGAATCATAGAAGGACTGGACAATACAAGATTGAGTCTAACAACAAAGATTTTAAATCATGAATGATATGTTACAAACATAGCCAACTAAGCCCTAGTTATAACTTCACAAGTAGCCAGTGCAGGAAAGAAGGGAAGAGACATGTAAGATGCATTCATTAAAATACAGAACATAAGAAAAAAAAAAAAAGCAGCTATTCAACACACACAGTCCCTCACTTCACTAAAAAGGAAACCAACATGTCCACAAATTTTGCATACAGAATACTAGATAAGAATTTTGCATACAGAATACTTGATAAGAAATTAACTACATTTAGTAGTCAGCTGCTGTACTAAATGAAAGTGGAAAATAAGGAATGTATCACTTATTTTAAATGGGTTGGATTCTGTAAGAAAAATAAAAAAAGTCTACATATGTTTAAAAAGAAATTCAATAATATAAAGTCAACTTTAAAAGTTTATTAATAAGTACATTCTTTCTCCAGCTCTAATAAACTGTTATCTTTGAAGGCCTTACAGTTATGAGCCACGACTTAATACATTTTCTTAAAGGAGTCTGCCAAAGGTGCTACAGCTGAAGACAAAGTCATTTAAGTGTTCTTAAACAATGTGTTTTATTTGTATTCTGCTTTTAACTGCATATTAAAACTTGGAGAGACCACAGCTCTGTCCCTTGTGAGTCAGGCAGAAATGTTTTCCCCCACTCTCCCACCCAGTTACTGTAGTGTTCTTAAACACCACTGTCTTTCTAGTTGCTTTCCCTTTATGTTAATTTGGCCATATATCTCATTTCCTCTCTGTTTTTACTGGTTTGTGAGAGTAAGCACAAAATTATCATTTTGTGAAATCACTCCCATTCAACTATTTAAATTAATTGGCCATCCTACTGTATTCCATAGTACCAGAACAGAAAAGTGACCACCCTCTTTCAATCTATCTTGGCGTTTTAAAAATAGTGACTTCTCCACTAAAACTTAACTTTTTAGACAGGTAAAACTTAAGTTACCTACTTTCACATCTAACTCCTCTAGTGTACATTGCAGTGTTTTGGATAAACCATTTTTTTTCATCTTACCTTTAAGCATCCCTGTGAGTAGCACTTGCTTTAAAACCTGCTGGAAAGCACTAGGAAGTCAAACTGATGCAAGCACTCAACTCTCCTTGTTAATGAGGAGAAATTAATCATAGGTACTAAACAGCCAATAATTGCAAAGTACCTTGCTAAGGTAAGGGAAGGCAGCTCTTGTACTTTAAAAAAAAAAAAAAAAAAAAGAAAAGCACCAACCCAGGCATGTTCAAGGGTCAGCTTCTGGTGATTTCTCCTGTCCACCTGGTGAATCTGGGCAAACTGGGGCAATGCAGCAATTGCCTCATGTACACAGACAACCCTCTCCTCCTACCACCAAACACTAAAACCTGCAAGAGATGCACTTACATATCCAAACTGGAAGCAAAGCTCTCTCCACCAAAGACTGTGCTAGACAGTCAAGAGGAGAAGGTTAACACACGCACTACACCTCTAAACCCACACCACCAACACCCTCACATAGCAACACTAAACTCACATATGTGGAGGCCCTTAACAGTAACCTGCCCAAGCAACAAGGACCTCCAAACCTGAAATGCAAACAAACACTAATCACAACCAAAGTGTCACATAGTTCACAACACCAGTGTGCTAACCAACAACAGCCCCTAAGGCAAGACAACGTAACCAACACTTTAGTCATAGGTGACTCTATAGTCAGGCACACTGATGTCCCACTCACCAGGCTGAACAAGGAGAAAATTACAGTCAGCTGCTTGTTGGGTGCCAGGATCTGCGACATAATGCATGCACTCAGGTCACACCACAACAAGTACAAATATGACTCTGTCATTGTTCATGTTGGAGTGAATGACTTGAGATGTACCTCCCTGGACTACATGTAGAGAGACATGGAAGAGCTCTTGGATCATGTGGCCCAGGCAGGTATGACCCTAGACCAGAGTAGCATCCTGCCTTGGCTCAGAATGATGCCACAGTACAAGGACAAAATTACTGACGTCAACAATTGGCTAAGCTTCTGGTCTCATTCAAAGTGGATCCAGTATCTGTCTGCCTGGGATGACATGATCAACAGACCACGATGCTTTACCAGAGATGGTCTGCATCTGTTGGCCCTGGGAATCAGGTTACTGGCTAAGGCTTTTGCCACCCCTATAGTGCCTTTTTTAGGCAAAGTTCAAAGAACAAAACCACCACCATAACAGGTACAAGCATGCAAAATCTGAAGGTAATGCTAGAAGTGTAAACCTCAAAATGCACTCTCTCAAGGCACTCCTAAAAATGGAGAACATCGATATCTGTGCAGTAACTGAGACCTGGTTCAAGGCTCCATAGAGCACCCCTGCAATACCAGGCTACAACTCTTACCACACTTTTTGGCCACCAAACAAGGACAAAAACATTAAAAGGTGAAGTGTCCATATTCCCCAAGGATATTCACACCACCAGGCTAGTTGCCCAACACAATGCATCTGAAATTCTCCAGGTGCAACTAACACTAGGTAAGACTGCAATCCAAACTGTAGCTTCCTACAGATCCCCCACCATGCCACAAGATTTTCACTACATCTTTCTAAACATACTGGAAAATATTAAGATACAACCAAACACCCTAATACTGGGTGATTTCAACTACCCTGCCATTAACTGGGAAAACTACATGTGTACCAACACCTTTGCTCAACGGTTCTTGGAATTCATAAATTCCAATGTCCTGGACCAACTAATCCCTAGTCCCACCAGGGGCTCCAATATCCAAGACCTGGTTATTGCCAACATGGGAAATCAATGCTCTACACCTATGGTCACCCCCTCGTTGGTCAGGTCTGACCATAAGCTTATCACCCTTGACATCCACATCCCACCCCCACCCCCCAGTAAGGAAACCTCCGTGAAAAACTTCTCCAAAGCCAACTTCATGCTATTCAAGTCAGAAGTTAGAAACTTCATGACACCCATACAGATGGGAACTGAAAGTTCAACCGCTGAATCCTACACTAAGGTACTGTAAGAGCACATCCACTTGTGCATGAATTGTGCCATCCTCAATAGAACCAAGACGCACTCCTCCAAAAAAGGAAGGGAAGCCAATCTGGTTGTCCCTTGCCACAAACAAACTTTACAACAAAAGGAAGAAACTGTTGCAGAATTCCAGGATACAAAAAACTTCCTTACCAACCTCAGTAAGAAGCTGAGATCCCTCATAAAATCCTCCAAAGCTAGTTACAAAAATAAAATTGCCAAAGATTCCAAAGACAACTACAAGGCATTCTATATATATGTCAAGAATCTAAATGACAATGCTCAGATCTACTCAGAGCTACAATAGAATGGTATTAAATATACTGATTCCCAAGGATATTGCCAATATCCTGGCAGATCGATTCAGTGCAAACTTCACCCCCCCCTCTCACCCCCTAAATGGCCCATCTCAATACCGAAAGATTGCCAAATTCCAGTAATAATTCCACACAGGTAAAAAATGCAATCGCCAAAACTAAGAAAACAGCATCCATGGGACCAGATGACATCCCAGGCTGTGTACTACATGAACTACAAAATGAACTGGCACCTCACCCAAGTGTCATGTTTAATCATAGCCTCACCTCAGGCTTCGTGCCACTGAGTGGCGCACAGCTACAGTTACCCACTCCACAAGGGGGGGATCCACCTTGGATCCAGGGAACTTCCACCCCATCAGTCTGATGAGCCTGATCTGCAAGGCCATAGAATGTATGATCATGGAACTTATAAACCAAGACATTGTCAACCTTCAAACACTGGACCCCACGCAGTTTAGGTTCGTGAAGGGCCGATCTGGTTTCCTGAACCTGATTGACTTCTTTGAATCAGTCTCCAGAGCTGTGGACAAGGGTAAGGTGGTCCACACAAGTCTATCTGGACCTTGCCAAGGCCTTCAACACCATCCCCTACTCTAGAATCATAGATAACCTTACTAAGTGGGCATTAATCCCTACATCACTCGATGGGTTGCCAACTGGCTTACTGACAGAACCCACACTGTAAAAGTAGCAGACTCCAAATCCATCTCCAGACAAGTGGAGTACCTCAGGGTTCAGTCCTGGGACCACTCTTGCTTGGCATCTACTTCTCTGAAGTACAGGCCAACACTAAGGGACTCTGGCTAATAAAGTTCGCAAATGACTGCAAACTGGGAGCCATTATGAATCCCCAAATGATGTGGATATTCTACAAAAGGGCCTTACAAAAACAAATGCTTGGTGCCAGAGCCATGGGCTTAAGCTCAATGCCAAGAAATGTATAGTTATCCCCTTTGGGAAAAAACATGTACCTGTGAATTACCACATAGGTGGAAGTACACTAAACACCGAAAGTGTGATAAGAGACTTAAGGACACAGGTGGACAGTGGTCTCACCTTCGATAACCACATCACCACAACAGTCAGGAAATCCTTCTATGTGGCACACCTCATCATTAAGGGCTTTTCATCCAGAAAAAAGGAGATCATTGTCCTACTGTACTCATTCCTCATTAGACCTATTATAGAATACAACGCCCAGTTTGGTATGTACCTCTCAAGACATCTGCAACAACTGAAAAGGCCACAGAAATACCTCACTAAAAGAATCACAGGCCTAAAGCAGATGCCCTATGCTGACTGTCTAAAAAAACTCTACCTATATGTCGCATATAGTCTACTCAGAGGTGATCTCTGCTTAACATACAAGGCCCATGTCAAACCCAGAGCTGTTGGACATGCTACACTTAAAGAAATCCCAATCCCTCAGAGAGACATGCTCCACGGATCTAAACCTTGTCATCACAATGAACAAAACATGCTGAAGGGATAGGTTCCTGACCAAGAGACTCCCCAGACTCTGGAATAGACTGCCCATACAATGTCAAGCAGAGCGCCTCTTTGGCCCTCTTCAAAAGGAACCTTGATGATTTGATGGGAGATAGGAAATTCATCGTAGGGGTCCAGGGAAGTAAATACTGTGGGAAGAAATAGCCAGGGAATTGTTATGGCTAGGCTTGTATAGGCCCCTAGGGCCAATAGTCTAGTACCAACCTATGAACCTGTGTTTTGCCTATGAAAACAGGAGGAGCAATGGCCATGTGTTAAAGTTTCTCATAACCTGAATAACATCAGACATCAGCAAATTAGCTGTCAGCATAGCCAGGAAACTTAATTCGATTCCAGCATGGAATAAACATGTGGACTCACGGTCTCCTTAGTTAAAACGTGAGAACAGCGCAGATGAATTCTGATGATCTTTACCATTTAAGAAAAACAGACACAAACCAAAATGAAGAAACATTAGCTGGAGAATTGTTTACAAGGACTCTATTAGTCTCTTACTTCAGTAAATTAAAATATTGTTTTTGAAATAGTGACAAACTAAAAACATCTTGGGGAGCAGAAAACACTGGGGAGAAATGCATTAAAATACTTAAAATTCTGTCCCTTTCCTGATCATGCCTCTCAACATCTTTGCTCAAGAATTCTAGAAAAATCTAAAATTAACGGGTGGGTAGACACAAGTCAGGGAGGATTTTTATATACTACTGTAATTCACTTAAAGGATAACAGAACAACATTTTTGCATCAGCATGAATTTTGAACAGTAACTAGGAAACTATAATGACTGGCATTATTAACCGACTGCACTACTTAGTGATTTACTAGAAAAATCAAGAAATTTATGATACAAAGGAAGCAACATCAGGGACATTCTACAAATCAATGATGTCTGTGAGGTATATTTCCTATTCAAACAAATTTGGAGTGTAGGTACAAATGATTTAACAAAAAGACAAAGCCTTCAATACAACTGAATGCAAATGTCTAGTTGTTATAAGGAATGCTAAATATAAATATCTGGATACAGTGTTCTCATTTCTAAGACTGGAGTCCTATTGTCTAGCTAAAGCTAAGCTGAAGGTAAACATAGGACCACCTAAGACAAAAGTAAAAGTAATGGGAAAAGAATGAGCTCTGTATATTCCTTGTGATGGATGCAAATACGTAGCACACCAAGAGGCATGCGCATGATTTGGGGATTATTGCATAGAACAGTTGTTATATGTAGGATGAAGTAATCCATGTAAAAGCATGTCAGCTGTATAGCACAAGGTGGATGGTAATACAACATTGTACAATATATGACCATGAGGACAGTGTGTAATAGCAGGAAACTGCTTTGCTGAAAAAAAAAACATATGAGTACATGGGTCCTTAGGTAGCATGCTTGTCTCCCCAACATACATAATTATGACCCAGAGACTGTATGTAGCTTTGGCAACCATATTACAGTGCAGAAACAGCTTGGCTCTGTGGTGTAGAGGGATACAGCCCTAAGTATAACCCAGATCAACTCAGTTTGAGTAGTGATTTGGCCATTGAAAGAACCAGTCCAGGGAGTGGGGGGTGAGTAACTAACACTGGTTTACCCATCCAGAGGGGAAACAGAGGTTCATAGGTTAGTACTAAGCTAGTTGCCCTTGTGGTCCTTTTTAAGACTAGCTAATTACCCCATGTGAGAATCAAACCTTGCACCTTGTGTCTATAAGGAAAACACCTTAACCATTATGCCAACCTCCCAACCCAGGTGGTTTCCAGTTAACTGGCAAGGACAGCTTACAGTACCCTTAAAGTAAGGGAATTAAGAATAAGTTCATATGGAGTGTAGAGAGCCCAAAAAGACATCTGTAGAAATACAAACGTGGAATAAGTTGAGTAGAAACCAAAGATAATGCAGTGTGTAGCTACAAACACGCCAGGTGTGGCTTGTATAGAAATAAACAACTCAGACTTAGACTGAGATGTAGTGTATCACTATCAGGAGAAAACACTATTTTACACAAATTCCCCCACTCTCTCTTCTATGCACACTGCATGATTGCAACATCACAAATGAGTGATCCAATGTTATTGTATGTTGGTTTCAAATGTGACAACAGATGTACCAGCAAAGCTCCATCATCCAGAACAAGTAGAGGTTTACACATTGCATGTACAATATTTCACTGCTGAAAGCATCTAGGACACATTATGGGACCCAAATGAAGGCCAACGTGGATTAGTTGAGCATTGCTAAAGAAACATATACCAGTTTCATGACAGACCACAGTAACAGGATTGACTTACAGCTCTTGTGGCTGTCCGCATAACAAATCTGCCACCTTAGCATTATCCATACAATAGGTAAAAATGTAGTTATCAAGATTATAGCCAGCTATGAAGATGCAAATGGCAAAAGTCCTGACTACAACCCAGGGAGTTCAACTAGCATCTCAGTTGCCTGCAACATCTACAACAGGCACCTGACTACAACCAAGGTGACTTGAGTTTAACTAGCATCTCAGGTACCTGTTGTAGCTGGCACAGAAAAAATGAGGCTTCAGCTTGTTGACATCTGAGAGAAGGAGGAGCATGTGCTCCTGTGCACATTCTCAGCAGTAGAGTTTCTGCTGGAGTTAGAAGATACTACAGAGATGCTCGTCTGCCCAACCCCCCCCCCCCCCCCGTGGGCATGAACAGGCATGTAAATATGTGGCAAGCTAGCAGAAAAAAAACATAATAATGATCCTTGATTGTTGCCTTGATGACAATCCCTGTCTGTTGGCTATCATACCTGTAGTGGTATAAAAATTAAAAAATGCCACGTTGGTCTAATAATAGGAAATACAAAGACAATGGAATGCAGATGGGATGTAATGCCTTTTGCTGGACCAACATATGATTTAGAATTACTTGAGATTTCAGTCTGACCCCTTCATCAGGGGTTACCAAGTTATTGAGTTAGATACAGTGCTTAAATATCCTATTGTCTAGAAAGGGAACTATATAACTTATTTCAAATGGCTAAAAAAAGTCACTTGAAAAATGCCAGTGTGGAAAAAAAAAAATCTGTGCAGCTCAGATACTTTTAGTATGACATCACAACTCGGAGATAACCACAGTATATGGTTTAATCACTACAAAGAAACAGCAAAAAAATAAATAAATAAATATACACACATATATATATATATATATATATATATATATATATATATATATATATATATATAAAACTGTTTAATAAAACTTCAGATGAATAAACATTAAAATCATAATATTAAAATGTTTTCACATTAAAATAACTGGTAAGTGCTTTCATTCATTACAAACTTCATGAGACCAACTTGTTAGATTCAGCTTGATCTGAATGCTTGTGCAAGTCCTGGAATTAATGGCAGAGAAAATTTGAAAGTTGTTCTGAGAAAGAAAGGGTTAATGCATTAAAGCTTGATAGTCACATGATTTCTGGAGGAGATGATATAAGTGGCAGATTGAATCAAAACAACTTGGTCTGATTTTTTTTTTTTGCCATTTCTTGCTAGTATTTATTTTTATAATGGCTGTTTATTTATTTTAGTCAGTCTGAGCTACAAATAGTCCTTTTTCAGCAGAGGCCCGGGGAGAAAAGCTCCACAGAAAGATTCAAACATAACAAAAGCAATTACAGAGATATTTACAATACATGTTCTCCCTGTGGTCACGTGGGTTTCCTCCAGGTGCTCTGGTTTCCTCCCACATCCCAAAGACATGTTGTAGTGGATTGGATACTCTAAATTGACCCTAAGCATGAGCGTGTGCATGTGTGTGCCTTCTATGGAAGGTTGAGTGCTGGGCTGGCAACTCCACACAGTAAAACTCCACTGCCAATCATGAGTAGACAAGTGATCCTCTGTGGTGACCCCTAACCGGGAAAAGCCAAAAGAAGAAGAACAACATTGTGCAAGTTATAAATATTTAAATGTAATCATTTCTAATGCAGGTAATGTAAGATATAAAAAAAAAAAAAAAAAAAAAAGAGTGTTAGTTCAGTATAAACTTTAGTTACTTACTCAAGCTGATTGAGGGGAGGTTAGTAGGAGTTAAGCTAAAGGACAGGAAAAGCTGAGCAGAGTGAAAGCCAAAGTAAGGGATAGTGGTCATCTAAGGGGCAGTTTATATGGGGAAGGACAGTTTATGGATTATGTGTGCAGTGACAGGACCAGAGTGTTTTTAAATATTCCTTTGTAGCTGATTTGAATTTTTTTGGGTCGAGTTATTTATCTGATTTAGAGTGGCTTGTTCCAGGCAACAGTAGGATGATAGCTGTAGAGGTTACTACCAATTTTTGTCCTAGCTTTGTGGATAAATAGTAAGTCTTGGTCAGAGCTGCAGAATGATTGAGTGGGATATACAAGAGGATAGGCTAGGGCAGTAGAAAGGTTGGTATAATATAGAGTGTATAATCTAGAATGGCGAGAGAAGCAGCACATTGGGTAGTTCCAGCCAGTTTAAGTGAGACACAGTGAGGAGTTTTATAAGTATCTTGGGCAGAGAATCTAGCTATCTTGTTAGAAGTTTTGTTAAGTTTTGTAGATGTGTGGTGTTGAGATTTGTAATTATTTGAGAGCCATAAAGAAGACTAGGTAATAGGCAGGTATGAGATAGCGTTACTTTAGATTTGTAGGTGAGAAACTTTCTATTTCTATAAAGGAAGCCTAATTTTTGAGGAGTCTTCCTGATGCAGTTATTGATGTGCAAATCAAATTTAAATTGGTCATCTATAGTGACACCCAAGAGTTTGGTACAGGTTTCAGCTGCTATTGGAGTTTTGTTGAGAGATATTATAGTAAATGTAGATTTGAGATGAGTAAGATTTTTTGGGAGAAAGAGAAGGAGTTTGTTTTTTAGGGTTTAGAATAAATTGGTTGATGGTAAGCCAAGATTCTACTAATGTGAAAGCAGCTCAAGTCTGAGAGAGGAAATCAGAGGGGGAGTCAGAGATAGTAATTACTGTAGAGTCATCTGCATATTGTACAAGAGATGAATGGGGACAAGAAGTATATAGTAGATTTGTAAAAATATTAAATAGCAGTGGACCAAGGATGGAGCATTGGGGTACACCCATTGTTACAGGGAAGAAGAGGATAGTGCACAGAGCCACTTCACTGATTGTGATTGGTCAGTGAGATAGCTGGAAAATCAGGTGATAGTATCGGAGGAGAAATTAAGATTAGCTAGTTTAGTCAGAAGAAGAGTGTGTGAAACTGTATCGAAGGCTTTAGAAAGGTTTAAGAATAGGCAGGAGACAAGTTTGTTGCTATCATGAGCAAGGGATATAGTGTTAGTAAAGGAGATCACTGCAGTGGTTGTACTGTGTTTTCGGTGGAATCCATGCTGGGTAGGATTCAGTAAATTTTTTTTGTAGTAAATATCGAAGTGTCTGCTTGTGTATGAATTTTTCAAGTATTTTTGAGAGGGGAGATAGAATGGCTATAGGTCTAACATTAGAGATTGGCTATAGGTCTAACAGAGATTTCATGCGGGTTTCCTCTTTTGTGGATAGTGAGCAAGTAGAATTCTTTCCAGATAGATGGAACTTTAGATTCAGTAATAGAGTGGTTAATGAGGATAGAAACAGGAAGGACAAGCGTATCACCAGCTAGCTGGAGAAAGAAGGAAGGAATATTATCAGCAGAAGTGGAGCATGGTTCTAATTTGGAGACTATGGATTTAATACAAGTAGTAGATACAGGTTGGACAGTTAAGGGATTAGAGAGGTTGGGACTTGATGGTAGCACAGAGTGATTGGAGTCATTTGCCAAGAGGGGATCTGTTTTGACCATCTTAGTAACAGTTTCTATAAAGAAGGTATTAAGGATAGTGGCAGTATCTTCATGTGTGTTGTTTGGGTAGGGATTGGGGGAGGAAGGGATACCCGGCTGCAAATTTTGGTTGAATGAATTCCAGAATTTTCTGGAATTACATTTTAGGGCTGTAATCAAATTCCTTTTTATCCTTAGCAATTTTTGTGCAGTTTCCAAGTTCTCTATAATTTTGCCAGTCAGAAGAGAGTTTATACTTTATCCAGGTTTTCCACAACCTGTCCCCATTTTTCATTAGAGAGAGGGTTGTTTTGGAGACCCATGGAGATATTTTGGATTTTATTCTAACAGTATGAAGAGGTGCAAGGGAGTTTAATATGTCAAGAAAGATAGTGTTAACAGATTGGTCTGCTTTCATCTAGAGTAAGTTCTTTAAGGTGGCTCCAGTTAATTCTGGATAGAAGGGTGTTAAAAATTTCAGGGGAGAATGTGGATGATTTTTGACAGGTAATCTATCTATGAGGTCTGGTGAAGTGAGGGGTGAATCTAGTAACTTTTAGAAGGAGAGTTATCACTATGGGAGTTGGATAAGGTTTCAGGCTTCTGATATATGGTAGGGTCTGAGACTAGTATCCAGTCAGAGTACTAGGAATTTGAGAGTTGTTAAAAGTGTGCAGGCTCTGATATAAGTTGTAAAGCCATATAAGTTAATGTGACTGTTAGAGTAACTTAGAGCTAGCCAATTTATACTTACATGACCAAGGAGGATAATTTCATTTGAGTAGTGTTCTGTAAGATAAGAGAGCAAGTTTTGTAAAAGAAGAGTATTCTCCCTTGGAGGAATATAAATGGCTACTACAGTGATAGTAGTGAAGTTGTTTAGTTTTAAGTTAGCTAAAACTTTCTGCAGGAGAGAAAGATGGGATGGGTTCATCAAGATGATTCAAGGTTAGACGGACAGAGTAGAAAAGAGCAACTCCTCCCCCTTTTTTGGGGGGATGATCAAGGTGAAATATATTGTACCCTAGGAGAAGAATGTCTATCTGGGATAGAAGGTTTCAGCCAGGTTTCAGTCAGGGCAATGATATCAGGGGTATGCTTAGCAACCCAGGCATGGAAATCACTTGTTTTATTGAGTATACTTCTGATATCCACCAAGAAAAATGAGATGTTTTTTTTTGGGTAAGATGGGAACATGTTGGTTTGGAGGAACAGATGTTTTGGGGAGGAAGGTGAAAGAGGACCAGGATTGGGGTGAATATCTCCCGATAGAAGTAGGCAGATAGGAAGAAAAGGAGACTTTAGTTTGTGTAGATAGTAACAGAGGTATTTGACTTTGTATTTAGTAAGGGTAATGCTGGAAGGAGATATTCTGATCCTTGGTAGAGGAGTATCTAGGGGGAGTATAGATGAGGTAATATCTATGGAGTCTTGCAGAGAAGAGAAAACATAACCCTGGGAATTTGTAGGGCTATTGAAGACGGGTGTTAAATAAGGATGGAAGGCAGTCAAACTTGAGAGGAGAAATAAAGAAGAAATGATACTAGGGTGGGTAGGGGAGCAAAGTGAACCAGAGCATAGCGAGGGCAAACAAAACAGGGCTAGCCCCGAGCTACAATGGCAAAGTAGTCAGTCAGTCATTAGTGAAGAAAGAACAGCAGAGGGGGGAAGAGGGTCAGGCTAGGAGGATAGCATATAGAAGGTAAAAGAACAGCAGAGAGGGGAGAGGGTCAGGTTAGGAGGATAGCATATAGAAGGTAAAAGAACAGCAGAGAGGGGAGAGGGTCAGGTTAGGAGGATAGCATATAGAAGGTAAAAGAAAGAAGCAAGAGAAGTAGGTACAGGTTACCCAGAACGTTACGTTGCATAGCCTTTTGTACAGTGTGTGTGAGCTTGAAGCTGAAGACTCGATTATATTCTGCTCTAAAAATCAAAGTGGTGCATGTTACTTTAGTCAGTGTCCATTTAGCAGAGAAGACAACTCACAATCTTTTACATGAGGAAAAGCAATACAAGAGATGTGTAATTTGTTAGTCTGTCTAAACAAGCAAACTCTGTGAAACAGATGGTTCTGGTAACAGAAAATATGAATTTACAAAAACATAAAAGCTCACAGGTGAAGGAAAGTGTTATGTCAAAGACAGGGACTACAAAACACACCTCTCATGTGTGCCCAATAAGGAACGTTCCTCATTTTGAGACTTAAAAAGTCCATGTTCCACATTGAAAGGGCACATTCATTTTTAAGCAATATCTATATGGCAAATAATAGTGAATAGGATTAATTCATCAAAATAACTTTTAGTAAATATAAAGTAACATATGTAGCCATGCTGAGAGCTTTCTACTTGAACGTGTTAGTAAGTTTTCCACATTTTACCCATTTGTTCCACATTATGAGATGTGGAATTCCAGATTTTGAGAATGGCAGGTTGAAATGTATGCTACCAGGAGAATTAGATAATGTGTTAGAATGTGTGTGTGTGTTTTATACATTTAGTACACTACACATGCTGCAGTGTAGCTAAGCCACAGAGTGAGTGGGCAAGAAGAAAAAGAAGAAATTTTTCATGTAATTCTGAGATTCTGACAGATAACTCTAAAGAGCAGCAGTACAGAACAAAGTTTTTGTTATACTATTAAAATTGTCTGAGCAATGAGGCCTTACCGATTGCTAAGCTTATGGTTACTTGTATTCTGACTAGACCGTTTCAAACTTTAAAGTTATCTTACGAGAAAATAACTAAATGCCTTTTTATAATAAATAAAACAGGTGCTAACACACAAACCCCAGTAATCGTACAAGTTCCTGTTAATTCTGAGATAGTTTGAAGTTTAGATTCAGGGTACAGTTTAGATTCAGGGTACAGTTATCACAAAATCATGCAGTCCCAGAAAAAGAAACATCTGTTACTTTTCAGTAACCTTATTTGAGTCCAGAGTTAGTTCATTAGAGGAAAATATTCTGAAGTGCTTCAGTGTCAAATAAACTAGTAGTTGAAACCACTGACTGTCATACTAAATTAGCCAATGGTGTACAGAAATGTCCTTGAAAAACCACAACTGTCATATCGAATACCAAATGGTCAGTCTGAAAAAAATGCATCATCACTGGCTTGTCAGTACTTTTGTTTGTAACTGGGCATCATCAATGGGCATCCATTCTGGTTCGGAGTGGCTGACTTGTCTCTACTATACAACTTTTCAATGAACATTTCCTGTATTTGATTAGACAAACCACATTTTAAGAAGTAAATGTAAATAAACCCTGTACATTGGAATACCTGTTCTGTAAAATTGTTATGCTGGAAGCCATGCAAACAATATTGCCCCACTAACGGGAAACAATATAGCAAGATATCCAGGTAGTTTAGCGTGATATATATATCTAGCATAGAAGCAAAAACAACACTCATGTATATTATACATAATGTATATATATTATACTTATATTTTAAAAATATAAATTCTGTAAATGTTAACCTCCTCCCAAAAAATCCTCCTTCGTTTAGTTTTAAATTACTGCTGGTTTGCTTCATCACACTGTCTGCTTCCACTTCAAGTCCTGCTTTTAATCTGGTACCTCTGGAGGGCTTTTAATCTGGTACCTCTGAAGGGCTTAAGGTATGTCAACTGTGATTGTTGGGAACTTCCAGTGAAAGTGTTTAAGCAAACAGTTGTCTGGTTGACAATTGTAACCTTGCAGGTCAGGTAATGAACCAACCAGCACTTTTCAGGACTGGATTACATGTGATGCTCTTCAGGAGTACCCATGTGCAATAGGGTTATGCACATTATTGTGAATATAAAAAGCAATCAATCAGTCTGCTCAGTCCAGATGAAAGAATACAATGCCTGCAAGATGTCAGATTCCTTAGAGTAAGTCCTGTGTGTCTCCAGGTTATTCAACATGCTGCTGCAACGGAGCACAATCCATTACCGAGCCCTACTCGAATGGACTGTACCCATTGCTTGCTCTTGGGCAGCTATTCAAAGGTCAACCTCTGGGTTTTGAATCTTTTCTCCTTTGTTTTACAACAGAGACAACATAGCTAGAACATGTACCAAATACAAATACAACACAGCTGTGGCAGCATTCTAGACAGTTACAAGATATACATATAGTTGTAGGTCATATACAACAGATGCATAATGAAAGTGTTCCATGGCTTACCAAGGGCACTTTGTCTCAAGATGTGAATTCAGACCCCTACAGTACTGTGTGCATGCATGGGATAACACACCTACTGTGCTAATGAGAATGCAAGTACACACGTGGAATAAATGGCCAGCATGTAATAATATTCATGATGGAGGTTGTGTAGACTATACAACCTGCATGACTACAAATACAAAGGAAATCACAAAAACTATGGCCCACTGCTGCACTACAGAAACATTCATGCATATGTACACCTACATGGCATTAGTAAACAGCCCACAGACACATGTACAGCGCAAGGCATATCAAACCTGTGTGCACAGTAACAGCAGCATATTGCACCTTGATTTTACATGGGTAGTTTCTCCACATTGTAGCTTACCTGCAGCATTCCTCTACAGGATGCTCTGTGTGTACACCCCATCAGTGTACACATAGAGCATCCTCTACAGGGTGCTCTGTGTGTACACTGATGGGGTGAGCTCAAAATGTGCAAAGGCCAGATACTGCACAGCTGTTGTACACTTTCAGGGATGCTACAGTTAGTGGTACCAGGGGTGAACTCAGCAGCCACAGTGAGAGGAAACAGACAAGTCAGTATATAGTTTTAGAAAATGCTCTAGATGAGGTCAGTGGCTGCACTTGAAGGAGACCACACAGTCAATTCACACCTTCAGTGGGATACTGTAAGCACACTGTGTCTGGTCAAGTTCAGCAGGCACAAATGGGGACTACATAGCCTAGCATAGACGCAAAAACAATACTCATGTATATTATACATAATGTATATATATATTATACTTATATTTTAAAAATATAAATTCTGTAAATGTTAACCTCCTCCCAAAAAAATCCTCCTTCGTTTAGTTTTAGGTTTGATATGATAGACACAGCTTCAAGGGATGCTGTAAGAGCAGGGGGCAGAGTAAGTTCATACAATGAATGAGCAAAGAGCGAACTGACAAGCCTTGACAGGACACTAATTATGCAACACCTAAAGCAGTTAACACAAATGGGAGAGGGCCACATCTCATATGTACCACTTAAATGTGTGTTGTTTATACATGAAGTGATGATAAATTCAGAAAGCAAATGGGAGGAGAATGTGCTTCTTCATGAAGAACTCAAGTGCAAAACATCAAATGTAGGTCATCTACTGTCATGAGAGAACACCGCATAATGAATGTACACCTGCAGAGGATGTTGTAAATGCACTGCACCAGGGGAGCTCCACGAGTACATTGGCACTGGACCATACACCTGATGCACACCTTCCTGCCTTGACAGCATTCCATGCTGCTATTTGAATATGAACGACGGATTACACACCCACCTACAAAATCAGAAAGCACCCTGATACAGCTCTGCTTGGTGGACTGTGGAGAGTGGAATCATATTAAAGTAAAGAAACAGGTTGACTCGGTGGTGTAGAGGGATACAGCCCTAACTATAACTCAGATCATCTCAGACTGAGTAGTGATTTGGCTGCTGAAAGAATTAGTCTGAGGGGGGTGATTAGCTAATACACTGGCTTACTCATCCAGAAGGAAATGTGAGGTGGCATCGACTTAAATGCCTGCCACCTTGTAGATAGAGCATTACACAGTGACAAAATTACCTACTACTAGGGCTATGAGTTTGACAGTGCCACATGAATGAAAGCAGGTATGTACATAGGGAAGACATAACATGCCCAGCTATGATGCAGGTGCTCAACAGCAATCTGGAGTTTAGCTGTGACATACTTAGGAACACTTCCATAGCCTGTGCACTTGATGATGCAGGCTGACAACAGAGAAGAAGTACAAAGCAGTTCCCCAACCTGGGGACAATTAGAATCTGTCTTGAAACACAGGTGGCCCAGTACTAGGGGATCACCCCATTAGGACAAATTAAGGAGAGTAGGAAGTGAAATACATTAATTTATCCTAAAAGGACATCTCCAGTTAGCAAGGACATAGGTCATGCTATGAATGTGGAAAATTAATGTGGACTTCACTGATGAAGAGAACGTAGTGTTACTTGGTGCACTTAAGAAAGATGGGCGCTGCTACTCGGAAGAAGAAGAAGATGAAACCAGAGAAAATAATAGTGGGAAGAAGTAGTGTTTGATGTCAATGTGATTATGGTGAACTGACAGCTCAAGTACGTAGAGGTGGAATTTGATGCAAACATGGTCATGATGGCATGAAAGTTGATGTAAATCAGGCCTTTCAGGAAGGCTGTTTCTAACTTATGTACAATTAACAAATTACCAATATAAAACACTGTGTAAAGGCAAAAGGATAGGATATGCAACTTTAAGTACAGTGAAACCATGCTAGTAGAATAAGTGTGCTTAGACTCAGCCCAGATATGGCCATGCAGACTGTATTACTCCAGAAATGTCCAAGAGTGGTAGTACTACACAGAAACTGCAAATAAATACTCCACAACAGTAGATGTACTGACAAACAATGGGTCATATCATGTGAGGTTTATGTCATCCTAACTACATCAGATGCTGCCACTCCTTCAGGTGAAAAAAGTAGATCATTCTGCCAGGACACCAAACAGGTTCCTACCATTACTGCCCAGTGTAATGTCACACAGGGTACATTTCAGTTATCCTGACAAAACATTAAAATGTCTCATCTCATGTTACCTCCAAACAGGTGAAAGCTAGTCTTATGCAAGAGCAAGGAGAATCGCACATTCCTCAGACTGAAATGACTGAGGAGGTACATAAACCATCATCCATAGTTTGGGTCGGTGGAACAAAAGTTGATAGATGTGGATTTAATTATTTTATTTTTCTTCATATAGGGTAGATATTAACCCAGTATGACATGCCTTGGCAGAGTCTGTACACATACAGGTAGTACAATGCAAAGATGGAGTATGCCAATTGGACGTGTGACAATGCAGTTGATGATGCCTAGAAAAGTCAGCTCAAGGTTGAGGTCAGTGTAAGAGCACACAATGCATGCATTATATTACATCTAGCTGCAATACTGGGTGGGGTATTTCATCACTGAACACATCTCTGCATGCATAATATAAATTACTGAAAAAACAAATGTTCCTGGTGAAATATTAAGACTAAAAAGGTAAACATGTCTGAACATAAAGAAAAGAAAATTGAACAAAACTAACAGGTTTTAATAGAAACGTAGAACAGCGTAACCATAAATAACACAAAAAAGACAAAACAGGCATATGTTCAGTCTTGGAATAATGCTCTGTAAATGCAAACTCAATCACAACAACCACCCAGAAATGGAAAACCTGAAACACACACAGATGACTTTGCAGTTTCAAGGCATACTAAACAGATAAACATACAACACTCAAATTGCAGTGCAGACAGTTGCCAACTACAAAAACTCACACAAATATTTTATGTGGGGCTGGGTCCCATTCATTATCCTAATTATTATCACCTCCAAGGAGCCTGTAACAAAGTAGTTGCACCCCCAGTCCCCAAAAATGATATCATTCAACTAACCAATTGCCTTCTCAGTGATCAAAAATGTTACCTACAATCACGGGCAGCTCATAAGTGTATATTTGAAACAATGGACAAAATAAGAATAAACTTGTAGTGATCACATAAAATGCTTTCTCACAAAAGATGCTCATGTAACATTAAAAGCTAAGAAGGGTTTGTCAAATGTTCTTTAAATTTCAAACAGTGGGAGCAATAAATAAAATAATCAAAATAAGCTACTATAAAAAATAAGAACTATATCTATAACATTAATAAATAAAAAAAAATGTTAGGAATATCTGCCATACAAAATTGTCTTGACAGGCCTAAATGTAAGGACTTTTAGCAGGCCTGTCTAATTTTGTAACAATAGTGCACAAAAAAGATGACAACTTAATGTAGTACAACAAAGATTAAACTATAAATTCTTCCTTTATAATATTTGCCAGAACACTAGATAGTTATAAATTCCTAGAACAGGACATAGCTAAAAATATTCCCAGTTTCCTCAGAGCGGCAAAAGGTGTTTACACTGTGCTTAACAGCCATTTGAATTAAACAGTCTAAGGATTAATAAAAAATTATTAACACTACAGTGTGGAATTTTTTTTTTTCATTAGAAAAATACATTCAGAGCTTTCATCAACACCCCTTTCTCATTTCTCTAACTACAGTAATAAAAACTTCTTATACAACCCTGAAAATTAAAATATCTGGTTGATTCTACAATCACAAAAACAATGCTATCATGACACTATCCTTCACTAAAGTAATATAATTTAATTCACAGCAAGATCAATGCTTACTTCATGAATGTAAAGCCATAGGTAGGTACTAGGCTAATCGGCCCAATGCTAGGCGAAGTACTGCTCTGGCGCCCCTTAAGCCCCACCCACACCATACTCAAGGAACACCCCTATTTGAGCCATGCCCACAGATGGGTCACTCCCACAAAAGACACTCCAGTTCTTTCAATGTTTAAATGCATGAAACATCAGTCATATTACAAGGATTTAATTTGTTTTGTAAAACTTGTGTGAATTTTGTGTTATTATTCTATATTAAATTCTTTATGTAAAATTGGGAATACCAACTTGGCTAAGATCTCTGTCTAAATGTCTCCAAGTGTTTTTAATTTAGTTGAGGTAAATATGAGTCACTGAAATTAATCTTATTCAAATATATTTCTAGGAATCAAATCTGCTATCAGTTGTCTGGATGCCTTTCAGTATGTGCACAATTGTACTATTGGCAGGAGGGACACTAGCATAGCTACCTGTAATGCATAGACATTCTAATGAGCTACTAATGAGATCGCTCCATGCAGCCTTAGCTCTCTAAATCACATTATACCATTTGTGCCACTGGGCACCGATACATTGCTGGTGATTGTGTTTTTTTTCTGAATCCCAGCCATTGTCTTTTCATTTCAGCATATTATATATTTTCAGCAGCTAAGTAAGAACTAAATAATAATAATAAAAACTTGACACTAATCTGATACACCAAAAAGTCACACTAAAGAAACTAAAACTCAAAAATGTATCATTAGAAAACAAGTAAAACTTCATTGCCCAACACAAAACAGCAAAAAATGAGCAAGAGTTAAATATAACATTTTTGACAAAATCAGAAGGTAAAATCATCACAAACACTCCTTCAAAAAGCTGCACTAGCAATGCTTATGTTGCTATCAAATATGCTTTAACATTCTATTGATCTGCATTAAAAAATCAAGTACATCACAAAATCAAGGCAGAATCTGTTCAGTCACACATTACATGACTACTGCTGTTAGGCTTTAATAAAATCAAACTCCTTTGTTTCAGCCATTTCAGTTTTGAGTTCACCATCTAAATTTCTCTTGTACAACATTATTATAAACAAGACTGTTTCTAAAGAATTGTTGCTCTTATGTTAGTTAATGCCAAATCTGACTGTAGGAATAGATAGTAAATGCAACAAAACAACAAATAGCTGCAGCCATCACAGTAAGATTAAAGTTCAACAAAAACACTCAATTGTGCAAACATTTTTAACCTTTTCATTAGTTCAAACATATCATCAACCCACTTTAACATCTTGATAAAGTGCACCTCTACAAATCAAGAACAAGGCCAGAAATAAATCAGGGACACTTGAAATTATTTTAGCACTGTTAGCCAAAGACAGACAGTGATAGAATATAAAGTAATAGCATTCTTTTGTAATATATTAGCACTGTTAGCTAAAGACAGACAGTGATAGAATATAAAGTAATAGCATTGTTTTGTAAGGCCATGTTAGTACCCTGGTTGGTAGCGTGCTACCTACATTTTTTGGCTAGGAAGGTATGCTGCTCTTCCCCCAACAGGCAGATGAAGGAGCAGGAAACCTTTAAGACAGAGACCCCCATCACCATCACAAAAACAATTGCGGATCCCCATGAAACCACCAGATAAGGGTATGTGCTAATACTGCACACCTCATTTGCATCCTAAACTGGGGCTCCAGACTACCGTGGGGGGGGGGGGGCAAAAGAAGGAAGCACTTCTTTTCTTGATTAGACAACTTGTTCTTCCAAATCAAAATGCCGTTGATTATGCAGAATAATTTCTCCTAAAGACAAAGTTGTCAAGCGTTTTGAGGTGACCGCTATATGGACTCTGGCCGGCTACTGTCCCAAAATCCTGAAAATATAAAAAAGGGGAGGGAGGGCACTACACAAGATATAACATACCAATATACTGACAACTCGAGGTGTACGCTATTTGGTATTTAAATCTAGTAATGCCTCTCATGCTGTCTGCCTTAGATAACAATAAAATGTTATTCTGAACTATTTGTTACAGCTTTCAGATGTCAAATATAATGATTCTAAAGTAGCTTAGCATTTCTAGAGAAGGCTGAAAAGGCATACTTGTATCAGCTCACATCTGATTTCACATTCCACCACTTCCCTTTGAACATCGATTCATTTATTTTCTGATTTCACACTAAAACAATCAATGCGTATTTCCCCAGAACAATGGCTTGTCCTACAGAGACAATATACAGAAAGTTACATACTCCCAAACCATGAAATTATAACGACAACACGGCTACCATAAGTTGTGATTATATATATATATATATATATATATATATATATATATATATATATATATATTTACCAGGGAGATTTAGCGGTCTTGAGATCAGCGGTTCTACAGATTCTAGGGGGGTAGATGTTATTATTAAGCATCTAATAAAATCGTGTTCATGCAGTAAGCCCTTCTATTTTATGACTTTCTGCTGCTGGTCTGGGAGGCTGATGCCATCTTTGCTAGGTGGAAATGGTGCTGTTGTACAGCGCTCAACCTGTTGGCTGAGGGAATGAGGGACACATTTCTCCCAAAATCAAGAATCTACTCTACTTTATTCCTACAGATAACAAACACAATAGTTTAAGATATAGTTTGTAGTTTTAAGCTGACAATCACCCTCCCACTGAACAGCCCCACCTGCAGCAACCCCCTACCCCCCAACCATTCCAGTGTTCCATTACTTGGCTGTTTCAAACCAGTTGCCATAAACACTGTTCAAACCTATCAGTGTGCATATTGCAGGTATTGATATAAAATAGCACAAACACATATAGCAAGTTGTTAAACAAACACAACCTCACAATGAAACAGACTTACATGAGCAGTAAACTTCTCTGCCCTTGAAACTTGCATTCATTGAAACAGCAGGAAAACCCACATTCATAGAAAATGCATCGGGCCACTGGAGGATTAAGTTTACCTTTGGACTACTTTTAAAATCTAGGCTCCTTGCACACATTTTTTAGGGCCTTACATACATGTATTTGTTCTTTGATTCACCTTCCTGATTAGATTCCTTGTATAATAGGTTCATAGGTTGGTACTAGGCTAGGATTATGCAAGCCTAGCCATAACAATTCCCTGGAAAATTTTCCCACAATATTTACTTCTCTGGGCCCCTGTCTAGCAGGGCGACTGACATGATCCCCGGGGTGAATTTCCTATCTCCCATCCAATAATCAAGGTTCTTTTTGAAGAGGGCCAATGAGGCGCTCTGCTTGACATGTATGGGCAGTCTAATCCAGATTATGGGGAGTCTCTGGGTCAGGAACCTATCCCTCCAGCATGTTTTGTTCATTGTGATAAGGTTTAGATCCCTGGAGCATATGGTTCTGAGGGATTGGGATTAAGTGGAGCATGTCCAACAGCTCAGGGTTTGACATGGCCTTGTATGTTAAAGCAGAGATCGCCTCAGAGTAGACGATATGCCACAGAGTATAGCTGGAGTTTTTTTAAACGGTCAGCGTATGGCATCTGCTTTAAGCCTGTGATTCTTTTAGTGAGGTATTTCTGTGGCCTTTCCAGCTGTTGCAGATGTCCTGTGAGGTACATACCAAGTGGGGCATTATACTCTATAATGGATCTAATGAGGGATGAGTACAGTGGGACAATGATCTCCTTTTTTCTGGATGAAAAGCCCTTAGTGATGAGGTGTGCCACGTAGAAAGATTTCCTGACTGTTGTGGCAATGTGGTTATCGAAAGTGAAACCACTGTCCACTTGTGTCCCTAAGTCTCTCATCACACTTTCAATGTTTAGTGTCCTGCCACCTATATGGTAGTTCATGGGTACATGTTTTTTTCCAAAGGGGATAACTATACATTTTTTGGCATTAACCTTGAGCCCATGGCTCTGGCACCAGGCATCTGTTTCTGTAAGGCCCTTTTGTAGAATATCCACATCATTTGGGGATTCAATAATGGCTCCCAGTTTGCAGTCATCTGCAAACTTTGTTAGCCAGAGTCCCTTAGTGTTGGGCCTGTACTTCAGAGAAGTAGATGCCAAACAAGAGTGGTCCCAGGAGTGAAACCTGAGGTACTCCACTTGTCACTTTTCTGGAGCTGGATTTGGAGTCGGCTACTTTTACAGTCTGGGTTCTGTCAGTAAGTCAGTTGGCAACCCATCGAGTGACGTAGGGATTTTATGCCCATCTTAGTAAGTTCATCTATGATTCCAGAGTGGGGGATGGTGTCGAAGGCCTTGGCGAGGTCCAGATAGGCTGTGTGGACTGCCTTACCCTCGTCCACAGCTCTGGAGACCGATTCAAAGAAGTCAATCAGATTCAGGAGACAAGATCGGCCTTTCACAAACCCAAACTGGGTGGGGTTCAGTGTCTGGAGGTTGCCAATGCCTTTGTTTATAAGTTCCATGATAATGCATTCCATGCCCTTGCAGATCAGGCTTGTCAGACTGATGGGACGGTAGTTCCTGGGATCCAAGGCGGATCCTCCCTTGTGGAGCAGGATAACTGTAGCTGTGCGCAACTCAGTGGGCACGAAGCCTGAGGTGAGGCTATGATTAAACATGACACTTGGTGGGGTGGCAGTTCATTTTGTAGTTCATGTACTACACAGCCTGGGATGTCATCTGGTCCTATGGATGCTGTATTCTTAGCTTTGCAGAGTGCTGTTTCTACCTGTGTGGCTGTGATTATCGGAATTTGGCAATATTTTGGTATTGAGATGGGCCCTATAGGGGGTGAGAGGGGAGTGAAGTTGGCACTAAATCGATCTGCCAGGATATTGGCAATATCCTTGGGATTAGTATATTTAATGCCATTCTGTTGTAGCTCAGAGCAGATCTGAGTATTGCCATTTAGATTCTTGACATAACTATAGAATGCCTTGTGGTTGTTTTTGGAATCTTTGGCAATTTTATTTTCGTAACTAGCTTTTGAGGATTTTATGAGGGATCTCAGCTTCTTACTGAGGCTGGTGAGGGAGTTTTTTGCATCCTGGGATTTTCCCCTTTTCTGCAACAGTTTCTTCCTTCCGTTGTATAGTTTATTTATAGCAGGGGACCACCAGATTGGCTTCCTTTTTTTTGGAGAAGAGCATCTTGGTTCTATTTGGGATGGCACGATTCATGCACGAGTGGATGTGCTCGTACAGTGCCTTAGTGTAGGATTCTGCCGTCGAACTTCCAGATCCAGTCTGCTTGGGTGTTGTGAAGTTTGTCACTTCTGACTTCAGTAGCATGAAGTTGGCTTTGGAGAAGTTTTTTAAGGAGGTTTCCTTACTGGGGGGTGGGGGTGGGATGTGGATGTCAAGGGTGATTTGCTTATGGTCAGACCTGACCAATGAGGGGGTGACCACTGGTGTGGAGCATCTATCTCCCATGTTGGTAATGACCAGGTCTAGGATATTGGAGCCCCTGGTGGGACAATGGATTAGTTGATCCACGGCACTGGAATTTATGAATTCCAAGAACCGTTGGGAAAAGGAGTTTGTACCAGAGTAGTTTTCCCAATTAATGGCAGGGTAGTTGAAATCACCCAGTATTAGGGTGTTTGGTTGTATCTCAATATTTTCCAGTATGTTTAGAAAGCTGTAGTGAGAATCTTGGGGTATGGTGGGGGATCTGTAGCAAGCTACAGTTTGGATTGCAGTCTTACCTAGTGTTAGTTGCACCTGGAGAATTTCAGATGCATTGTGTTGGGCAACTAGCCTGGAGGTGTGAATATGGACACGCCCCCACCTTTACTGTTTCGGTCTTGTTTTTGTGGCCGAAAAGTGTGGTAAGAATTGTAGCCTGGTATTGCAAGGGTGCTCTCTGGAGCCTTGAACCAGGTCTCAGTTACTGCACAGATATTGATGTTCTCCATTTTTAGGAGTGCCTCGAGAGAGTGCATTTTGAGGTTTAGACATCTAGCATTGAGTAGCATTACCTTTAGATTTTGCATGCTTGTATCTTACGGTGGTGGTTTTGTCCTTTGAACCTTGCCTAAAAAAGGCACTATAGTGGTGGCAAGAGCTTTAGCCAGTAACCTAAATCCCAGGGGTGACAGGTGCAGGCCATCTCTGGCAAAGCATCGTGGTTTGCCGATCATGTCTTCCCAGGCAGACAAATACTGGATCCCCTTTGAATGACACCAGAAGCTTAGCCAATTGTTGAAGTCAATCATTTTGTCCTTATACTCTGGTATTATTCTACAATGTAATACAGCACCGCTTGTCAGAATGTGTTTTAAATTTGTAGTTTTAAACATTCTTTTAATAAACAATGAAACAAGATATATGAAGGAATATTGACAAAGCAACCTATTTCATAAAATTTCAACATAAAAATGCACTCAGACTTCTGTCGTCATAATTCACCAAAATCACTCATCACTCAATATGCACAATCTCTGCAGAAGTAAAATCATATGAATAATTCCACATTAAAGAGACCTATAACTAATGAAGAGGTTGCTAGTGGCAAACAGCTTTACATCTCATTGTTTCATCTACAAATACAGTGCCTGCTGCCCTTGAAGAATCAATTGCCTACATTACACTGAAGAAAACAATTGGTAAGCTGGTAATATTGCAACAGGAAATGACTGATAAACCGACAACACTTCATAGTTGCTAGGCATCTTATACAAAAGGAGGGCACCCTTAAAATGCACCAAATAATCAAAAACTAGGGGCATGACATACCATGCATCCATACCTCTCATACTCTTAGCACAAGAAATCTGAACAACATGCTGCATACAATCAGGGCAGAGCATCATCAAGTACAGGATTAAGACTCCGACTTGTTAATAAGCTACTTCTTATATCCAACACACAGTGTCCATTTCCATCCATCTCCATTTTCCTGCTGTGAAACTTTCTGCAGGGCATTATTAAGAAGAGTGCTCCTGAGTCACCCCTGAAAAGGGACACTTGGGCACTTGTTAACCAGGTAAGCCTAATGGACACAAACATATAAAATAAAGAAATGCTACCATGGCCTATAAAGGCATTAATCAGCAAAACACTCATAATACTTCTATTAACCAATTAACTGTGTCCATCTATCTTTATAAAGGATGTTGTCAGGCACCAGCTTCTTTGTCAGTCATGTTTTGGCAATGACAACTTAACATCAGCATCTTGCCAAATTTGCTTTGTGATATATCGCTCAGTACCTTACAGAGAAAACAGTTTAATGCCTGATAGTAAATAAATATGATCATTATATAATAATATCAGTATCTACCCTGTATCAGCCATACCCATCCTGAGGAGATTTTTCAGAAAAGTAGTTTACTCTGAGCTCTACAACCATCTTCAATCCTAAGAGATCTTCTTTCTCAAAAAAACATGTCTTTTGGAATGTCAGAATCACACAAACCATTATAAACTACCTAAAAAAGCCAATGTTCATCCTAACAGATGATCATCTATTAAACACAGATCAAAGTAGCTGTACTGGAGCAGTCTTTATCCCTTCCTCTTTGAATTACTAACTGAATGCATGAGTAAACAATCAAGCTCTTTCTTACTTCAAAAACTTCCTAACTAATAAACTCTTATGTCAAAATACAGAACTCCAAATCATCACCCACTCCACTGACTGCAGGAGTACTACAAGGCTCAGGAGTTTCTCCACTTCTATTCTCTTTATTGACCAACTAACACCCTGGAGAACCCCCCCCCCCATATTTCTATCATCCTACATGCAGCCATTGTGGTAATTTACAGGTCCTACCACCACCATTGTGTAATAAGGAGCCATCTCCAAGAAGACCTAATACAATTCTTTCTCTCAGAACACCAGAAACACTAATCAATGTAATTTAGGGGAAGACACAAACTCAACAATGTATATGGGAATGACAGATGACTAAAAACCTAATACCATAGAAATGGCACGACACTTTGGATACCTTGCAATTTCTACAGAGCAGCATCTTAGCTTTCTGCACATTATTGAAGGAACAAAAAACAAAATCAACTTCCATCTGTTTTTGAGATGAGACAGCTCACTCCACTTTCTCTTCCCTGAAGGAAGGAATGATATTGGGAAGGGAGTATTTCCTTAACAACCTTTATATTGACTCCTTTCTTGTAGTGACAGCTTCAAAGAGAATTCTTTCATGCCAACAGTATTTGCAGATTCATTAGAATAGCTACCAAGCCAGAATGCCACTGCAATGTGCTATGCTCACTAAAGCACACTGGCTACCAATCTTTCACAGAATAAAAGTCATATTAAGCACCTTACGCTTCAAACCAATTTCCTTGAATTCTCACACTTCTGCCTTAAATCCCTCATTCCCAATGTAGAAACCATGCATCCACCAAGAACCAAACTGCACTGCACAGACCACAGCTACACCACACACACATACAGCAGCCAATAGTTTAAATTACACAAAAACATACACTTACCTTCTTTCTTAACCGAATGGCCAAATGAGCACACACGGACTTAATCCCTCTTAACAAAACTGCTAGCTTACATTTCGAGCGCCTGCAAAACTTATTTACTTCCACATTGGTTTGTGCATGTATGATTCTCCTTAAAGGAGAAGACACTAATACCGCAATGCTATAAAAGTGGGAGGGCGCTCACCACCTCCTTTTCCCTGTGGTTCCGGTGCCCTCAAGCAGGCACAGAGAAGAAAAAATGGACTAACTAAATTAATTAAAATAAAGTAAAAATTGCGCCCTTTACAAGGCCGGCCTTTATGTCGCCCTAGGCGGTTGCCTATTTCGCCTATGCTGAAGGCGGCCATGGCCCAATGGCCTAAGTCTAACCAACAAGGTTCCCTGGCTTACGCCACCCAAGAAAGTTAATTTTCTGTGCCTCTGTCGAGCAGAGCCACAGAAGTGATCCCCGGGGTGTATTTCCTACTTCCCATCCACTCAAAGATTTTTCTTAAAGAGTGCTAATGAGGAACTTTGTTTGACGTAGATGGGTAGCTTTTTTCCAGAGTATAGTAAGTCTATGGAACAGGAATCTATCCTTCCAGCATGTCCTGTTTATTGTGGTGACAAGGTTTAGGTCCCTAGAACTTGTAGCTTGGAGGGATTGGGATTTCTTTAGGTGTAGCATGTCCAACAGCTCTGGGTTTAACATAGCTTTATATGTTAGGCAGAGATCTCCTCGGAGTAGGCGATATGCTACAGAATAAAGACTGTCAGTGTACGGCATCTGTTTGAGGCCAGTAATCATCTTTGTGAGATACTTCTGTGGCCTTTCTAGCTGCTGCAGATGTCTTGCGAGGTACATTCCAAAATGGGCATTGTACTCTACAATGGGTCTAATGAGTGCCGAGTAGAGGGGAACAATTACCTCTTTTTTCCTGGATGAGAACCCTTTTGTGATGAGGTGTGCCACGTAGAAGGATTTCCTGACTACTGTTTTGATGTGATTATCAAAGGAGAGACTACTGTCCACCTGGGTCCCAAGAACTGTTATCACACATTTGGCATTAAATAGACTGCTGTTTATGTGGTAGTTCATGGGTACAGAGTTTTTACCAAAGGGGATGACAATGCACTTTTTGGCATTGAGCTTGAGGACATGCCTCTAACACCAGATATTTGTCTCAGTGAGGCCCTTCTGTAGGATGTCGACATAATTTGGGGACTTTACTATGGCTCCTAGTTTGCAGTCATCTGCGAACTTAGTTAGCCAGAGGCGTTCTGTGTTTGGTATCTACTTCTCTGAAGTACAGGCTAACAGGAGAGGTCCCAGGATGAACCCAGTGGTACTTCACTTGTCACTGGTTTGAAGTCAGATTTGGAGTCTGCAACATTTACAGTGTGGGTTCCGTCAGTGAGCCAGTTGGCAACCCATCTTGTGACGTAGGGATCTATACCAAGTTTAGTGAGTTTAGCTATAATTCCAGAATGGGGGATGGTGTCGAAATCCTTGGTGAGGTCAAGATAGTCTGTGTGAACCACCTTACCCTCATCTACGGCTTTTGTGATTGCCTCAAAGAAGTCGATCAGGTTCAGAAGGCATGATCTGTTTTTCACAAACCCGAACTAGGTGGGGTCCAGAGTTTGGAGGTTACCAATGTCTTTGTTTATGAGTTCCATGATGATACGTTCCATGGCCTTACAGACCAGTCTCATCAGGCTAATAGGGAAATAGCTCCCTGGGATCAGTGGTGGCTCCCCTTTGTGGAGTGAGATAACTGTTGCTGTGCACCATTCAGTGGGCACAAAGCCTGATGTGAGACTATGACTGAACATGGTGCTTTCAAAAAGCTCATCAGCTTTCATGTGAAATTAAACATTTTAATCTTCTAATTGTCAAAGAAGTAAATTTATCCTGATAAAAATGATATTCAACCCTTGGTCAGGATATACACCCAAAATATTTTTCTATACAGTTTCCATAAGCAATGTGTTGGAAACCTTTTTACAGAGAAGTACAAGAGGCAGAAATACCAGATGGCAGGGTTAATAATGAACAGACTAACAGTTAAATGGTTGTGTAAACAAGCAATTGAAAAAAGTGGGGACATGTGAAGCAGTTACAGCTAATGACCTACAGGTTAAGTGATCTTGGGGCATTAGGTATATTTCCATCCTCGGCAGTCAGTTACAGTGATAGATACTGGTAAGTTCACATGGAGTGCAGAACAGGATGTGTATAGGAACAAGTAGTGAAAAGGGGTCAGTTACTGATGTTAAGGAACAAATTGCCTAGAGGTGGTGGATAAAGCAATTACCTATAGTCATAAAATAGGGTGAAATTTATTTCCTCAGATTCATAGTCAGCAATGAAAAAAGAGAAAGGCGACTGAGTCTCATTTTGACTCTCTCAAGAAAGAATGAGTAAACAGAGAATGAAATTTACTTTGTAGCTGCTGAGAGAGAGAGAGAAATGTAACCTATTCCTAAAGAATACAATTATAGCAGAAATCATGGAGTAGTCAAGACCCTGTTTTTTTTTTTTTTTCCACAAATGCAGGCCTGTCCCACATATTAAACAGACAAATAGGATTAGTCCTGTAAGCAGTCTCAAAATCATAAGTTAGAGATACTGAAATTTTGAAACAAGTCCAATGTTTATGATGAAACTTACTGGAAACAAAGAAGGGAATAAAAGAAAGTGTGAAACAAAATCACAACACAGAGGTGTAAAAAGAGGAAAAATTAAGTATGGCATGGACAGATTACAAACAAACAAACAAACAAACAAAAAAGCCTTTGACAGAATTCCACATTTACGGATAATGGAATGCTTACAGATATACAAGACAGTCACTGCAGTGTTACAAATCAATGCAAAGTGTATGAAACAGTGGCAAAACACTTTGAGGATAAGCTGCGACAAAGAAAAAATTATTTTCCCAAGGATAGAAATTCAAAGGGAAATATTCCACTGTGATTCTTTGTGTTACCAATACTTTTCGGTCTTTTTTTTTTAAATCCATTAAGCTGTTTACTTAATAGATTAGGCTATGGATATTCCCAGAAATCAGTCTTGTTCAGAGACATCTCATCTACTGTTTGTGGATGATTTAAAATTCTATAGTTCTTCAGATGAGGATCTGAAAGCATAACTACAAATGGTTAAAAAATTCTTGGATGATATGAGAATGAAAACTTTGTTGCTTTTCTGCATTTATCAAGACATTTATAAAAGGAAAGCTGCAGCACCATGAAAATATTGGTATGCGACATAAATGTGATATAAAGGAACTTGAGCAGGAGGGAGTGTATAAATATCTGAGAATAGAAAAAAGGTCAGCAATAAAACAAGAAAAAAATAACGCTCAGTAAAGAATATTTCAGTCAACTAAAGCCAGTATTAGAAACTGCCTTGACTTCTAAGAATAAAGTTTGATGTATAAATCAATTTACTCTTCTTGTACTAACTTACAGATTTGTTGTGATTGATTGGCCACAAATAGCATTGAATCAGCTGGACATGCAAAGAAGAAAAAAAAGCTTAATGCTTTTCAAATGATATATAAAAACAGTGCAGAAAGAGATTTTACATCTCTATCTCTGAATGAGGTATGGGCCTCCTCAAAACTGACAGCATGCATATGTCTACATGTCTACAGTCATAGAGCTGCACAGACATATTTACAGGCCTCATCAAATCCAAGTATAGTGAAAGTTCTGAAATAAGAGAAGTCTAAGACAACACCTTTGCTTGGTTTAGCAGAAGCATTTCAGCACAGAAAGGCAACAGAAATCAAACCAGAAGAAGACAAGAATCAGACCGCAACTGATGCAACATGATGGTGCCATAAAAAAACAAAAGAAAAAAAATAGAAAGAAAAGGGCCAGCTATAGTGGAAACCCACCGCCACCCTTAACTATACTGCATTTCTGAATACCCTTTATCCAGAACCAGCAACTCCCTTCCAGTTTTGTCACTGTCTCTTATTTTTGTTCTCAACCCATATTCATTTCAGCTTCCACTACTAGCTGTTCCAGCTTAGCTATCTTCCACTTTGGGTGTATTGCATTATCGATGACTAGTCTCATTCAGCCCCACTTCCCTGCCCTCTGCCATCCTGATCCCTTCATTCTTACCCTCCCAGGTGTTCCTGCGCTCTTGCAATCACTAGAACTTAATCTTCTTTTCATCCTTCATATCTGATTTTATCTCCAATTTGACTTATTAATACTTTATTGGACTCTATAATGCCTTAAATTCTACATTCAGATGTGGCTGTTACTTTCAAGAAAACAAATCATCAATTCTCACAATGCATTTCAAGAAAAAAGACAGAATAGATGATTTTCTGCTTGTACACAGTACCAGTAAGACCCTGTATGAGGTACTGTTTACAGGTTTGGGGACCTTGCAACCTTCTTCATGCATCCAGCTGGTATAAATGGTTGAGAGGAGGGATGCTGAATGTCTTACAAGGGAGAGCAGGATGTTATGAGGAAATGCTTACAGCACTGGGCATATACACTTTGGGACAAGGAAGGCTATGAAGGGTCATGATACAGGGTTAGAGTTATCGTGGATGAGGTGCAGTTAACAAAATTCAGATGAACGCAAAGCAGATCAATGAGAAGGTAGAGATAGCAGAGGTGAGGAAGTTCAAATGCCACAGTACATTGTGGTAAATGCTCCAAAAGACAGATTTAAGGCAGTTTTACAAGGGTGAATGTGTGAGTGACCAGTGCCAGCTGCAGAGGGCTATTCAAAACATTTGCACAGCCTTGAAATACTCCTTCCTGAAGTGTCTGTGTATGCTTTTTCTTGTATGTAACATAGCATTATAATACTATGTTAACTCTATCAGTTTAAATGGCCCTTATAAACTATTAGAAAAATGAAATGATGTAGCCAACTTTAAGTACTGATAATGTTATTTACTGTTAAAAGTTCTGCAATAACCTCAGCCACTACTTGACTGTAATCACTTCAATTAAAACATATATATTAGGACCCAAAACACAACCTACCTCTACAAGTACTTTAGTGCCACTCTATCCAAAAAGAATGAACCTACAACACTAGCTACAGACTATTTCCTCATTCATAAATTATTTTGAGGGCTATTTAACTTGATCCATCACCATATAGAGTATTCTTAGAGAATTTTTTTCTTATAAAATTTTGACTAATGTACAGCCAGATGGCATCAACCAAGTTGTCAGTTAAAGTAAAACATTTCACACTTCCAGGCAAGCAGGCTGACTCTGCAGTCTGTTGAAATGCAGCAGGAGTTGTCATCATTTTCATTTCTTCATGTTACTCTTGTAAGGAAGTGAACTGTCAGACAAAATACCAAGGCAATAATTTTGCCACTTATGTAGGCAGCAGGATTAACTGCCCATGAACTTCTTCAAACTGAACAGAGATTAATGTGACCTCTGGTTCAGAAACTCCTTTATCTTCAAGCCTAATACCACAGATAATCTGTCATGATGAGACACGGAAAGCCTCTGTAACCTGGCAAATGATCAAACATTGCACCCATCACTGTCACAGGGGCCATTTACACAATGTAGTTTGTCACAGAAGGTTTAAGTTACAGCATCAGTAGTACCTCCCCGCATCATTTCTTCAGGAATGTCCTTATGACTGTCGGAGGAGAACTGGCACCACTTGTGTTTCATTCTTTCACAGCATCATTTCTGAACTTCATATTCAACCAGTATTTATATACACGTGTGTGTGTGTGTGTGTGTGTGTGTGTGTGTGTGTATTACACACATACACTACAGCTCAACTCTTACTGATAAACTCTGCAGGCACAAGATATAATATGGAGTTAAGAAAACAAAATAAAACTATCCCTTTCATACTTTTTAACCTATTTCATTTATTAGCCTAATGCTTGCCAGACAACATTGACAGGCTATCTGTAAGTGAACAATAAATATTCTTTTTCATATCTGTCCATGTACATTGTCATTTAATTAACAGCGAGTCAAAATCTGGTCTGTTCTTGTTTCTGATTATTTCTTTCCTACCTCATGTGGTCCAGATTTCACTTAACAGTGAACGATTCAAGCTTATGGCCACAGCTAATTCTGTTATATGCATTTAAATAACCTAGCCAGTGAGTGTCGACCTGTTGATGGCATAACAAACTGGCAATGATGACATGTTTGAAAAACATTCTCTCTCGCATGCCGCAGGCATCATTTCTTATCAAGGTGACTGCAGTCAGGGATTTCACTTTCTCGGACATATAGACCTTGGAGTTAGGTGCACAGGGTGAAAACTTTTGCTTGAGAGCTTACCTTCCAGTCATGTTTTATTATAACATTTCAGTTTACCGACACCCAAATGATGATACTGTGGGTGCCACAGAATTCGATGTAGGCATACAAACTTTAAGAAACAGTCATATATCCAGTGTGGACCTTGTACATCTTTCTTCTTCCCACAAAAATTGTCACCATTCTTTGCCACTTGCTGTCAACTTTTTCTGATTTGCAACACGTCGCATTATAATTTGTTGACTGGTTGGAGGAAAGCTGTCAGCTGTAACCTGCATGTACAGTGAAAACCGAATATAAATGTTCCAGAATCAGGTCAGGCAAATACTGAACTAAGAGGCTTCTTAGAAGGGAAATATAAGTATAGGAGATAAACATGAGTGAAGAACAGCAAAAAGTATAGATAATTATGCAAAAGGTCTCAAAGTTATAAAAAATAAACTGCAGAATGTATAATGAACAATGAATTTATAATACATAGCAAATACATAATGATATATGGTATAAGCTATAATGCACCTAACCAGAGCTGCATTAAATTGATGGAGTTTGCAGAATTGCAACCATGTTATTTAAGCACAAAATAAATTAGAGCTCATAATAAAATGAAGTACTGTTTGTGTATGTGTATAGGGGGTCTTAAACTACTGAAACAATTGCAAGCATCAATAGATATTAGGTAGCACAGGATCATCATGTTGAAGAGAAAGAAACCAAATATATTTTTGTGGTTGCTTCATGTACTTGCACTATACTGTCCTTTGATAAATGGTTCGTTTTTACTTTATCCAGATCACTCATTATTCAATGCTGTTTTTAGTGCTCTATATCCCTAAATTGCTTCTTTATTTACTTAATAAAACCTTCGACAAGGATTCCTTTAGAAACGGGTCACTCCACAGTTAATTATCTTTCATTTATACATACACACTATCTCAGTGGGTAGTGACTACGCATACAATGTGCACCGAATTCTCTACATACTTAGTCTTAAACTGACCTACAACTAACGCACAACGAACACACACAATGAATCTTAAAAAAGTAACCCTTTCCATCGCATGGCATAATTTTTAATGTTAAATAGCTAGACATAATAAATTCTATCATTTTATTACCACTGAAATTGATTTCTTTTCACACTTGTTTTCTGAAAAAAGAAAGAAAAGTGATCCAAGTATATATATGACCAAATATCATGGTAACTCTTAGCCCCTTTTATACTATGCGGTACCTGGGTGTTAGCAAACAAATAAATAAATAAAAATAAGTAACAGTGCAGTTTTCTATTCCCATCTAGCAAAAACAATTTTAATGAGAGCAAATGGACTGTGGACAAGTAACTACAACATGTAATACAGAAAAGTATATATTGTTTTATTTTCTTTTAGTAATGAACGGAAAAAGTCTTTTTTTTCTCATCCACTCCAGATCCTCCACTGGAAACTCAACATCTAACACCACCAGGAGCTACAACATCAGAATTTCCTTACACTGAAAAGGCATTTTCTTTTCCTGATTAAGCTTTGAAATGACACATGTATGCTTATTCCTCTTATTATTTTCAAGCGAGGTTTTTTACCTCTCTACATTCTGAGCCAAAATATTTACCATGATATACAAGGACACCACTTAACTGTATGTCATAATCAATGTACCATTTAATCTCAAAATGTGGCTTTGCATAGCAAATTCACAAACTCTACATTAATTAACCCTACAATTAATAAAACAATAGGATCATTGTTATCACCATATATTTCTTTGCATGTTCCAAATGAATTAAGGAGATGGTTGAGGCTTTTATTATTGGTTGAACTGCAGAAAAAAAATGCAAACTTAATGGCAGTTTTGACAAGTAAAAATGAATGGTTTGAAATGGTCACAAATTACTGTCAATTAACTAATGTTATTTTCCAAAATATGATGTGGTGAATATTACTTTATAGCATCAGTCATTTTCAATATTATTTAAGACAGTTTGCAACATATAGTACATGGAACCCTTCAAAATAAACTGTTTCATTGCGACTTGTACAGTACAGTAGGAAAGGTGACATGATTTTGCAAAACAGCTGCAAATTCACTATACTAAGACTGAGAGATCACTTTTAATAATACTGTTAGTGCACAGTTCCAGTTCATTCATGCATCAAGTAAAAACCTAAAGGAACAATAACTTTTTTACCCATGCATTTCAGCATTATTTTCATGTTCATTTATTTGACAATGCTGCATGGTGCATCTGCAGTAAACTCTATGTAACCTTAAATCCAGCTGTAAATGCCTTAGCTTTGTCAGTGGAGGTACTAATCAGTGATGAGAGTGCTGAATGGTATGTGACCAAACTCTGGAAAGAATGACCAAAGTGGAGATGTCATGTAACCTTTCAACTAGTGGTCCTTAGAAGAAATTGAGACTCAGGAAAAAGGCTGAGGTGGTATGCCCCCCAGTAGCCCTTGTAACATTTCTGCATTATCTGGGGATGCACATCTTCCATTTTCAGAACACCTATTTTCCTCACTTTCTGCTGGAGCTCCCCCGTTCATTAAATTATTTATTTTCATTTACACACACACACACACACACACACACACACACACACACACACACACACCTTAAAGGGTGTGCCTGTTCTTTTGTTTACAGGCATCTTCATTTCCATTTGGATTCCTGGTGTTAAAATTGCAAAGAGATTTTGAAAATAAAGGAAGATTATTGTGTTTTTGTTACTTACGTTTCACTGGTTATTCAAGTTATCTTTATGACCATATCTAATAGATGATATCATTGCAAGTAGGGGAAGCAAGGGAAGTAAATATTCTGGAAAGAAATAGTCAGGGAATTAATCTATATATATATATATATATATATATATATATATATATATATATATATATATATATATATATAGGAACAGCCACAAAATAAAATTCTACATTGAATATATCACACAACAATATAAAAGGCACTGATCACAAAGGAGGCATGTTGTCTAGATCAATGACATATTAACAAATCATTTAATTTCAGATCATCTTGTATATTAATTAATTGTGGCAAGAAGACACTAATGACACTAACAGAAATCTAGAGAAAATTTCCAGGAAGAGTGGAATACATAAGCATTAAAAGACTTCAAAAAATTGAATAGTACAAATAATGTACATTTAGAAAGTACCACTGCAGGATGCAATCATACCCAGATGAGCATTTGCTCTATCTTCTCCCTTCATTCATCCTCCAATCACAGCTCAGTTCGGGCTTGTGGGGAAGCTTGAGCTCATAACAGCACTCAGAGACATTAGGCTGAAATAGTACTTCTAAATGGGGTCAGGTGATTTCACTTACAGAATACACATACCATGCAGATGTGTAAGCAAGGGTAAATCCCATTATAGCACAACCCTATCATATACTCCTGCAGTAACAGATGGGTGCAAGTTAACTTATAACCCCCATGGATTTTTGCTAGATCTAATCTAAAGCGAATATAACTTTCAACCAAATGCTACTGTCTTACAGCAGTTTTATTTAAAACTGCAAATTGGAAAACAAAACAGCATGTAAGAAAAGAAACAGAGTAATAAAGCGTATAAAGTGGTAACACACTTAGCTCTCAATATTCATAAAAAGGGTAGTATATAAAAATTAAGTATCTAATAATAAAAAGGCAAACGTTATCTTTACCTTTTTAATAGTTTGCTTCAGTGAATGCAATAGGTTGCGGGCAATGATTAGTTGTGAATATGTCAACTGATTTGGGAGTTCAAGCCAGTTTAATTGTTTTTATATCTTTGGTTGGTTGCATATTTAGCTATTTTGTAGTAGCAAGAACATAGTTTAGTTTTATATGTAATGCTGATATTTGTAAGAATAGGGGAAGTGTATAGTAGAGAAGGAAGGAGGTGTGTTGCTGTTAAGGTAGTCCTTGCTTGATCTGTCAGGTAGTGTTTAGCCCTATAGAGTGCACCAAGTTTTGGTGAGTTTTCTTGATTTAATGAACTATATGGTGAATAAATTTCAGGCAGTCATCTATTATGACACTTTGTAGTTTAGTTTGGCTTATGGTTTCTATTTTTGTGTTATTACTTGAGGGAAATAATAACTGCAGTGGTGGTGCTGCGGTAGCGTTGTCGCCTCACAGTAAGACGTTGTCCTGTTCGATTCTCAGCTAAAGCATCTTCTGTGTGGAGACATACGTGAATGGGCGTACCTTCATTGAAGGTTGTGCATCAGGGCTGGGAACTCGGCACGTAAAAATCTACTGCCAATCATTAGCGGACCGGAGTTCCGCTGTGGCGACCCCTAACCGGGAAAAGCCGAAAGACGCAACAACTTGAGGTAATATGAAATGTGTGTTTCTGGTTGAAGTGTTGTTTTGGAGTAAATAGCATAAAGTTGTTTGTTGATGTTAAGCAGAAAGTTAGAATTTTTTAGACATATTTCAATTTCAGTGAATGATTTTTTTTGAGTAATTTCCTGTAATTTTGTTATAGATGGGGAAGAGAAGAAAAGGGTTGCATCATCTGCATATTGTATGAGATTGGCAAATTTTATAGTAATATAAAGTTTATTTATGAAACTATTAAATAGAAGGGGACAAAGTATTTACCCTTGGGAACACCAACAAAGATTGGTGTGAAGTCAAATAGGTGAATGAAGTCCTTATTATTTATGGATTACCAGTCTATATTCAGGTCACCTAGGATAAAGCCTTATTAGGTGATGCTGTTAAATATCCAGTGTAGGATATTTTCAGTTGTGGTAATGTTGTTACCTGGTAGGATATATACTACTGAGATGCATACAGATTTCTTTTGGTTGATTTTGAGGTATGCAGTCAGACGTTCAGCATTATAAACTGTTGGGATATTTAGATGGGCTGTAGTTATTTCCAAGTGTTTTTTAAAAATAATAGCAATACCACCTGCTCTGAGATTTATGTCTATTTTGAGTATATTAAAACCTGGGTGAATAACTTCATTGTCAGTTAGAAATGTTTTAGCCAGGTTTCAGTGATGATTAGAATATCTGGAGTGTAAAGATCTAGATATGCATGAATATCAAGAATTTTGTTTCAGATGCTTCTGAGGTTAAATGTTGAAAAGAATGAGGTTAGTTTCATTACTTGATGGGAAAACTGTGTTGGGAGCATTGGAAAGTAATGAGCTGGCCATGGTGGGTAGTCTATATGTGGGTCTGGTATTAGGGTGAATATCTCCACCAAGTTTCAATATGGAGGTGGGGCGAGTATATGGAGCTAATTGTATTTTTATCTGTCTTCTCAGTACTGCTGAAAATGTGCCATTCTTAACTTTAATATATTTATATGAGAACAGATCTGAGCATGTATATTGCTACAGAGAAGGAGAGATAGACAGGGAGAGAAAGAGGGTTTTGTGATGTAATGTAGGTGTATACGTTATGGAGTTGGTATACAATGCAAGAATATTATGGTAGTTAGTGAGGTGAGCTAGTGTTGTGAGTTTACAAAGCAGTAGCAATTGACTTACTGTCAATGTGAGCTGAGATGGTGGGTAGAAGAAGGTTGAGATTTGGCAAGATGATGGCTGTGTAGTACACTAAATGAAAGAAGTGGTATGAGAAATGGAGAGAAAGAGGTTTGGCAAAGGGTGAGGAGATGTTTTCAGGGTAGTACATCACTAGTTAAGGTAGTGGAGAGTGGTAAGGTTGTGTGCAGAAAGCTATATGGTATGAATTTGTAGGCAGGTGAAGAAGTGAGTAGTGTGCAGATGATGGAGGAGACTAAAAATATGTGTATTGATGAGAAGGATAGTAGTCCGAAGTAGTAGCTGTAAGTAGCAATCGGAGTTTTTAAAAAATACCTTTTGTGGTATTGGTATGTATATGTACGTATATGGCTGATAAACATACACACACACATATATAAATATCTATATACATTAAAATCTACAAGAGTGTGTGTGTGTGGTTTTGGTAAGCAGGAGTATGTATGGGAAAAAAAGTGTGTTGAGAATGTCTGACTGTTTTAAGTTTGTGGAATGAACTGCAACAGGAATTGACAAAAGACAGAGGTTGCAAGAAGGCTTTTAATGTACATGTCTTTAAGGGGTGGGTAATATGTATTAAATTGTAGGAGGGGTTAAAAGGGAATAAATGTAAGGGAACATGGGGTTGCTGGGAAATTAGGGGTGGGAGGAGAACGAATCAGACAGAAAAAAAAAATCACAGTAGCAAGAGACAGTCTATGCAGGCAATTTTAACATAAGTAATTGTAATCATGTATATTAATAATTACGGACTAAAAATGCTTAGTTATTAGTTGGGAACATGCAAACTCATTCCTAGCCCAAATCAAATTAGCTAACAATTGATAAAACTATTAAAGTGTTGGGGGGGGGGGGCAGTCACAGATGTTTCCTTGGCCTGAACTGATGAAGTTGCTTTTACAAACAATTAACTGGGAAGAAGATGCAAACCTTGCTAGTAGGCAATTTAACAGTGACTGCTAGCCCAGTTACCAAAAACAATAAAGGCACACAGCAGAGTTAAATTGTATTTGCAACTTTATATATCTTTTGCAACTTGGAACATGAAAGTAAAAATGAGGTACTCAGTGGGTTCAGTAGTGGATGTGCAAAGCCTTGTTGTGTGTGAAAAAACACCTGTAGATCGACGTAACTGTCCAAGAGGAAAATACAGATACGACTGCCACAGAAATAAACAAGAGACAGGAATAGATTATGGAACAGAGATATTCGCCAAATTTTACTAGCCTCATATGCACTTTATTTTATTATATCAAGGTATCCTTCCATTCGTTCTTACATGGTACTACCCTACTTTTCTAAAAATTAAGATGTGTGTGTGCAGCTTTCGTACCTTAACTATACAATATTTTAAAAAGTATTTTGCAAGTCAGGAAACTACTGGCTTGACATTTACGGCCTTCACTATGACTGCACTGCAATTGTAGGAGCTCATATCCTGCTCAATAACAATCACAGTAACTGACACTTAAAAAGGCAATCCACGAAAAGCACTCATATCTGCTGAAGTCCTACTTTTCAGCAATGTAATATAACTATTACATAAACCTTTGCCTTCATATCAACTTAGGTTAAAAAGGACAGCCATTCAACAATACACCTAGGAGCACACTCATGTCACTCTCACTTAACTACTCATTTACAGAAGCCAAACACTGTTTTCACTCTGTATAACCCTTCAGCTCCACTACATCCAGCAATACCTTTTTATGACTTTGCTGTCCATTTCATTACAAGCCAACTCTTCCTACTCTAGTAACAGTTTCAGAACTTTACTAAGATGTGAGTAACAAATAATTTCCAGTATGTTGATTCTCTAAGCAACAGCATCTCCACCGAGCTCAGTAACCACAAAATTATGTAAAAACATTAAGAAACACCGAGACAAATAGCTAGGTTGGTATAATTTGGAAAAGAGACAACTCAATGTCCAAAAGAAATCAGAAAATGAGACAAACTATCTGAAAAAACAACAAACATTCCAGATGGTAGGAATGGAGGAATCGGGTGAAAAGAAGGTCACACTGAACACCATTGTGGTTGAAATTAAGGACATGAAAAAAAAAAAACACTTCAGGACAGTCTTTTGAGTTATGATAAGAAAACTGATGATATGTCCCAGGGGATAAATGAACATTCCATTAGTTTTCAAGTCCTGATCAAAGAAAATATGGAGTTCATGGCAAGATCATAGGTGTGTACTAGGCTAATGGCCCTGGAGCCTTTACAAGCCTAGCCAATAGCAGTGCCCTGGCATCGTGCCACCCGTTAGTTCCCAGTGTCTCTATCAAGTAGAACCACTGGAGTGATACCCAGGGTGAACTTTCTATTTCCCATCCACTCAAGATTTCTCTTGAAGAAGGCCAGTGAGGTGCTCTGCTTGACATGTATGGGAAGTCTGTTCTAGAGCATGGGCAGTCTCTGGGTTATGAACCTGTCCCTCCAGCATGTTCTGTTGGATTGTGGTAATGAGTTTGAGGTCTCTGGAGCATGTGGTGCAGAGAGATTAGGATTTCTTTAGATGTAGCATTTCTAACAGAACTGGGACAGACATGGCTTTGTAAGTGAAGCAGAGATCGCCTCTTAGTAAACATTATGAGACAGAGAATAGCTGGAGTTTTTTTTTATTTTTTGAGTCTGTCCATGTAGGGCATGTGTTTAAGGCCTAGGATCCTCTTTGTGAGGTACTTTTGTGTCCTCTCCAGCAGTTGCATGTGTCTAGTAAGGTGCATGCCAAATGAGGCATTGTACTCTATGATTGGCCCAATGATGGGAGATTAGAGAGAGGTGATGACCTCTTTCTTCCTGGATGCAAAACCCTTGGTATTGAAATGTGTCACATACAAGGACTTTCTGAGCACAGTGGCAATGTGGTGGTTGAAGGAGAGGTTGCTGTCAACCTGTGTCCCCAGAACTCTTATAACGTTCAGTGGACTCCCATCAATGTGCTAATTAGTGAGGACTGAGAATTTGCAGAGGTTAGACTGTACTGCATGGAAATTAAATTGTTTTAACGCCTCCGATTTCAAGATTAATCAATGTCAAATTGATGAGACTGCCCAAGTAGTTTCACAGTACTGACTGTATTAAAGCTATAAAAGAGCTTATGCAATCAGGACTGAAATCTTGGCTGGAGTCGAGAAGAGAAACAACCCACAGAAAAAGTGTGGCCCCTGATGCTGAACATATGAAGAATCCACATCCTGTCATAATTAAACTATAATTCTATCAGCTGCAAGTGTAGATCCTGCAAGAAGCCTGGGAAAAGGTAAATGGTTGGATTAATGACGGTGTACTTGAATCATAATTTTTCCTATGAAACCAGGAGGAGGAAGAGAGATGTTTTTACCACTATGATAAAAATTTGTAAGCAGAGAGACTGTTGGAAATTACTGCATCCAGCTGCACTGGGTTTTTTTGTTACAAAGGGTGAGCAAATGATTTGTGGATCTATGGGTGGCACTCGCTATACTGCAGAGACCAGAGACCCACATTGCCACAGGCATTGTGAATGGAGGGAAGAGAAGACTGGGTGAGCGGAGCGAAGAAAATGGACAGATCACCAAGACAGGACTAGGTCAAAAATATTTTCCCTGTGTTGAGGAGAAAAGGTGGAAAGGATTAAGGGTGTCAAAAGGTGAGCAGAGGAGGGCAAGTGACCAATGATGGAGGACATTTTAGAAAACAAATAGTATTTAAATACTGCATTACCATTTTTGCTAATACAATGGACATATCCTCAGACTCAACACAGACATTTAAAACCCATTTAGGATTGCTATTCTGACCAGCTGTAGGTTATTAGTGTTGGAACTGAATTCTTTCCTGCTTGATGGAAGATTAACAGTGCCTGCAACATTGCAGCAGCTGTCTACAGATGTGTGTCAACTTTCTTTGAAATAAACTAAATACGAGTTGGACAATGGGAGGAACTACAAAAAGGGAGAGTGCACTAAAAATGAGAAAGAGGAAGTACAAACAAGGGGATCAAAAAGGGATAGGACAGACCTTGGAAAGGCAAACATTTTTTTTTTTTTTATAAAGGGCTGGCCAACTATTTACTGATTTTATATGACACATAGAAAACCCAAGAATGACTTTGGAGTAAGTCACTAAACCAAATGGATACCAACTGAATACAGAGGAATCAGAGTCCTGGACATTCTTGATACCACTCAGGCAGGCCAAATTGCCAACATTTTGAGGTTGGCTGACATCAGATATGAGGCAGATTGGAAGTGTATGACTGTGGGTAGGCAAGGGAAATTCTGAATAAGAGAAAGTTTGATAGAGTTGTTGCTGGAAGCACCTAAAGAGCAAAATCAAAATGCCTGTGATGAGAGATTCAAAATAAACTTTAAGGACGTCTGTCAGTCAAAGATGCCAAAGTAGCAGAGGGCAGTAGAACTGCCAATAGAAGGTGCAATACAGGATATAAAGAGACAGGTAACAGTTTGGAGATGGAGAAGAAAAAATAGAGTGCGTTATCTGCTATTGACCACAGAAAATAAGTGCAGGAAGCCCAAGACTTGGAAATCAAAAATATCAACAAAACAATGAACTGGAGTGGCAGTATAAAGGAATCCTGATGAAGTGGAGAAAAACTGAATGTGAAAAAGGTTTAAAAACAGAGAAACAAGACATCTTAAAAATATAAACAAATGGAGGGCAAGTGTCATAAGAGTTTTATTAAGAAAGGGAAGATTTTTTTGCAGAGTGAAGGAAATGTGGAAATGAACAGTGTCAAATGAAATTGAGAAATAGAACTGGAGGAGCAGATTATAGCGAAAGAATGGGAGTAAATACTGCAATCCCCTAAATATGCCCCTGAAGTGAGAAATTACATACTTCACATGAAAGTACCTGCATAAATATTTATGTACCAACAGCTCTGGCTAGACTCACTCATAGAACATCTAGCTACTGGAGGGATGTCAGGAAGAGAGATAGATACATGGGAACATGCATTTTAGAGCTGTAGTAGGTTGGCAGGACTCAAGAAGAAAATTCAAGAGTTACCACAGAGACTTATCCTGGGGATAGGGGAACTGACAAAAATGTTATTTTTCTTAGGGTACAGTAGGGCTCTACCTGAGAAGATAAAGTAACTGGTAGGATTAATAACAGAAAAAAAAGCAATTACTAGACAGTAAAAGACACGATATATCCTTCATTTGGAGATGTAGGAGATGATGGGACAGGGTGCAAGTAAGGAAACAAAACATCGTCAAGGGAAAGGAGGAAGATGGGACAGGAAGAAGCGGGACCCATGGGAGAGAATAAATACTACAGACATGAAATGAAAGAAGTAAATATCACTTGGAAGAGCACTAATAAGGTAAATAAAAGTGAAATGATGAAATTGCTTATCTGACAAAGAGAAAAAGATTATACTTGGTGGAGATGTTTTGCCTAACACTCTGATTCATTGAGAGGGTCCCTATCAAAGGGATTTAAAGATCCAATAATGGGGCACAAGTTCAAAGGTGTTTACTGGGCTAACAACCACAAGGGACTTTTTAATGCATCCCAAATCTCTGACAAGTTCTGATACCCTTGATAAGTGTAAGCATGGGCCTGGGAGATGAACCATTTACAGGTTACCTGTATCCATTAAAGACATAGGTGCCAAATAGGGATGAATTTCCAGTTTTCCATCCAATTGTCCAACTTGCACTTGAATTGGGTTAGGGAGGAACTCTGCTTCACAGGATGTGGAGCCGGTTCCATAGACTGGGTAGCCTCTGGGATATATACCTCTCTCTCCAGCAGGTCCTATTTATATCACAGACAAGATGCAAGTCTTTAGAATGATTAATTTTGGTGCTCTATGTTTTGTGGAGATGCTGGAGGCCCATTGGAGTGGGGTCTGACAATGCCCTGTATGCTAAGCATAGATCTCCCCTCAAAAGCCTGTAGGAGACAGAATACAGGGGATAGGGCCTTGAGGCAGTCTGCATAGGACATTTTACTTACACCTTGTATTATTTTAGTTTGGAACCTCTGAACATTCCAATTGTTGAATATGCCTGGTTAGGTACATACCAAAGGGAGCCATGTACTCAATTATAGGTCTGATGAATGCCGAATAGAGTGGAACAATGACTTCCTTGGACTTAGATACCATACTTTTGTTTATAAGGTGTGCAAAATAGAATTATTTCCTCATCACTGTAGACATTTGATGATAAAAGGCTAGACTACTATCTATGTGTGTCCCCAAGTCCCTCACTTCTGGGTCAACTCTAAGGGGTGTGTTGTCAATATGATAGTTACCAGGGATGGATGACTTCCCAAAGGATACTATTATGCATTTCTTGGCATTTAGTCCATGGCTCGGCTCTGGCACCAGTTGTTTGTCTGTGTCAGCCCCTCCTGGAGAACATTTGTGCCAGTGTGACATTCAATGACAGCTCCTAATTTACAATCATCTGCAAATTTAGTCAGCCAGTGACCACTGACATTGACCTTGACTTCTGAAAAGTAAATGCCAAAAAGGACCGATCCCTGAGGGACTCCACTTGTGGCTGGCCTCTTTGTAGAGGTGGACTCCCCAGTTCTAACTTCCTGGGTCCTGTCTGTAAGCCAGCTGGCTATCCACTAGGTGACATATGGGTTTGTACCTATCCTTTTGAGTTCATCAGCAATGCCCAAGTGAGGTACTGTGTCAAATGCCTTGGTCAGGTTAAGACAGGCAGTGTGAATGATTTGCCCTCATCCATTGCTTTAGGGACCTTCTAAAAGAAGTCCACCAGGTTGAGTAGGCATGATCTGCCCTTGATGAAACCAAACTGGGTTGGGTCCAGTGTTTGTAGGTTTACTACATCTCTATTGATCATCTCCATGATAGTTATTTCCCATGGCTTTACATACAAGACTAATGAGACTTATGGGTCTGCATTTTCCAGGGTCTGTAGATGGCCCACCTTTTTGCAGAAGGATGACTGTTGCCTTTCTGTAGTCATGAGGCATGAAGCCTGTTTAGAGGCTGCAGTTAAATAGTAATTCCAAATGCCCTGATAAGTCATGTTTCATGCTATTTAGAAGGTAGCCCAAGATATTGTCTTGGCCCGTTGATGCAGTGTTCTTGGTCTTACAGACAGCATTAAGGACCTGTTCCCTAGTGATAGTTATAGTAGGGGGAGTTACATTCAATGATATTTCCTGACGGAATGTTGAGGGGGAGAGAGGGGTAAAGTTGGAATGGAATTTACCAGCCAAGAGGTTTACTAAATCCTCACAAAACAGTTGCCAATTGGGCAGAGATCTTTTAGGGCTGTTATACTTGATGTACATTTTGAATGTCAATAACCATAAAACTAAACTCTGGCGAGTTTGACACCATGCATGAGGATTGCCAAAATAAGGTGGATGTTTGCTTGAAAATTTGAGAAATAAATGTGATCCTGTTTAAAAAAATAAAGATATGGGTGCAAGGAAGTTCAGTAACCATTAAGAATTAAAGAGATATTCTGATATTTTGTAATAGCCTTGATCAAATGATACCTGAAATTATGACCTGTATTCATTACCACTTACTTAGTCCATAAAATTATTTTCTGTCAATAGCTTCATATATTTATTTTAGTTGCAGAGGTATATGATTCATGGACAACTGCTTGTTAAGCAGATTTATTGCTCATTAAGTTCCAACAATTGAAGCCTCTAGCACTAAAGGTTTTGGCTATTTTGTGCGTTTTAACTTTGGTATGATCTCGCCTCTTCTAATAACATTTCAAATAATTATAATTGAAAAATCAGCAAAATGCCTTCATGTTGTCTCTTTCTTAAATATGGCAAAGCAGTTCCACTTAAAATTCTCTCATTAAAATTGCATTTCTACATCACTTATGCCACATCATTTTAAAAACTGAAGGTCACAGTCTTGTGCAGAACTGCATACTATTTGGGTCTGATGTGGTAACAGCACCATGCAGATCTATCCCCAATAAATATGTACTCACCTGAAAAGAATGGACAGGTACATTTTGTTACATCCTAAATGTTTTAGAAATGCTGAAATTTTGTCAACTTTTAAAAATAAAGTTGATCTTAACCTCGGGCTATCTATACATGTGTGTATATATATCTGCAACATAGCTCTCAACTGTCCTGATTTTGCAGAATATCCAATTTTTTTACTCATATTTTTGGTCTCTTTCACATGAAATTGTAGATTTTTGGCAAATCATTGGCAAAAACCTGAGGACTGAAGTCAGAAAATAATATCAGACATATTGATTTACAGACAACATCTTTTGAAAAGTCCATGCTAATGCAAAACATGTTATTTTATCAACTAAGTTTGTAAGAGTAATATTTAAAAAGTGCCCCTATTTTTGGGAATTTGCACCCCCCTTCCATTATCTGTGGCTTTGTCCAGATATCTTGCTGTAAGAGGTTGAAAGGTATCCTCTGCAATGCATTTTTTATGTTCTGGGTAATCGCTTTTGTTTTTCAGTTATGTATTATGCAATGTATAACCTAACAATATTAATACAAATTAAATGGCATTATTTCAGATGTGTGAACAACAAGTCTTCACTCAAAGCCATGTTTTTTCTTTAACATTTAAAGTAGAAAATATCAACCTTTTTAGAAATAAATGTTATGATGATATACCAACAAGATAAAATTAAGATGCTGGTATTTACTGAGTTTGTCGGTGAGAATGTATTCATGTGTATATGCTTGTTGTAAAGTGAATAACAAATAGCTAAAATTACCTAATGGTTTCATAATTTATATAGCCTACAAGACAGAGTTAGTCCATCAAACACAATCATTTTACAAGTACTCATCATTATAAAGGTACCTCCTGCTACAAGCAGATCAAAACAAGTCAGGCTTAGGATGAGTTTATGGATGCCTATCCAATCATGAGGTTTTGCCTTGAAGGAACAGAGTATCACTCAATTTTAATAAAACAGAATATTCCAGAGATGAGAGACATGCTGAGTAATAAATCTGTTGCTCCAGTGTGTCTTTCTTACTTGTTGATGGAGATAGATTCAAGTCTTGAAGTGTTGAGCCATTTTTGTAAAGGTATACAAGATCAAAGAGATGAGTTCTTAACAGCATAAATTTTTATATACACGTCTATAAGAGACTGGTGATCTTTTTAGTTAGAAACCTCTTGGATCTTTCTACCCATGATGTGTTTGGATACATAACAGAAAGGCATTATATTCCTTAACTAATCTGATCAGGGTAGAGTGGAAAGGAATAATTATTTTATTTGACCTGGATGAGTTGCCTTTAGTTAATAATTGGGTTAGACAGAAGGAATTCCTGACTATCATTGGTGTGTGCTGATGAAAGGGTAAGGAGTGGTCTATGAAGGTGATACCATCTCTGACAGCCATATCAATCTTTCATTTAATATAAGCCAGTTTCTAATACACTGTTGGCTTTTATGATTAGCCCTTGCTATCAGATACTGAGCAAATGAGAAAAAACAGAATGCAGTCAATTGCAAATTAAGTTAGCGGTATGTCATATTGGTTAGTGGTCTGGAAATCAGAGAAGTAAGAGTCAAACCGAATTAGTCCTAGTACGAACCTCAATGAAGGCCACTAGTCACTTATTTACTTTTTTTCTCAAGTGGCACCTGCTATTTTAACTACATGGATTCTGTCAGTTTGCTATCCATTTTACAACAGAAGGATATATACACCTTGAGGCTTTTAATCTTCTTTACAATTTCAGAATGATGAGTAGGGTAAAAGGCCTTGGCCAGATCCAGATATGCTGCAGTTGCATGGCCATTATCTATAGTTTCAGTGACTTTCTCAAAGAAGTTTACTAAATAAACGTGATCTCCCTTTGACACAACCATGCTGTTGTGGGTAGACAGAAATATGATTTTTCATATAAGAGTTCAGGAAACTAGATAGAGTACAAACCATACCTTTGCAAAGTAGGCTTATTAGACTGATTGGTCTACAGTTCTTGGGACCAGAGGTAGGTCCCTTTACGGACTGGCATATTGATAACCATTTTCCATTCCTCAGGGGACATATTCTTAGGCTTACATTTAAGTTGAACAGTTTAAGAATGATACCACAGTATAAGGACAAAATGATTAGCTTCAACAATTGGCTAAGCTTCTGGTATCATTCAAAGGGGATCCAGTATCTGTCTGCCTGGGATGACATGATTGACAAACCATGATGCTTTGCAGAGATGGTCTGCACCTGTCACCCCTGGGATTCAGGTTACTGGCTAAAGCTCTTGCCACTCCATATAGTGCCTTTATTTTTAGCAAAGGCTCAAAGGACAAAACCACCACCATAACAAATACAAGCATGCAAAATCTGAAGGTAATGCTACTCATTGTTAGAAGTGTAAACCTCAAAATGCACTCTCTCAAGGCACTCCTAAAAATGGAGAACATTGATATCTGTGAAGTAACAGAGACCTGGTTCAAGGCTCTAGAGAGCACCCCTGCAATACCAGGCTACAACACTTACCACACTTTTCGGCCACCAAGCCAAGACTGAAATACTAAAGATGGAGGAGTGTCCATATTCACAAAGGATATTCACACCTCCAGGCTAGTTGCCCAACACAATGAATCGGAAATTCTCCAGGTGCAACTAACATTAGGTAAGACTTCAATCCAAATTGTAGCTTGCTACAGATCCCCCACCATGCCCCAAGATTTTCACTACACTTTTCTAAACTTACTGGAAAATATTAAGATAGAACCAAACACCCTAATAATGGGTGATTTCAACTACCCTGCCATTAACTGGGAAAACTACTCTGGTACAAACACCTTTTCCCAACGGTTCTTGGAATTCATAAATTCCAATGCCCTGGATCAACTAATCCATTCTCCCACCAGGGGCTCCAATATCCTAGACCTGGTCATTACCAACATGGGAGATAGATGCTCCACACCAGTGGTCACCCCCTCATTGGTCAGGTCTGACCATAAGCAAATTACCCTTGACATCCACATCCCACCCCACAGTAAGGAAACCTCCATAAAATAACTTCTCCAAAGCCAACTTCATGCTACTCAAGTCTGAAGTGACAAACTTCATGACACCCATGCAGATGGGAGCTGAAAGTTCGACTGCTGAATCCTACACTAAGGCACTGTACGAGCACATCCACTCATGCATGAATTGTGCCATCCCAAATAGAACCAAGATGCTCTCCTCCAAAAAAAAGGAAGCCAATCTGGTGGTCCCCTGCCATAAACAAACTGTACAACAGAAGAAAGAAACTGTTGCAGAAAAGAGGAAAATCCCAGGATGCAAAAAATGCCCTTACCAGCCTCCGTAAGAAGCTGAGATCCCTCATAAAATCCTCTAAAGCTGGTTATGAAAATAAAATTGTCAAAGATTTCAAAGACAACTACAAGGCATTCTATACATATGTCAACAATCTAAATGGCAATTCTCAGATATGCTTGGAGCTACAATAGAATGGCATTAAATATACTGATCCCAAGGATATTGCCAATATCCTGGCAGATCAATTTAGTGCCAACTTCACCCTGCTCTCACCCCCCTAAAGGGCCCATCTCAATACCAAAAGATTACCAAATTCCGGTAATCATGGCCACATAGGTAGAAACCGCACACACCAAAGCTAAGAATACAGCATCCATGGGAACAGATGACATCCTGGGCTGTGCACTATGAAATGAACTGACACCTCACCTAAGTGTCATGTTTAATCATAACCTTACCTCAGGCTTCATGCACACTGAGTGGTGCATTATCCCACTCCACAAGGTGTGATCCACCTTGGATCCCAGGAACTACTGTCGCATTAGTCTGACGAGCCTGATCTGCAAAGGCATGGAACGCATTATCATAGAACTTATAAACAAAGACATTGGCAACCTTCAAACACTGAACCGCACCCAGTTTGGATTCATGAAGGGCCGATCTTGTCTCCTGAACCTGACTGACTTCTTCGAATAAGTCTCCAGATCTATGGACAAGGGTAAGGTGGTCCACACAGCCTATCTAGACCTCACCAAGGCCTTTAACACCATCCCCCACTCTGGAATCATAGATAAACTTACTAAGATGGGCATAAATCCCTACATCACTCAATGGGTTGCCAACTGGCTAACTGACAGAACCTAGACTGTAAAAGTAGCAGACTCCAAATCCAGCTCCAGACAAGTGGAGTACCTCAGGGTTCAGTCCTGGGACCACTCTTGTTTGGCATCTACTTCTCTGAAGTACAGGCCAACACTAAGGGACTCTGGGTAACAAAGGTCACAGATGATTGCTAACTGGGAGCCATTATTGAATCACCAAATGATGTGGATATTCTACAAAAGGGCCTTACAGAAACAGATGCTTGGTGCCAGAACCATGGGATCAAGCTTAATGCCAAGAAACATATAGTTATCCCCTTTGGGAAAAAACATGTACCCATGAATTACCACATAGGTAGCAGTACACTAAACACCGAAAGTGTGACGAGACTTAGGGACACAGGTGGACAGTGGTCTCACCTTCGATAACCACATCACCACAACAGTCAGGAAACCCTTCTATGTGGCACACATCACTAAGGGCTTCTCATCCAGAAAAAAGGAGGTCATTGTCTCACTGTACTCATCCCTCATTAGACCCATTAGAGAACAATGTCCCATTTGGTATGCATCTCACAAGATATCTGCAACAGCTGGAAAGGCCGCAGAAATACCTCACTAAAAGAATCACAGGCCTAAAGCAGATGCCCTATGCTGAATGTCTAAAAAAAACTCCAGCTATACTCTGTGGCATATCTTCTACTCGGGGACCATCTCTGCTTAACATACAAGGCCATGTCAAACCCTGAGCTGTTGAACATACTTCACTTAAAGAAATCCAAAACCCTCTGAGCCACACGCTCCAGGTATATAAACCTTGTCATCACAATGAACAAAACATGCCGGAGGGATAGGTTCTTGACCCAGAGACTCCCCATACATGTCAAGCAGAGTGCCTCCTTGGCACTCTTCAAAAGGAACCTTGATGATTAGATGGGAGATATGATTCATATCAGTCACCCTGCTAGACAGGGGTCCAGGGAAGTAAATATTGTGGGAAGAAATATCCAGGGAATTGTTATGGCTAGGCTTGTATAGGCCCTAGGGCCGATAGCCGAACATGTTCAGAGATGGAACGCTTTTCATTGTGGATTACTCAACCATATATATATATTGTAGAGGTTCAGAGAGGTGATATTTTTAGCTTTAGAGAACATATTTAGGACATATTCCATAAAATTCTTGGCAGGGGGTATGTAAATTCAAGAATTTGTGGAGATTCAACAACCATTTCTCATGTGAAGGAATCAACATGGTCCTTACAGTGCAATGCTATACAAGCTTTGATATGGTGCAGTAATTGAAAAGAAAATAAGAACTGCTTGTCTGACTTAAAATGTTTAAACCAGAGTTGTTATCTTCTGATCCTGTGTTTCTATCTAATGGTGATGCTAGTAAAGTGGATAGCAGTTTGTCCTGCAGACTTAGGGGGGAGTTTAATGATAAGTAATGAAA